>NW_004955420.1:14570261-14588453 GCF_000276665.1 Chinchilla lanigera | reverse complement strand
AAATAAAGTATATTTTAATATATTTAAAGTATATTTTAATATTTTAAACCCACAGATACCAGCCTAGAATACGATAGAGCTGACATTCCGTTGCAAAAATTTAAGAGTTCAGCCAGACCTGGTGGTGTATACCTGTAATCCCAGCATTCGGGAGGCTGAGGCAGGAGGACCACTGTGAGCTCAAGGCAAGCCTGGGCTACATTAAGTGAGTTCAAGGTCAGTCTGCACTACCTAGTGAGTCGCTGCCTCAAAAATAAATAAATAAATAAAATTAAGAGCTGCCCCTCCTGGATGGAAGATACATCGAGTCTACCTGGAATGGAAGTCACTGCCGGTGGGCTGGCCCTGCTTCTTCTAAAAGCCAGCTCTGAGACTGGCTGGGCACTCAGCCATCCCTGTCTAGCTGTGGCATCTCTGAGGACAAGAGGCCGAGTCCCCATTTCTGTGTGCCCGTGTCCTTGAGTGTGGCTTGTCACCTTTCAGGCGCCTGCCCGCTAGTTGCTGGTGCTCGCTGGTCTGCGCTGTGGGTCCCTCTTACGTAGCTGCTGCACGGCTGGCTAGCTGAGCAAACAGCTTCGGGGCCGGGAAGCCCTGGGAAAGTAAGACAAGCCACACGTACAGCCAGTCCTGCCTCAGCAGCCTGTGCCCTGGCTCCTTCACCTGGCAGACACCATCCCACGCCCCGCCTTCCCAGGGCAGCACCCTGACTCAACACCCCAGCCTTGACGCCCTCTGCTTGCCGGCCAGGCCTCTCCCTGGACACCAAGCTCCTTGGAACAAGATTCTGCATGTTGTTCCGTGTTGCCACCTGGCCCTCAAGCTATGGGCACAGAGTCTAGGCCATGTCCCTTCCAGGTGACGGGTAGCAGGAGCTTCGGCAGGTTTGCAAATGAAGGAACAAGTGGACGCAGGGCAGGCCGTGCAGCGCAGCCGCGTGCAGTCTGGAGGACATACCAGACATTACCCTTGTTTCCCACCAACACTCAAGACCAGTCACAGGAGGACCCAGCCAGAAAGCAAGGAGAGGCCTCTCCAGATGCCGCCCCGCCCCAGCCTGCAGCTCAGGGCCACCGGGGCAGCCTCCAGGTGACTAAGCTCCTCCCCCAGGCAGCTCTAATGGAACACGCAGAAGGCCTCTGCTGGGAAAACTGCTCTTCTATCCAAGCTAAGACTTGCTCCCTGCTCCCCGGCCCAGGTGCATCTCTCTTCTCCTCACAGCTCTCCCAGCCGCTGGCACAGCTTGATCCTTGGCCCAACCGCAAGTGACGCCCTATTTCCCTAGTGTGTCACACGGGGTGTGGCCTACAGCAGCCAATCAGAAAACGTCGGTTGAATGCATGAATGAAGCCACGAGGGAAGGAGTGAATGGATGGATGTCACCTCACAGAGAACAGCTTTCCGTGTCCCCCGTTCCTGCAGCTCTACCTCGAGGACACGGTGACTGGCCATTCGAGATATGCTTTTGTCCGCTTCTTTTGGGTCTGGGGGATTCAGTTCCACAGATACAACTGAGGGGTCCCCCGGAGGTCACCTTCCAAAGTCTGTGAGTATGGCGTCCAGGACCTTCTGCCTCCTGCTGGAAAGGCCTGGCCTCCAGCTGACAGCTGGGAAGGTGGGGGCGGACGTTTGCGCCGCTGGACACCCAGAGAGCCTGGGATTGGCATGGGGCGCGTCCCTTCATCCCTTCCCTGTCCCATCTTCCATTCTTTGGCTTGGCTTTGTTTTGTTTTGATCTCCAACAGCTTTATTTTTTAAGGGAATGGATCGAGAGAAAAACACAGGGCCCAGACATGCAGGACAGGAAGAAAACAGCACAAAGGGAAGCCGGTTAGCTGCAGACTCCTCCAGAGAGTCCTCTGCACAAGACATCCCCTGCCAGGTCCTCAGGTCGTGTCATCTGCTCAGCAAGGCTGGGATCCGGGGCTCTGCGGGGCTGGATTTGGTACGGTCACTGGGTGGGTGTATGGCACAGTCCACGCCTGTCACCAGACCAGAACAGAAGGATGGCGCCGTGGCCCAGGGAGGAGTGGGTGAGGTGAGGTGTTCTGCCGGCTCAGCAAACCCGGAAGCCCCTCCCCGCCAGGCAGGGCCCTGGGGCTGTGCTTCTTGCCCAGTTCCTTCCTGGTCTGGCCACGCTGTCCTTTCCTAGCTTCTGTTTTGCCAGCGCCTAAGGAGTGCACTCTCGGGGACCTGCCCCCTCCCCACCGGTCCCTGCTCACGGTCACTGCACAGCAGGCCTTGACCGACAGCAAAGGGGGAAGCGCTGGGGGGACTCAGGCCGGGAGGAAGCTGCCTTTGCAACCGCAGCCCTTGTGTGGCACGTCTCAGAGCTTCCTTTCTTCTTTTATTTCTTCTTCTTCTTTTCAGCAGTCGTGGTTGAACCCAGAGCCTTTGTACTGAGCTGGAGTCCCAGCCCCTTTTTTTTTCATTTTCTACTTTAAAACAGGGTCTTGTCAAGTTGTCCAAGCAGGACTTGAACTAACTTGTGATCCTCCTGCCTCAGCCTCCCCAAATGCTAGGATTACAGGCATGCACCACCTTGCCTGGCTTTAAAAAGGACCCGTCTTTCCCTCATGCGAGACAGCCTAGGCTGAATCAGAGCCTTAGGCTGCTGTCGGTGGTGATGTGGCCCACATGGTGACAGTCAGCAGGTGAGGCACTGGGAGTGTGATGTAAGCCCGGCTGCCCGTGAAAGAGGCCCTGACACAGCGCAAGCTGATACACACCGCAAGCCAATACCGTGAGAACCCTTAGGCACGAGGCCACGAGGCCCGACCGGGAAGCCTGGCTCTGTTCTCAGCCCTGACCCTCGACGCCGGATGCTGGGCCACTTAGTCAGCAACCAGGGACAGGCAGATCCCTCAAGCGGGTCCCTCGGGTTCCCAGATCTCCAGGGTGCTGGAGGGAGGCTCACTTGATGGCTGCCCACCTGTGGGTTTGTCCCAGGGCACCAAGGTGAAGCCTGTCCTGCTCAGAAGGGTCCAAGGAACAGCGGGGGAGAAAGGCACTCAGAGGTGTTGCTCCCGCAGGAGAAGAAGGCTATCCTACATCCGTGTCACCCCCAGGATCCATCACACCCCGTCCTAGAGGACAGGCTGAGCCCCCCCACCAGGATGAACTCTCAGGTGTTCAACTCTCAGGTCGAAGGAGGCAGCCAATTCTCAATTTACTTTCTAAAAGATTCAAGAGGGCAGGAGACGAAGCTCAGTGATAGAGAATGCCTGGTAGGAAGGGGGCCCCGGGTTCCATCCAGCACCCTCCACACCACACCCAAACACACACACAGATGCGGGGGGGAGCTGGCCATGGTGGTGCCTACCTATCATCCCAGCCCTCTGGGAGGCTGAGGCAGGGAGGATTGCAATTTTGAGTTTTGCCTGGATGTAGCTCAATGCAAAAGCCCTGGGTTCAATCCCCAGTACCAATAAACAAACAAACATGTGCCTCTTTGGGTTTCATTTTTTAAAAAAACAAAAATCAGAGAGGGAGTTATGGTTTTCTTTCGGTTTGCTTGGGGAGGGTGTTTCTCTGTTTCTTCCTTTATTTTCCTGCTCCATGCGTGCCACACGGATCCCCACCGTGCAAAAATGCACAGCTGTAAACACATCAAATATTGGGGGAAGATGTTATAATTGCTGCTTCAAAAAAGTCAGGTCAAACCAAACACATTTTCTGGAACATTTCACTGAGGTTAAGGAGGAAAGCAGTACCGATTTTCTCTCTGAGTGTAGGATTGGGAGTGGGGCGTGTCACATTACCGCACACTCAAGAGTTTATAACAACAACAATGCATTGCCTCGTGGCTCTGGAACCTGGAGGTCAAAATCAATGTGTCATCGGGGTCACTCAGCCTCTGAAGCCTGCAGGGAGAAGCCCACCTCCTCTTCCTCTCCCCAGATGGTTACATTGGGGGGTTTGAGGTTGAGCACCGTGCATGGTCTTAGGGGATGAGTTCGGAGCTGACCATGAACCTCGGAGCTGGGGCCTCGCTGGAGGAGCGAGACCTGGAAGAGGTATTCTTGTCCTCAGTCCCTCCCTTCTCTCTCTGCTTCTTGACCTTCCTAAGTTAGACAGCTTCCCCACCATGCAGCTTCTGTCCTGGAGCCGGAAGGCAACTCCGCAGTGCCTCCCCAGTGAGGGCTACACGAGCACCTGAAAAAGCTCCACGCACACAAACAGCCATGCTTCAGTTCGCCTTAAAAACGGCTTATGTGTTCTGTGCATGTACCAACTTCCGTGGTGCATGTGATCATTAGATCGGGCAAAAATAAAAATTAAAAGTAGATGGTGAATGGCGTGGACTTTGCCTTCCTACCGTGCAGAGCCATGCACATAGTAGGTGCTCAATAAAAGCATGGAATGGATGGACGGATGAACTGAGTGCAGGGGCCTCCCTGCCTCCAGGGAGAGAACGGATAAAAATAGAATCAAAAGGAAGGAGACCTCTGTGCGTTTGTTTTGCCTGCGTCTCTCCATCGCTGAAACACTAGAGGTTACCAAGAACAGTCACGGCTCTGAGCGGCCTCTCAGGCCCTGGCACGAGGGTCTTTGGGTGCTGGGGGCGTCCTGTACCATGGGCAGCATCCTGTCGTCGTCTTATCAAGGCAGGAACACAGAGGGGGCGGCGACACGGGTGTCCAGAGCCACCCTGGCGCTGACTGCCACGGCCCAGGGAATGTTTTCATCCACCTTTTCTCCTTCTCTCTTTTTTCCCCTAAGCTGCTTCTAGTGATAAAAGCTGGAGCAAATTGAAACTGGCAGCTCCGTCGTCCTCAAGCAACAGGAAGAGGACCGGAGATCATGTGAATCGCACTTCTGAAAAGTTTTTTTTTTTTAATCTAATCTCGCCTCAATAAAAACGACATCGTGTCACTGTAACGGGCAGGGCGAGGGCCAGGGCTGCTGGCGGAGGCCCAGCAGAGTTCAGGGGTTGCGCTGCCGGCGCTGGATTCCCACGGGAAAGGTGGCCAGGGAGGCGACCTTGCAGGTGAGCTCGTGGGGGGTGGGGAGGCTGCCAGGTCGAAGGAGGGGAGAAGAGGGATGATAGGGACCCCAGAAATCTCAGGGATGTCCCCCCTCTCTGCAAGGGGCGTCCTCCGCCCCTTCTCTCCCACCCATCTCTCTTCCTGAGTTCCCCCTCCTCCCCACTGGCCGACTTCAACCTGGGAGATCTCAACAGCACGGCTTCCTGGTGGGACACAGACCCGGAGCCAGGAGGGTGCCACCGAATGCCCCAGGTCCGCTCACGTGTGGCCTTGGCCAGCGCCCTGAGCCAACAGCAGCGATGCAGGCAGCACGGTGACCATGCTCAGCACTGCCCCCTCCACCAGCCTCCGGGGTACATGGGAGCTGCTTTGGCCCTGGGAGCAGCCCGGGAGCCGGTGTCCAAATGTGCCTCGGTTTACCACAGATGGGTAGTTACTATCTGTTACCATCCACTGCCTGTTCATTAGCAACCCTGGAGGGGTATGTGAGGGGCAGGGAAAGGTCACTGTTCCTGAGAAGGGCTTGGGGACAGTGGTCACAGGATCTACCTTCGTGGACAGCTTGAAAATTTTAAACGTACACACAGGTGACTGAAAAATATGGTGGGTGTTTAGATTTTTTTATTACAGAAGCGGACGTGTTGCCACGAATCCCCCTCAGAATCCTCCCCTGCCTTCCAACACAGCTCATCCTCTCACCACTTTCTGAAGCGACTGTGGAAGGGCCCTTCCATGACTGCTCCCATGAAGTGTGATCAGACGTAGGCTGAATACCGCTGCTGAGTGTCATCCAACTGAAAGGCGGGCTTGTGAACACGTGACGCTGTGTCCTCAGTCTTACCCGTACTCTGACACCGTGCAACTCCTGGCTCTTCCCCAAAGTCAACGTGACTACAAAAGGTCGACATTGTGAACCATATCAGGACATCGAGGCAGCCAGGACCACACCACTGAAGACCCTCAGGAGCCTGCAGCCACCGTCCTGCCCCAGGACCTTTGCCCCTGCCATCTCACATCCTAGAAAGCTTTGCAGACAGCTGCATGAAGCTTCCCCTCTGAGGCCTTCCCCAGCTCTGAATTTAACCCTGTGCTCTCTCCAGCTCCGTCTCTCCCCTTCCCATATTCCATCAAAACCATTTATTTCCTTAGCTCCTCTCTCCTAAAGAGTTCTCTACTTCCTCTTTATCAGATGGGACGGAATGAACGGAGCTCTTTCCTAGGGAGAGGCTAGGGAATGCCCGGAGAAGGGTGAGGGAAACATACAAACTACCACTGGATGCCAGGAGACACAACTGCCAGGGGCAGGAAGCTCTGCTGGGTTCTAAGTTTAGTGGTCAGAAGCCCAAGAAGTGGCTCAGAGGCATCTTCTTGAAAAATCGTATCCAAAATGTTTAGGAAGCACGATGGGTCAGACCCTAACTTTACGGGGCCAATCCTGGCATAAGCCGCCCTAACCTAGTGCCCATTGCTAGACCAGCAGACACAAGGTGTCACCGGGGACGTCATCTCTGTGGTGTCCTTCACCAAAGAGGCCTGCGCACACTTCAACTTTCCCGTAAGTCTAAAAATATCTCGGAGCAAAGGATTTTTGGAAAAGGACTTTCAGGGAACGGCAAGCGTCTGCCTTCTTTCGCCAGACTTTGGGCTTCCTGGCAGAGGCGGAAGCAAAGCCCAGGCTTCGTGAGTAAGTGGACCTGGGACAGGGCTCTGCCTGTTGGGAGTCTGCGGCCATCTTGGGCGTCTCCGGCTCCGTCCTGGCCTGGCGCTGTCACCACAGACCGTCCTTTCTCGGCCTCTTGAACCCTTCGCCTCTCCTGCCCCAGTTCCAGTTTGGTCTCTGTCTTCCCAGGTGCGTCCTGCCAGAACCCCACCTAGAATACAGGGCAGACAGAAGAGGACGGCAAGCAAAAGCCCAGGGGACAGCGCCGCGCAGACATGGAAAGAACTGGGCCTCACGTTGCGTGACTGTAACACCACCTACTTGTGGGCTGAGGCAGGGGGATCTCACGTTCAAGGCCAGGATGAGTAACTTATAGAGATTCTGTCTCAAAAGAAAAATAAAACAGGTGGGGGAGTGTAGCTCAGTGTTCCCCGGGTCCAATCCCCAGTATTGCAAAAAATAAGTAAAAAAAAAAAAATAATACAGAGACATAAAGACGCTTTTGCAAAACACTGACACAGAATCACCCGTACAAGAAGAGGGCACAGCAACAGCAGGAAACCGGGGCGAAAAGTTGCCTGAAACCTTTTCTGTACCGCCCCAGGCTTCCCGCCGGGCCACACTACACAATCGTGTCCTAGGACGGAACGCTGCTGCCCAGGCCGCCTGTCACAGCCCCAGACTCCGTGCTATCCACGGCTTTTATTCAAAGATCTCGGCATATTCGGGTGTTAGTTTTATCTCTCCCCTTCATTTATTGTCTCAGAGTAAACACTTGTGATTCTTAAATGCCTAAAGCATGAATCAGTATTCTCCTGCTCTAACCGGTCCGGGCCACACTGAACAATAGCCCACGAGCTGTTATTAATCATTACACAGGCGCACAGATGAACTGACAGACAGGGGAGCCATTTTTCTTTGCTTTCTATTTTTCTGTATGAAATTAACAAAGCATAAACCTTGACCTTGACCTGTTCAGAAAACCTGTGTATTTTTTTAACCATTAAAGATGCATCCAATTCAAGGCTAACAGGGCAAATATTAACCAAGGAACAGTGACCCAAGTTTCTAATGGTAGCACCTGCCTTTCCTACAATCACGCAGGTGCCAGCATTGTGGCGCACACCTGTGATGCCAGCATTCGGGAGGCTGAGGCAGGAGGATTGCCAGGAGTTCCAGCCCAGCTTGGGCTACATAGTGAGTTCGCTTCAGTGTCAGCCTGATCTGCATAGCGAGACCCTGTCTCCAAACATCAGCAACAAACTTCTTCTCACCGTCCCTTCGGAAGCACTTAGAGGAATGCACAGACCCAGCACCGGGGCACATGTGGTCAGAGGCCCATGTCATTCAGCCAGTGACTGTTAATAGCACTTCCTATCACCCTCAAAATGCCACAATGTGAGCCGTAAGTTACACGGGCACCAACACAGAAGGGGAGGGGAAGGGTCCCGGATGTTCATCTTTCCCTAATCTTAGATAAGTGAGGCGGATCCAGGGAGGACCTGCCCATGTTACCTTTTTGGTGTGTGTGAACAGCCCCTGAAGCTTTTCAGTGCCTTCCAGTCCCCACAGACACGGACACGGACACCCTAGGGGTCAGGCCCATGCCCTTCCCCTACTCATATCTCTCCTCTCTGTGAGTCTGAGGCTCCTCACAGCGAAAAGCCTAGCACCATATCAAGCTCCACATCTGCACCCCGCAGTGCCCGCTGGCGGAGCCCTCCTTGAAAACAGAAGCAGAGTCCAGTCATGTCTTAAGGTTTCCCTTGGCCCCAGAGCCTCAGAGTCATAAAAGGTGGCTGATGCTTTCGATGTTTTTTGTTTTGCTTTGATTTAGGTTTTTTTTTTTTTTTTTTTTTTAGTTTGATTTTTTTGAGACATGGTCTTGCTATGTAGTTCAGGCTGACCTTGAGCTCACTACATAGCCCAGGCTGGCCTCGAATTCATGGTGATCCTCCTGCCTCAGCCTCCAAGTCCTGAGATTACAGGCATGTGCCACTATGTGCAGGCAAGCCACAGGACTGAAGCTTTCGGTTTATTAAATGTCTTCATGGACCAACTTACCGAGTTGCCCTCCATCTATTTCTTTGAGAATATTAACATCTTGTGGATTGTTTTAGTTGCATCAAGGTAACTATCTTATATATCAGAGATACACATAGAGGAAAAATAAAAGTAGCTAAAATTTACGTTGTGTCTGCAATTCAGCAGGCACTAGTCTAAATAAAGAACATATATTAGTTCTCTTTTTGTTGTTTTTGGTTTTGTTTTGTTTTTGTTTTTGTTTTTTGAGACAGGGTCTCCCTGTGCAGTTCAGCAGGCTAGCCTTGAGCTCACTTTGTAGGCCAGGCTGGTGTCAAGCTTACAGCGATCCTCCTGCCTCAGCCTCCTGAGTGCTGGGATTACAGGCGTGTGCCACCATGCCTGGCTACACATATTAGTTCTTGAAACAATCTTACAACTAAGTACAGTGACCACCTTCCTACTAAGCAGGTGAGTAAACTGAGGTCCAGAATTGATATGTCACTGGATGTGGCAGTACACTCCCCCAATCTCAGCACTTGGGAGGCTGAGACAAGAGAGTCTCTGTGAGTTCAAGACCAGCCTGAACTACATTGTGAGACCCTGTCTCAAAACATCAGAAAGAGAGTTAGGGATATAGCTCAGTGGCATAGCACCTGCCTGGCAAGCACAGGTTCTGAGTTCCATTTCCAGTTTAAAAAAAAACAAACACAGAAAAAAAGAATTGTTATGTAACAGAGGTAAAAAGTAAACACGCTGGAACACAAACCCAGAAAGTCTGGCTCCAGATAGCCACTTTGCTATCTTCTTTTCCCGGATATGTGCTCAGTATTCCCAGTAGAAATATCCACCTGCACAGCCAAAGCTCACAGGGGCAGATGCTCCCGGAATGTCAGAGGACACGGCCTCAGCTTTACAGCCCTCCCCACAGCACTCGGAATGGTAAAACAACAGGTGTGTGGGTGTGCTATGAAAGCGGGTCTGTGTGTGACCCTTCACGCGTACCTACGCCAGGGTGTCTGCGCATGATGACCATGCATTCCCTGGCTGCAAAGCACCCACCCCGAGATGCTGGGGGGCGGGAGAAAAGGCCAAGAGGAGAAGAACACAGGGACCTGACCTCCCGGCCGGTCAGCCGGCTTGCGCACTGCCCAGATTTACCTGCTGCGCTCACCTGGCCCAGATGTCCCTTTTCTTTTCCACTCTCCCCATGGACCTGTGACCTGCCCATCTGCTGCCCAGTGGTGGAAGCCGCCTGCTTCAATCTTACTCATTAACTCTACGTAGATACGGCGGGCTGCGGTTACAGGAGGACTGGGTGAGAGCACAGTATCTCACCTCTTCCCACGTACCTTACCCTGGGAATGGCTTTGTACTCATGCACTGCCATGTCACTGTGTATCTTTAATAACCATCAATAAAGATAGGCCTGGGAAAACACAGCGGCCAAGGGCTCCCTGCACTCACCTGATTGCAGCACAGAGGGGCCAGCTGTCTGCAGGGGTGACTGGGCTGCCCACACCGCCGGGTCACCAGGTCAAAAGTAAACCCATCCCTTTGATGAAACAATCAAAGAAGCCTGGTGTAGAGGCCCATGCCTATGACCCCAGCAGTTAGGAAACTGAGGCAGGAGGATTGCCTTGAGTTCAAGGCCAGCCTGGCTGCATAATGCATTCAAGGCCACCCTACACTACAAATCGAGAACCTGTCTCCAAAAACCAACAACAACAAAAAAAAAACAACAAAAATAAACCGAGCTTGGTGGCACACACCTATAATCCCAGCACTCGGGAGGCTGAGGCAGGAGGATCACTGCAAGTTCAAGATCAGCCTGGACTACAGAATGAGCTTGAGGCCAGCCTGAACTGCATAGCGACACCCTGTCTCAAAAAGACATACACACACACATCTTTAAAAAACAAAAATAAGTAAATAATTAGAAAATATATGCTTGAAAAACATAATTGAAAAAACGTAACTGAAAAGATTTAGAAACATATGCTAAACCTTTGACAGTTTCTGGCCGAATCCTCAATAAAATGGATTTCCTATGGTCCAGATGTGTTCGTGCCTTGATGGTCCTCGTATCTGGGGGCTTACTCCGGGGAAGGGATTCTACCAGCACGAGAAGGGGACCTCTAGCCTCTTCGCTGGGGAAGCAAGAGAGATAAAGACTGTGCCAACAAAGGAAGAAACTCTTATAACATAAACCCAAGGTGTCCCCGGGCCATGGGGGTGAACAGCATTTGAGCAGCAGGCAGGGGCGGAAGCGGTCGTCCAAACGGGTACATGATTCTGCCTCGTATACAGCAGGTGCTCAACACTGTCACTGAGCAGAATCAAGTGAAACTGATACCCAGAGCTGGACAGTTCTAACCGCGACGGTGTTGTATGACTGCCAGAAACACGGGTTCCCTTGGTTCAGAGCAAACAAGCCGGACGCTCACCCTCTGTCCGCGTGACAGGTTGTCCCAGGCACCAGGTCCAGGTCTGTCCCAGGTGCAGGACCTTGAGGGCAGGTGAGGAGGGTGGCGAGGGCTGGACAGCACCCAGGACAAGGACATTAAATACTTGCACTGGAAAGCCTGCGTTCCTATGCGGCTGGGGAGCCTGCTGAGACGAGGGCCACTGCTGAACGTGTGCAACACACACACAGCCTGGTGACCTCCGGGAGCCGGTGACACTGTATCAGGAGACGCCCGACAGGTCGGACCAGGCTGGCAGGCACCTGCGTGCTTCCAGGGAATTCACCTCCCGGGCCTCTGGGGTTCCAGCTGCACGGCCTGTGACCATTCAGCGCCACGTGAGGAAAGGGTCCTGGCTGGCTCCGCATGGCATCCGCACACAAGATGTCCGAGATGAACTCCAGCCTGCAGGCCGCCACCCAAGGCCACTGAGGAGAGAGGATGAGCACCTCAGCGCTCAGTCCACCTCATCCTCCGTCCCGAGCCACCCGGCCACCTCCACTCCCAACATGCCCACTGCTTGCCTGGTGCAATTCTCTCTCCATGTCTCCATTCTGGTTTTACTCCTAAGCAACGCATCTTCACTCGCTGAAACCTCCCCCAACATCTGTCCTCCCACTTACTGACTTCCTACGCCAGACAGACAGACAGACAGACGGCTCCCTTGTCCTCTCTGTTCCCGATTCTGGAAATCTTAGCTTGCCCATGGCTCTCCCTGACAAAGAAAAGCAGCTCCTCCTGGCTCCTGGGCTCCCTACCTACTCACCTCTGTAGACACATTATTTTCCAGAAAGTCTGTCTACACCATATCCTGATTCCAGCCCATGGTCCAGCCCAGTGTGTCCTGCACTGACCACATAAATCCTCTCCCTCCATCCTGGGCTATCCCCAGCCAAACCTGTCCAGTATAGATAGCCTAAGTCATAAGCAAGGTCATGTGTGAGCACAAATACTGAAACGAGCCAGATGTAGTACCACATGCCAGCCCTCAGGAGGCTGAGACAGGAGGATTGCCACAAGTTTGAGGCCAGCCTGGGCTACATAGTGAGTTCAAGCCTATCCTGAACTATATAGTGAGACCCTGTCTCAAAAAACAAACAAAAAATGTTATAATGGATATGGAAGTGCCTTGTCTACTGTCACATATGAGGAGGTTAGAGGGACAGATAGCTGTAAATCGTGGAAGAGATCAGAAGATCCTGAGCACATTAGAACCTGCCAGAGTCTTGGGCTGCAGCTCCGGCGGCTACCTGGACCATCTTGCGCTCTGTCATACACAGTTTGCAGGCATGCCTCATCCTTGAGCCACTTGGGAAGGCCACTGTTTCCCTACCTCTCCCTCTGCACCCTTGAGGCTGGGCAGCAGCTCGATGTCTGCACTCTGGGCCTTGAGCACATTCCCAGCGCCAGCGCCGAGCTGCCTGCTGACTCTCCCAGCCTCCCGCTTAGGACACAAATAAGGGTTGGCAAGATTAAGGACACAGGGAAAAGGCACGGCTCAGCCTGGCCGGGTTGACTGGTTCTGAGCGAGTCTCCTGGAACCCAGGGGCCACAACACCTTCCTTTCCAGAGAGTAAGGAAGAGAACCACCGCGCTGCGACATGGGCTCCGGCTGCACTCAGGACGTGGCCAAAGTCACGGCACAGGCAGCGCCACTTCTCCGCTGTAACGTGCCTCTTGGTCACTTGCTGCAGATATTGCAAGATGTCTTTCTCCTCTGGAGCTGGAGTGGGGAAGAGCCGCTTGCTAGCAGGGGAACATCTGAGCCTGACTCAGGCTGCTCCGTCAGGGTGCTGCTTGACATTGCTCCGCCACCCCGCCCCCAGCTGTTTCTCCATCCCCTAAAATACGGGCGGATCCAGCGTTCCCTTCGCTCCTTTCCCCTGCAGCCTCCTCCCCACTTCCTGTAATATGTGAGATAACAGGAGGAAGAGGTGGTTGTAATGATTAGAAGTATATTCTGGGCTGGGTGTGGTGGCACATACCTGTAATCCCAGCACTCGAGAGGCTGAGGCAGGAAGATCTTTGCAAGTTCAAGATCAGCCTGAGCTACAAAGTGAGCTCAAGGCCAGCCTGAACTATATAGCAAGACCCTGTCTCAAAAAGGGGAAAAATAATATATATATATTTGTTTGTTTGTTTTCCTGCCGGGCATGGTGGCATTCACCCGGAATCCCAGCACTCTGGGAGGCTGAGGCAGGAGGATGGAAAGTTCAGGCCCAGCATGGGTGCCTTAGTGATTTGGCAAGACACTATTTCAAAATAAAAATTTTAAAAGGGCTCTAGATATCATACAGCATAAAGGCCTTGGTTTCCATCCCCAGTAGCATAAAAAAAAAAAGCAAAGGAAGAAAAAAATATATGGTATACATTCATCCCATATCTTTTTCTCTGCTCTCAACCAGGAATCGAACTCACGACCTTGCGCTTGCCAGGCAGGCGCTGTGCCACTGAGCTAAATCCCCAGCCCCTAATCCCATATCTTTTTCGAGCCTCAATTTTATTCCAGTGGTAGCTTTGTTGTTGTTGTTTTGGTTGCTCTGGTGTCACAACTCGAGCCATTTATAAGAAGCCAGACCCTTTTTGCTCCAGGCTTTCAGGGGCCAGACCTCACCCCCGCTAGACTGCTGAAGCCCCCGCCCCTAGGCAGCAGTGTCTCGGGGTCCTGGGGCGCCACCTCCATCCCTGGCCCCGAAGCCTCGCCTCAAGCAAGGCCTTCCTCGAGCACCCAGAGCCTCCCGCCCAAGCGCTGCCCCGCCAGGCCGCTTTCTTGGCAGCCTCCCCCGCCACCACCCTCTTGGAGCCGCAGAAGAGCACACGGTCCCTCCTCTAGTTCCCAGGCAGTGCCGTGCCGGCTGCACACGGCCCACGCGCAAGCTGCCACTCTCTGCCCCCGGCTCGGCTCTGCCTGGCAAGGTCCCGCTTGGCTGGGAATCCACGCAGCATCACGGCTGTCACCGGGCCAGGAGCACAGCCCCTAGGCGCTGGCTGTGGGAGGCCCTGCGCTCTGCCTGCCCGGCAGCTTTTTTTTTTTTTTTTTTTTTTCCGGTACCAGGAATCGAACTCATGACCTTGAGCTTGCCAGGCAGGCGCTGTGCCACTGAACTAAATCCCCAGCCCCTGGCAGCCTCTTTCTTGCCTCTTCCTTTCTCCATCCAACCCCTGGACGCCAAGCTGCCCAAGGAGGAGGAGGAGGAGCAAAGCTGTAGGGACGCAGCCTCCTTATCAACGCGGCTACTTTACCTTCAGTGAGGGCCTCGGCCGGTGATCACAGCTCTGCAGACCTACCTGGAAGTTACCCTGGCCCCCAGCACTGCAGGGCTGGGAAGCCCCCCACACCCCAGATCAGGCTGTGGTTGAGCCAGTCCCTCCCTCCCTGGGGCCTAGGGCGCCCACCAGTCAGCAGGGACTGCCAGGGTGGCCTTTTTAACCCCTCTAGTTACCAAGAGCATCCTAATTCTGTGAAAGCAGCTCACCCTCTCAGGAAAAGAAAAAGGATACATGAATTCATTCATTGGTGGCCCAGGCCTATAATACCAGCACTCTGGGAGGCTGAGGCAAGAGAATTGCAAGTGCAAGCCCAGGCCAGGCAATTTAGTGGGGCCCTGTCTCAAAAAAGGGCTGAGGCTATAGCTCAATGGGAAGGCCTTGAGTTCATCCCCCAGTACTGCAAAATAAATTTAATTAAGTAAGCAAGCAAATAAATAAATGAAATTGCATATCGAGATACAACTTAAAGAGTTCCATGTCAGGGCTGTGTAGGCTCGCTGGGGGTCCAGAGCCCCTACATAAAAACCCTGATTATGAATCCTGCAATGAAATATAGACTCTTATCTGCGCTATGCTAATGATTCCAGTAAAAGATTCCAAAAGGCCAGGCGGCCAGATGTCGGGGACACAGCAGCAAGGCGTCATTAGGAAGGTGACATCCACCTCCCCGTCCCAGCGTCGCCACCAGCACAGCCACACGCGCAGGCAGCCCGGAATGTGCTGTTTCCGGGCCCACACACTGCTAGGAGCTGGCTGCAGACCAGGGGAGAGAAAACATGCCTCTTCAGTCCTGGGCTTTATTTTTCTCACGGTCTCTGAAAGGGCTGCGATCAGGTGATGGGGCGGGGGGGCGGGGGTGCTCCTGTACAGGTGCAGAGCAGGGACCGAGGGAAGGCAGGAAAGCCCCGCCCCGTGTGTGCTTCCCGGCTCTTTCAATAGCCCTCCCGGGACAGCGCCTGGCAAGGCGGATCCCACGTCTCTGGCAGGCTGCGGGGAATCTGAGTGTGAGAAAGTCAGTCAAGCGGAGGAAAAGGAAAAAAAAGGGCTTCGAGTCCTCAGGCTAAATACCTTTCTCTCTTGCTCCTCTCTCTGTGCTATAGCTTTAAGCCAAGCCCACAAGCCATTCCCGATACCTAGGGGACAAAGAAGAGGCTCACCAGAGATGCAGGTATTTGTTTTATGGTTTAAAGGCAGGCAGGTGATACAAGACAGAGAAATCACCCTCGGGGGGGCAAGTGGAGGGGTGCGCTACAAGCCAAACCCTGAAGCTCCCGGGACAAGGATGGTGAAGAATAATGAACACACTTGCAAGAAAATTTATATTTATTTATTTGGCCATGAGCCAGGGTCTCCCTATACAGTTCAGGCTGGA
The DNA here is from genome assembly GCF_000276665.1 of Chinchilla lanigera. NCBI lineage: Eukaryota > Metazoa > Chordata > Mammalia > Rodentia > Chinchillidae > Chinchilla > Chinchilla lanigera. The sequence continues at coordinate 14,572,679 of NW_004955420.1, read as the reverse complement.
CTTGAACTCACTATGTAGCCCAGGCTGGCCCTGTACTCGTGGCGATCCTCCTGTCTCAGCCTCCCAAGTGCTAGGATAACAGGGGTGCACCACCGCACTTGCTTCCTGAATTTTTTTTAGGGAAAGGCCCAGACACAAATCTTGGCTAATCTGTGGTTATCTGAGACCTCTGTCCCTCTGTCTAGTGCACGTGTGTGTGTGTGTGTGTGTGTGTGTGTGTGTGTGGTTACTTGCTCATTCTACCAAGCTAAACACTCATCAAGTGGCAATAAATGAGTTGCTGATTAACTGAGTCATGAGGCTGTGGGAGGTGAGACCCCACCTAGGCCCAACTCTACCCTGCATATACTTTCAGGGTGCCAAGTTATGAAGGGCCACAGAGTCGCAGGACAAGGGCTCTCAGCCTAGGAGGGTCAGGGGGGGTGCCAGCTCAGGAGATAGCAGTGCATGTCCCCCTGGCTCCTGGGAGGAGGTGCAGGCCCTGAAGAATCTGGGGGAAACCCAGAAAGGGTTAACGTGCTTCCCTGGGAAAGGTTTAGTTCCTTGGAAGAATCTGGGTCAGCGTATTTGTGCAGTTGTTTTTTTTTTTTAAAGTCAGACTCGGTGTCGAAGCATTTTAAGAAGCTTGTGAAGTTTATTTGGGGCACCCCAGAAAGGAGGGTGACTTCGCCCTTCCCCAAGAGGATTTCAAACACACACAGGAAAACCCCAACTTTTTTCAAAAGCAACAATTTTCTGTCAGGACGTTTCCATCTGATTAAAATAAGAAAGCAAAGTCCTACCCCTTTGGCCCAGGTTGCAGGTCAACAAAGGAGACTTTGTTCACGGTTTCTTCAGAACCCCCAAGCACGCAGCCCACTCCAGTTTGTTAAGAAAACACAAAAAATCCCCGAGCAACCCAAGGGGCGAGAGTGAGTAAACCAAGCCTGCAAGGAGGGCAGGCGCTGGCTGCTGCTGCAGGGTTGCCCTAGAAGGTAAAAATGAGACATAGACGGCCCACAGCCACAGCCGGGATGTTCTCTTGGTGAGACACCCGACGCTGGGAACAGGGACATCCGTGTTAGAAGATGGACATGTTTCTGTTGAATCAGGTCACAGTCCATGCCCAGGTGAGCTCCGTCCAAACAAGTGACAGTCGACAACTGTCACTTAAGAACCTCATCAGTGGCCTGACCCTGACTGGCTGTTCTGTGTCTGATGCCTCAATCTACTTACTATACCTTCACCAGGGCCACCTTTCTTAAAGGGGGACCCCGAGGTCCTTCCACTTGCTGTGAGAATGTCATGGGTCTCCGTGGTCTAAAAAGGTCCGAAGTCCTTTATAAAACAAAATGTTTCTTGCTGGTGGTGTGTGCCTGTAATCGTAGCTACTGAGGAGGCTAAGGCAGGAGGGTCTCAAATTCCTGGCAATATTGGTGAACATAGTGAGACCTTGTCTCTAACTTTTACAAAAATTAAAAAGGACTGGGGGGGCGTGGCTCAATGGTAGAGTGTTTGCAAGGCATGCTTGAGGCCCTAGACCTAATCCCCTCAAGCAGCAAAAAAAAAAAAAAAGGAAGATATGCAAAGGTCTTATGACCTGGCCTCCAGCTCTACACGACTGAAATAACGACCTCAAGCTCCTAGGATCCGAGCCTTTCATGCCTCAGGTGCTTCTCTCCTCCCAGGCAGGTGACACAGCACATTTCCAGAGCTCCATTGCTATTCTTCCAAGTACAAAGCACAGGCTGCCTCCTGCAGAAGTTCTCTAAAGGACTCCAACTTATAATTAACTTTATCTTCCCGAACCTCCCTAGCATTTTCCCTCTGTGTAGACACCTAATGGTTCCTCGGGAACTAGGACCTCCCAAGGACTCTCTGGAAATCCACAGATGTCACCTGATGCAAGAAGACAGGTATCTCCTGGCTGTGGGCTTCTTTGAGGCACCTGCGCTACTTCCTGAACCCGCCAGGGAGCCTGGCAACACTGCTGCTCGTACATTTCCTATCCCGTTTAGGTTCCCCCCCCCCCACGATCTGTCGCACCACCATCTAAGCCCCAAGAGGAAAGGCAAGCAGAGGAAGGCCCCGGGTCCCCATCCGCGCAGCTGGCCGCCCGCACCTCCCCGCGCTGAGATCGGGGGTGTAACCGGGTGTCTGGCGCTGAGCGCACGAGCTCCACCCTCAAAGGGAGGCCGGGGCTCGCTTGGGGTCGTCCTGAGTCAGGAACCCGGACGCGATCTGGAGAAATCATTTACATTATCTCGGTGGGGAGCTCAGAGGAAGGAAGGAATGAAGTGTCTGAGCAATGTGTGCGCCAGGCCTCCGGGACGCGGGGGGATGGGGGACATCAAACAAGACGCGGGGAGCTCCCAGGCGGCGGGAAGGCGGGGAAGGGTCCGGTGACCCGAGCGAGCAGGCAGGAGGCGGCGGCGGCGG
>NW_004955420.1:14563085-14569516 GCF_000276665.1 Chinchilla lanigera | reverse complement strand
CCCCTGCCCCCGGGGCGCGCGCGCACTCACACACGCACGCACGCACACATCCTGCCGGCCGGCCGCAGCCGCGGCGGCAATAAAACATCCTGGCACGTGCTCGGCCCCAGGCGCGCCCTCGCCGGCCGGCTGATGTCAAACTGCGGCTCGGCCGCCGCGGCTCTTAAAGGGCCCCCGCGCGCCCCGGGCCCCCGGGGCGACCGCCTGCGGGGTGGGGGGGAGCAGGGTGGGGAGGGAGAAGGTGGGGGCGGGGTGGGGAGTGCTGCCGCCCCGCCTGCCACCTCTAGGCGCAGCAGCACGGAGAGCCCGCCAGCGGAAAGGAAACGGGTGGCTTTGCCCTCCAGACCCCCTCGTTCATTTTTCATTTAAAATCCCCCTTCCTTTCTACCGGGTTGGGAGTGATTCTGTTTCCTCGGAAAGCTCGGGGGTCCGCGGGCCCAGCTGCAGGAGAAGAATGAAGGGCTGCGGAGGGGCGGGCTGGCATTCACAGACCACCTTGTTCACTTGCAGACGGAGAGGTGGAAGGCATTTCTTTTGCTGCGAAAAGGAATTTATAAAATATTTCCCTGCACGAACCACTCTCATACCCCCCCCGAATGTATACAATCCGAGCGAGAAGTCACGTCTGTGTCGGTAACACACCCTGGCAGGAGTGCACCCCTGCTCCTAATCACTGCAGTCTTTTTTTCCTGTTATACCCTTAAAACTGTATCTCAAGTGATTACAGAGTAGCTGTACTGCACCTACCGAAAAGAATGAAGACCTTGGCCCCAAAGAAATAAACCAGACCAAAAACCAAAACGGAAAAATCCTCTGTAAAGCAAAGCCCAGAAGGGAGAGTAGCAAAGGGTTAAAATCCTTTTGATTGACGTTGTAGCCTCCGGTGCCCCGGGCTCAGGCGCGCGCCATTGGCCGCCAGACCTTGTGCCTGGCGGCCAATGGGGGGGCGCGGTCCACGAGCGGTGCCGCGTGTCTCCTCCTCCCATTGGCTGAAAGTTACTGTGGGAAAGAAAGTTTGGGAAGTTTCACACGAGCCGTTCGCGTGCAGTCCCAGATATATATAGAGGCCGCCAGGGCCTGGGGATCACACAGGATCCGGAGCCGGTGCTGATAACAGCGGAATCCCCCGTTTACCTCTCTCCTTGGTCCTGGAATAGCGCTACCAAGTAGCTAGAAAATATTATATAACCCACCCTCAGCACTTGCAGTAGTTTTACGAAAATCTCAAAGAAAAGGGACATAAGCAAAAAATATATATATTTTTGCGTGGACTCCAAAAATAAAATTCTCTAGGGACTGTTCAAAAAAAAAGGGAAAGAAAATGCCAGCTGATATAATGGAGAAAAATTCCTCGTCCCCGGTGGCTGCTACCCCCGCCAGTGTCAACACGACACCGGATAAACCAAAGACAGCGTCAGAGCACAGAAAGGTAAGGGCAATACCTGGGTATCTCTGCAGCCCCAAAGAAATTACGATAGGATGGAGGGGTCCTTTCTTTCTTAACAACCAGGGGTGCAATAGCAGATCCCATGGGAACTCGGGCTTTTTTTTTTATTATTATTAATTTTAAAAATTTCTTTGCAGTCATCAAAGCCTATCATGGAGAAAAGACGAAGGGCAAGAATAAACGAAAGCCTGAGCCAGCTGAAAACACTGATTTTGGATGCGCTTAAAAAAGATGTAAGTGGGGAATGCTTTTTTTAAAAAATTAAAAATATGAAATGTCGTTTCTTAGCCACAAAGCGTAAAAGCCCCTGGCCTACGGTGCGAGGGTCTTCCCCCGCCTGCACCGCGCTGCCGTCGGCAGGAGGCCCGGGGCCCCTGTCTCTGGGGCCCCTGTCTCCGGGTCCCTGGACGCGGGCTTGGGCGCTGCGGCCCAGGTGGGGGATCCCGGCTCTGCGAGGCAGCTGGCTGGCAGAGGCTGACTTTTCTCCTGGCTTCCTCCTGTGTGCAGAGCTCCCGGCATTCCAAGCTGGAGAAGGCAGACATTCTGGAGATGACAGTGAAGCACCTCCGGAACCTGCAGCGGGCGCAGATGACGGGTGAGGCCACTCGCCGCCGCGTTCCCTGCGCGCGCGCGTCCCCCGCGCCGCGCGCTGATTCCTTCCAGACTTCCGCCCGCGGTTGTGAGAGGCATTCAGCTCCATTTTACTGCCTTGGCTCCCTCTTGCGTTCCCACGGTCTGGGTCTTATTTATAGCCACAACTCCAAGTTGTTACTGTTCGGAAAGGGAGGGAGAGAAGGTCGAAGCCGCGAAGGCGGCGGGCCGCCTGGCTGTGGAGGAAGGGATTGAGCACAGGCCGGTAGCAGTTGGGAGCTGAACGGAGCCCGGGGGTCATCGGGTGTTGCCCTCGCCCATCCCCCCACTGCAAAAGGGAAATGAGACCCGAGTGGGGGTGGGCTGGTGTTGCTCAAGGTCACGTCGCGCAGGGGAGTGGGGGTGACAGCTGTGGGGCAGAGATAGGTTTAAATGCAGCCACAGGGGACGGGGAGGCGCGTCTGGGCTTCGGTGACCACGCCAGTGTGGCGAGATGGCTCTAAGCCTCCCCCGCCCTCCTCGCCCGAGGTCGTTCGGCGGGCGCGCGTGGTCAGGGAGGCGCGGCACGGGGACCTCCCAGGGCGGGAGACGGTGGCCCCGGGCCGGAGCCGTTGGGTGACCCGTCTGTCTCGTTCTGGCCCGCAGCCGCGCTGAGCACCGACCCGAGCGTGCTGGGCAAGTACCGCGCCGGCTTCAGCGAGTGCATGAACGAGGTGACCCGCTTCCTGTCCACGTGCGAGGGCGTTAACACCGAGGTGCGCACCCGGCTGCTTGGCCACCTGGCCAACTGCATGACCCAGATCAACGCCATGACCTACCCTGGGCAGCCGCACCCCGCCCTGCAGGCGCCGCCGCCCCCGCCGGGAGCCGGGGGCCCCCAGCACGCGCCGTTCGCGCCGCCGCCGCTCGTGCCCATCCCCGGGGGCGCGGCGCCCCCTCCCGGCGGCGCTCCCTGCAAGCTGGGCAGCCAGGCTGGAGAGGCGGCCAAGGTGTTCGGCGGCTTCCAGGTGGTACCGGCTCCCGACGGCCAGTTCGCCTTCCTCATCCCGAACGGGGCGTTTGCGCACAGCGGCCCGGTCATCCCGGTCTACACCAGCAGCGGTGGGACCTCGGTGGGTCCCAGCGCCGTATCTTCTTCCAGCGGCCCCGCGCTCACGGCGGACTCCATGTGGAGGCCGTGGCGGAACTGAGGGGCTCCGGCCTGCGCTCCCCCAACACCCTACCCACCCCCCCTCCGGACACTAAACTGCAGCATGGATACTAGGAGAGATGAGTTGTGATCAAGTGGTTACTTCGTTGTTTTTTTAATTCCTAAAAAGAGTTACTTTTTTGTAGAGAGCTGTATTAAGTGACTGACCATGCACTATATTTGTATATATTTTATATGTTCATATTGGATTGCGCCTTTGTATTATAAAAATTGAGATGACATTTCGTTTTTTACACGAGATTTCTTTATGTGATGCCAAAGATGTTTGAGATATGCTCTTAAAATATCTTCCTTTGGGGAAGTTTATTTCAGAAAATATAATAAAAGAGTGAAGGCTTTTATGTCTTAGAACTGATTCTTTCAGAATATTTAAAAAGAGGCTCTTGGTGGAGTTCGAAGCATATTAAGCTGGGAATTTAAAAATCAGCTCTTTTGTTGAAACAAGGTTTATTCTTTATTTTTTTGTCTTTTTTTTTTTTTTTGCGGTACCAGGGATCAAACTTACGACCTTGCATTTGCCAGGCAGGCGCTTATGCCACTGAGCTGTACCCCCAGCCCTTTTTTATCTTTCTGAGACAGGGTCTCGCTATGCACTTCAGGCTGGCCTTGAGCTCACTTTGTAGCCCAGGCTGATCTCGAACTTGCAACGATCCTCCTGCCTCAGCCTCCCAAGTCCTGGGATTACAGGCGTGGGCCACCACGCCCGGCTTGAAACAAGGTTTTTAAAGTCCGAATTTTTCACCAACACTCCCCTTGAACTGAGTTCCGTCTGACTTAAGAGAACTCATCTGATAGGGTTTCCCTGATAACTCTGTAAAGGATTTCAAAACAGTGGTGTGAAGTCATCAGTCCTTGTGCTGTGAGTTCCTCCTGAGGACTGACCTCCCGAAGTGCGGGGATCCTGTGTTGCAGCCCTTTGCACACCAAGGGCATCTGCCCGATAGCCACCAGCCAACCCAAAAGTAAACCCGCTCATACTGGCGGCTGCAGCCCCCTGTCTTCAAGAGCGGGGTCCTCCCAAATGAACCCAACCTTAGGGACGTTGCCTAGCGCCAGTGTGCAGAAGTTGGAAATGCCCCTCTACCCTCTTCAGGCTGTAAAGGTCAACAGATTCCTTCTGCCAAGGGACAGCTAGTTAGACTCCCAAGTGGAGCCCAAGCCCAGACATGTGTTTCTGATAAGTTGCTGTGCTTGGCGCTAATGGAGAACGCATGTGGGGGCTGCGCTGTCAGGCGCACAGCCGTCTTCCCCTTTTAATACAAACAGCCAGCGACCCCTTCGCTTGGTCATGCCCCATTTCCAGGCAAGATGTGGGCTCCAGATAGAAGCAAAAGGCCTGTCTCGGGTTTCAGCTCACATAACGCTCCTTAACAAGTCCTAACTCAAAGCGGACAGCTTTAAACTGTGCCAGGATCTGCAGGGAATTTCTTCCAAATCCCATCACAAAGGCTTGTCAGATTCTGTCAGATTTGGCCAGGTGTTTGACTGCATCCAGGTGTTGGGGAAATGAAAACCACGGGCCTTACGAGACCAGACACATAACCGCGTTGTGGGTCTGGCCGGCGCGCCCTGCTCCCCCACCGCAGCCCGGCCCGGCCCCTCCCGCCCGCCGGCGGCCTCTCTCACCCCCCTCCTCCCCGCCTCTGCGCGGCTTCTGGGGGGAGAAGGATGAGGCGGGAGAGATCAATCTTTGAAGCTTTCCTAACAAAGATAAAGCCAACGATTTTCTGTCTTGTTTCAAAAGCCTTACCTCTCCCCCGCCTGGCTCGGCCCTTTCCCACAGGCCAGCAAGGAGGGCGGCTCTATCACGGGGCTGATCTCGAAGACAGCAGTCGGTTTTCTCTCCAATCGCGTCAGCCCCAGAGGGAGAGGTAGAAAAAATACTTGTTTGAATCTGGCTCCCTACTTGCCTTATTTTGTGGACATGAAAGGTGGCCAACACACCCTCCACCAAAGAAACACACCTACCCTTTTCTACCATTTCTCACATTCTCCCTCTTGTTAAAATGCAAACATAATAATTGCTGCTTATTAAGACAGCCATCCCAAATTCACATGATTCATCAGGTAAGTCTGGCCTCTGGCTCCCGGGATTTAACTGTCCTGTTAGAAATAACGCAGACCTCAGGGTCTCCATTTTTTATGAAAGCCCTTGCTTTCCACTGATGGGCTGTGAAATTCACAGGGGCAAAACCCAAACAAAACAGCCCAATCATAATATCAACGGAAAACTAGATTTCTGTGTCTTTTTGCTATACTGAAAAATGTACATTTTTATTTATAACATCAAAAAAATACATAGATACAGCGTCTTCTTGGGAGAGGCGATACATAGAGGGAAAATAAGTCCATGTTTGTTCTTCTGTAAAGAATCGGTGGTTTAGGGGGCTGGGGATTTAGCTCAGCGGCACAGTGCCTGCCTGGCAAGCTCAAGGTTGTGAGTTCGATTCCTGGTACTGGAAAAAAAAAAAAAAAAAAGAATCGGTGGTTTAAAAAAGAACTGTTCTTCTGAACTGTAGTTTTCGACGATTACAAAAGGCATTTGTTTTTGTACAATATGCTGAGGGAGGAGACCTTGGGTTCCACGGGGACATTCAGGGGGATCCAGTCGAGACCACTGAACTCACTGTGACACCGCAGATACGTCATCCCCTTCCCGGTGCTACTGCTAAGCCCCGAGGGTGGGCGGGTTAATTTGAAGACACGACCCTCATAAGTCCTGCTGTTTCTGGAGTTTCTGGGGGGACAGACCGCTTCACTCTTGGCCCCTGGGGTCCCTCCGAGCCCGGCCTGGCAGTGCTGATTGCTGGGGAGATGAGACCCGGCCGCTCAGCCCCAGCCTCCGCCGTGAAACGCTGGGGACCACCCTACTCCACCCCACCCTGTCTCCAGCGCTTCCGGCCGACCCGGAAAGGGGGCTGGGGGGTCTCCTCGCGCAGGACCCCAGCCTTCGCCAAGCAGTGCGAAGCGCGCCCCGCCTCACCCCACGCGTTCCTGCGGCGGGGACCCTGGGGTTAACCAGACCCCCTCATCGTCCCCGCTGTCCCGGGGAACCTGTCATTAAAGTCAATTAACTTTTCCCACACCCCTCGGCCGGTAACCACCCGCTGCTAGCTTCCTCCCGGCGCCTAAGTGCAACCAGATGGGCGCACGCGCTGCCCCCGCCGCGCGCCCCCGGGGGGC
>NW_004955420.1:14492267-14562805 GCF_000276665.1 Chinchilla lanigera | reverse complement strand
ACCGCGGCCACACGAGCTCGCCGCGCCCGCTGGCAGGCAGGCCGCCGCCGCCTCCCAAGCAGCAGGCCCGGGGGTGGGGCGCCCGCCAGTGTTTTTCCAGCTCCCCCGGTAGCTCGGGGCCGCGTTCAGAGGCCGGGAAACTGGGCCCGGGCCAGGGTCAGGGCAGCAGAGGCCCTGCCAGGCGTTTGTTAGGCCAAGCCGGGGCAGGAGTGGGCAGGCAGGGGTGAGGCCATTTCATCGCCCCCCTCCCCACCAAAAAATGCCTTGCCACCAGACAGACAGAGACTCTGCACGCCCTGGAAAAAGGAATCTCTTGTAAAAGCCCTGTGAATTGCAGGGTGTGGTGGCGCAGGCCTGCAATCTCAGCACTAGAGAGGCTGAGGCAGGAGGATCACTGTCAGTTTTTGCTAGCCTGGATTTCATAGTGAGTTCTCAGCCAGCCTGGACTACAAAGGGGGACCCTGTCTCAAATAACAATAATGATGATGATAATAATAACAACAACAATAACAATAATAATAAGCCTGAGCACCTACTAAGCAGCCAGCAGTATATAGCAGGCGCTAAGGTGCTCATGGAGACACAGCCCCTCCGCTGCCCCAACGCCCCCCCTCGTTCAGCCAGGGAGACTCCAGCGCCAATGATTCATCCCAGGCTTCAGGTGCCAAGTAGCAGAACTGAAGCTTACACAAAGGGCATTTAGAGCAAGAGATGGATTCTGATTTGGGAGGGAGCCGGGGACGGGTTTCAGAGCGCTGGCACTGGGAGTCCGGGTGAAAGATGAACTCAGCAGAGGGTGAGGAGTGGGAGGGTGAGGTGCGCCTTGGGGAAATGTCAGGGAGGTGAGTGTGGTGTTCCGTGTGCACTTTCAGGCTCTGTAAGAATTGGCGTGGAGGTTAAAAAAGGGGGTCCTGAGTTCATGGCATTATAGCTCAGGGATCATAAGCATTAGGCTCTGGCTCCAGATTTCTTCAATTTTTGACCCCAAGGCAAATTAACTTCCCTATGCCTCCGTATCCCATCTGATTTTCAAGAGATGGGTCTGGATAGGTCGCCTGAGCTGGTCTCAAATTCCAGGACTCCAGAGATCTTCCTCCTTCAGCCTCAGAGTCGCTGGGACTACAAGCAGACCAGAGCTTCACCTCGCAACTTTGTAACCGTGTGCTGCAGCTTTGTAACTGTCTCATCTGTAACCCAGGGCTCTCGGTGAAGCCTTACAGAGTTGGAGGAGGGTACTTGGCACAGTCACCTGGGTGTATGTCAGTGGTTATGAGTCCTGAACAGCCGCAGTGCAGATGTCCACCAGACCAGAAAGCCAGCATGACCTCTGCCCAGAGACCTCAGGGGCTGCTTGCAAATGCACCAAGCCTCATTCTAGAGGACCACAACATCTTCTTTTGTCTCTGAATTTCATGCATTCACTTGATAATTATTAAACCAGGAACCACAGAAAGAAAGGAAAAAGAAAGGCATGACTTTTGTATTATAAAACTCACAGGTGGTGGCTTACATCTGTAACCTCACCACTCAGTCAGCTGAGGCAGGAGGATCGCCTCCAGTTGGAGGCCAGTCTGGGTTATATAGTCGTCCAAGGCCAGCCTGAACTATATAACGCGACTCTGCCTCAAAAGAAACGAAGCTCACAGCCTGGCAGGAAAGACAGTGGAAGAACAAAAAAAAAGGGGGGGGGGGAATTAGTCTGTTAAATCCTATAAAAGAGGAGAATTCATTCAGTGCTAGTTCCAAAAAAGGTTGTATATCATAACAGGTAACTTTTTGGTTCCCCTAAATTAGTAGTTTTGTTTTCAGTACTGAGGATGGGGCCTTAGCAATGAGCCCCCTTTATTTTGAGAGAGTCTCACCAAGTCATTAATTGCCCAGGATGGCCTTGAACCTGCAGGAATCCTCCTGCCTCGGCCTCCCAGAGTGCAGGGATTACAGGTACATGCCAGCACACCCAGCCAGCCTTCTAACTTATGATTAAATTTTGTGACCATAGAAATTGCTGGGGGTCTATTGCTAGTCAAATTCCAACTAAGAAAAGTTATGGTCAAGTGTTTAATTTCAAGATTAAACTGGGGGTGTGGCTTAGTGGCGGAGCACCTGCCTAGCATGCACAAGGTCCTGGGTTCCATCCCCAGTGCTGTAAAAAATAAAAACCTGAATGAGCAGGGCCATCTGGATGTGGTCAAGGAATGGGACTGAGAGTCCTGGAATGTGGCATCTAGTTCCAAATCCGCTGAGCAAGTATCTTAGGCATCTGGGCTTTGATTCCCACCAGCCCAATGAGAAGCTGGACTGGGGAGTTTCAGGAGTCCTTTTACCTTCACAATCTTGGGCAGGCGCCCTGGCCGTGTCTGTGATCCCAGCGCTTAGGAAGCTGAGGCAGAACAATCACCACAAGTTCAAGGCCAGCCTGGGCACCAGAGGGAGACCCTGTCTCCAAAAGCAAAACAAAACACTACCACATTCCCTCTCCGTCCTAAAATATCTCTTCCCACCTTTGCATCTGACCTCTTCTTTTCTGAAAAGAGAGCATGGCCTGGTGGTTATCAGGCCTCTCCCCACTTAAGAAATAGCTTTCCCCGCTTGGCTAGCGGTTGCTGAATTAGGGAAGCTGCCCAAACTGGTCTGGCTACAGAAGACTGTCAACATTTGCAGAAAAATCTCCATTTTCAATGTCTTTTAGGAAAAGCACCAACTTTTGCAAAGACATGGATGGACTCTGAATTCACATTTTACAAAGGCTCTTGCTTTAGTAAAACGAATGCATGAAAACAGTACAGAATTCATTCTTTTAAGAGTTAAACGTGGCTTTGGCAATGTCTGTATGGTGGTTCCTTACAGAGTGAGAGGAGCCGTCATCGTAGCCTGAGTGAAAAATTAGAATCTAAATTAACAATAGGGCTCTGCTGTGGGTATTCTTTCTATTTTTGGATCTCTGGGTATTCTTTCTATCTTTGGATCTCTGGATATTCTTTCTATTTTTGGATCTGTGGATATTCTTTCTATTTTTGGATCTCCCTCCAGTTCTAAATTACCTTTATTCACGCATGGATCAATGCCTTTTTTTTCCCTTAAAATTTCAAGTATGGTTTAGTAAAAACCAAGTTACAGGCTGGGCGTGGTGGCGCACCCCTGTAATCCCAGCACTCGGGAGGCTGAGGCAGGAGGATTGTTGCGAGTTCGAGACCAGCCTGGGCTACAAAGTAAGCTCAAGGCCAGCCTGAACTGCATAGCGAGACCCTGTCTCAAAAAGACAAAAAAAAAAAAAAAAAAAAAAAATCCGGTTTACAAGAGACTAAAGCCTAGAGAAAAACCATTGCAACTGACAAACTTCTCCTCAGACTTCATGTTTTCCCTGCAAGCTTCTCTTCCACCAGCCTTTCTCCCTCGCTGTATGGTTATAAAATGTGCCCCGAAGGCATCAAATGTAAAAGCAGCCATAATAGCAACATTATTCATCAAAAGAGAGAGAAGATCCCCTAGGTCACATCAGTTTCAGAAGCAAGTGCTGTGAATGTATGAGCAGCCACCAGAAGCACTTCCTGGGAGGAGAAAACATCCAACACAAGCTGTTCCTGTTTTGCTTGTTTGTTTGTATTTTGAGACAAGGTCTCACTATGCAGTTCAGGCTAGACTCGAACTCACTCTGAAGCCCAGACTGCCCCCAAACTCCCAGCAATCCTCCTGCCTCAGCTTCCCAAGTGCTGGGCTTGCAACATCCCAAGACCACCCCGTCCGCATCTTCCATCTCGGACTCTTTCCTGGGTGCCCAGCCGTGTACACAGCCATCATGGGCATCTCCACATGGCAGTCACTGCGTCCCATTTGCCCTTATTGGGCCCTGCCCCTGTGTTCTCAGGGCAGTGCGTCTCCCACACGCCCACCTCTGGTGTCTGCGCCTCTGGCGTCACCAGGAACCATGAGGCCATCCTGTCTTAGTCCCCTGGTCCCCAGCATCCCTGCCTTGGGGCAGTGGTTTCCAGCTTTTTGCTTCCTGTATCCCCAGACTGACCCCGGGCCCTCTGTCACATGTGCAGCAGCCGCCCTACGTTGTCCTGAGCTCCATACAGGACAGGCCTGTCCCTCCCTAGCAGCAGCCGCATCCTGCCTCACTGCAGCCCTTGGCACTGCCGGCCTCTGTCCCATGAACAGGCTGTCCCTGGGCCGGAAGTGCCCCTCCTCTGTCCCCTGTCCAGACACCTCGGGTGTCCCCTGTCCTTGGCTCGGCTACCTGCTTCAGGAAGTCCACCCTGATGGCTCCCAGCCTCTCTGTGACCCACCCATCCCTCCTGCTCCTTCCTGGGGCATCTAAGGAAGCACTGCTGGACAATCTGCGCATCTGCCCCACACCCCAGACTATGCAAAACGTGGGGGAGCAAAAATGATATCATTTTCCTATAGCCCCAGCATCTCGCACCAGGGCTGGCAATGCACCAGCTCCTCTGGAAGCTGATGTTCCTCGTACAGGAAGAAGGATTGTCATCACACAACTCATTATATACGCTATTGATTGGCCAGGCCTGGTGGCCCATACCTGTCACCCCAGCACTTAGGAGGCTGAGGCAGGAGGATCACTGCAAGTTCAAGGCCGACCTTCACTACATAGTGAGTTGTGCTGGTGACTGCTGCTGTTTCTACTCTGGCTTTGTGCTTGATCCAAAGGAATGTGTAGGGCTGGAGTGCAGCTCAGCAGTAGAGCACATGTGCTGTGGTTTATATGGAGACAGCCCCAAAGCCTCAAGCACTCACAGGTAAGACTCTTGGAGACGACTAGACCATAGGGCTGACACTCCGCAGTGGATTCGTGTACCCATTTTTTTTTCTTTTTTGTTTTTTTTCCAGTACCAGGAATCGAACTCATGACCTTGTGCTTGCCAGGCAGGTGCTGTGCCACTGAGCTAAATCCCCAGCCCCTCCTGCACCCTTCAGTTTAGAGCTGAGCGGGGGATCGAATGGAAGAGGCAGGTCATGGAGGGCCTGGCCTTAGAGGGTTTATCTCCTCCGGCTCCTCCCTCTGCTCTCTCTCTGCTTCCCACCACCATCCCATGAGGTCTTTCTCCTCCGCCAGACCTCTCCGCCACACTGCCCTGCCTTGCAGCCAGCTGCCTATGGGCTGAAACCTCTACAAACCATGAGCCAAAGTACACCTCTCCTCCTTTGCAGTCTTAGGTGTCTGGTCTTGTGTCTCCGCCATGAGAAAAGTGTCTAAGACAATGTGCTTAGCAGGTGCAAGAGTCTGGGTTTTATCCCCAGCACCAGAAAGGAAGAGTAAATAAATACAGAGAGAGAGAGAAGGAAGGAAAGCAAAAGAAGAGAAGAGCACTTAGCTAGATGCAGAGCTGTATAGTCCCAGCTGCTCAGGGAGTGAGGGAGGTGAGGAGGAAGAGAGAGGAGTGAGGACAGGTGGCATTGGGTGTGGGGTGGTGGCGGCCGGAGGGAGCAATGCCCACATCATGAAGGGTGGCAGAGCACAGCTGGTTAGACCAGAAGCTCGGCCTGGCTTTGCAGGTATGGTGGGTAAAGGCAGAAACCGTTACCTCTGGCAGCCTTGGCAATGGTATATAAGGTGTAATCAAAAATAGCAGTGAATGCATTTTTTATTACGATAAAAGACCCATTGCCCCGAATCCCCCACAAAATCCTCCCCTCACTTCCAACACACGCATCCCATCCTGATGCTTTCTGCAGCAGTTCTGGAGTCCTCTTTCCTGAGGGTCTTAGGCTGTGTCAGTGCCCTGAACTGATTCAAAACATTTCCCTTTCATGGTCATTTTGATTTTGTGGAAGACCCAGAAATTGCACAGTGCCAGATCTGGTGAATAAGGTGGATAAGGACACAGCGTCCTGGTTTTATTTGACAGAAATCATCAATGTGTGATCTGTGGGGAGTGATCAAAATTTATGGTGAATGTTCACATTAAAAAAAAATTTACAGTAGAAGATATGTTGCCACGAATCTCCCTCAGAATTCTCCCTCTCACTCTGAATACACTGATCCCATCATTCTTTGCAATGTGACTTTTACGGACATGAGGTTTTTAAGAATGTAAACATTCACCATACCTTCCTGTCCCCTCTTGCATGTCTCTGCTTCTCCTCTGTCCCTCGAACCCTCCTTGTCTCACCTCTGACTGTTCTCAGTTGCTGGTGCATCTGCTTTCCTCAGGAGGGCTCCACCAAGCCCTGCCTTCCAAGAAGTGTGGATTTGAGGAGACCCAGGAAACCCCTGGCCAGCCTTTTTCTCCCCAGCCAGACCCTTTTGCACAGGACTGAGAAGGCTTCTCCGTCGCCACCTACTCACAGATCGGCCCCCATAGCCACCCATTCTTACGCTCTCCCAAGCGCCTGCTCTCTGATAAGACCAGGACAGAATGCCTGGCTGTGTTAGGGAGAGAGAATATGGGTGATGTTTTCTATTTTTCTCTCTTTTCTAAACACTTATGCTACTTTTATATCCAAATATTTGCATTTTTAAACAAAAATCAGTCTTATTTGAAGAAAATATTCTCCAGTTGTCCTGATCATCGTCACAGCCCAGGGCAGCCCTCCCTGTGCCCTCTCATGCTCTTCCTGCGTCCCTGGTGTCCATGCTGGGTTGCTTGCTGCTAAACTAGCACGCAGGACAACCAGCAGCTTTTCCCTGCAAACCTGCTCAGCTCTACCCCGGGGCTACCTGGCGCACTGTGGCTGCTGGGAAGACAACAGTGGCTCCGCGGGTCCTGCAGCAGAGTTGCTGACAGCCCCAGGGCTTCTGCCTTAGGACAGTGGGAAAGGGAAAGTTCCCTGCCTTCTGGGCTCTGCCTGACCTCTGTATCCCCTGACCCCTGAGCACCATGGCTGATGAGCCAGCATCTCCATCTCTGAGTTCAGCTCTCTGGTGGATTAAAGGGAAGGCAAATTTGTGTCACTTCTACAATCAAGAGGCAGTTTTTTCTCCTCTCCTTAATTCTGGGCTGGCCCTGTGACTGCTTTATCAAATAGAAAGCAGCATTAGTGACACTGTGTCATATAAGATGGCCTGGTTTTGCCTTGGCATGTTGGAAGCTCTGAGCCATAATCTAAGAATCAGGCACACTAATGGGGAGACCATCTGGGGCCATGGGCACATGGAGAAGAAATGGCCTCAGGACCACACAGGGAGGGCTGGGCTGTCGCTCAGTGATAGAGCATTGCCAAGCACAAGGACCTGGCTCAACCCCCGGCACCAAAAAACAAGCAAAAGTCCATAGAGAAGGAAAAGCCAGCCAGTGCAGCATTCCAGCAGAGACCAACCTTCCAGCTGTCACCACCAAGCCACCAGGCAGGTGAGAAGGTCATCGTGGTTGCTGCAGCTGGTGGTATCCCACGAGGATGGTGACACAGCCAACATCACCCAAGCAGAAGAGTCGCCCTGCTGAACTCTGTCAACCTACAGCATAATGAGAGATCACAAAGGAGTTGTTGTTTCATGCTTACCAAAACCTGGCCCCCAGATATTGGCAACACAGCTGTCCTTTCTTGTCACACTGGGACAAAATACCCAACACTCACAGTTCAAGGAGTGGAGGTTTATTTTGGCTCACAGGTTTTGTCCATGGTTGGCTGGCTCCAAGGCAAGAGGGCATGATGGAAGGGGCTGGTAGAGGAAACCTGCTCGTGTCATAGTGGCCAGAAAATGAGTATGGAGGGGCTGGGGAGGGACATAAACCTTTTCAGGCGGTATCCCAAGTGACCTGCCTCCAACCAGGCCCACTTCTAATAGCAGTCAGCTATGAATGAGTAAGGCATTAATCCACTGGTGAGTGTAGCACCACCATGATCCAATCACCCCCCCAATGCCCCACCTCTGAACCCATGAGGCTTTGGGGTACATTCTAGATCTAAACCATAACAACAACCTCCTTAAGAGACAAAGCTGAGGTTGCTGCTGTCCGGATGAGGGGTAGCGCCACCTGGGAAGCCATTAGTAGTGTGTCCAAGGGAGAAAAGAAGGTCCCATGACTTGATGATTCCATGCTTGGTGTAGGGTAATGGGAACATGGGCAGGACCAGGCCAGAGCCACAATGGAGTGATCCAAAACTGGTAGAAACTGCAAGGTGAGGATTTCAAGATGAAGGATTCAAAGAAACTTAGGGTACAAAGTTTGGTGTTTTCCAGTGAAATACGAATAAGAAGTTATTTAATGAAGAATCAAACCATCTACCTGAGCAGGAGATGGAAAAATAAAATCATATTAATGAAGCTAGAGATATAGCATGAGGTCATGTTGAATAGACTCAGTCTATGTTCCCAGAGTCCTGTCCAAGTACAAAGCCAGCTGGTTTCCTTTCTCAGACCTCTAGGTTGTGGGATGATTTGTTACATAGCAAGTAACTAACAGGACACACCCCAAACTTTTGGCTTCTCAGTGTTTCTGTATTTCTCAATTCACTTGTGCATCAAATATTAATTGTACACCTATTCTATGCCAGGCCCTGTGCTAGGCACTGAGGTACAAAGAAGAAGAGAGACCAGGCCCTTGCTTTCTCAGAGGAGATGCGGTCATCTAGAGGGTGGAGACCAAACACCATAAAAGAAACAAAGAGTGGTGAGGTGATTTCTATACCGACGAAATGTCCAGAAGAAAATGAAGTGGAGAAGTGGGTGGGGCGTGGTGTCGCACACCTGTAATCCCAGTACTTGGGAGGGTGAAGCAGGAGGATCACTGTGAGTTCGAGACCAGCTACAAAGTGAGCTCAGGGCCAGCCTGAACTCAAGAGCGAGGCCCTGTCTCAAAAAGAAAAAACAAAATGAAACAAAGTGGAGAAGTGGGCTGGGGTGGTGCTGGAGGAGAGAGAGCTTTTTAGAAAACAGAGGATGAGATTGTCCTGAGAGGATGACGGCTAAGTTGGACAGCATCCAAACAGTGGAAGAATCTAGCTGAGTAGAGATCAAGGAAGGAACATAAGAAGCAGTGGCCCCAGCAGGGCCCCACCATCCCTGAGCAGGAAGGATCTTGGTGAGCTAGAGAATCAGAAGTGCTGAGGAGCTGAAATAAGGTGACCATAGGGACTGTGGTCTGAGCTAAGACCAGAAAGGCTGGCAGTGGTCAGATCATGTGGGGCTTTCGAGGTCATGGTAAGGAATATGGTCTTAAATTCAAGTCCCAGGGGAATTCAAGGATTAGCACTGCCCAAGAGAAATAAAATGTGAGCCCCAAAAGCAACTTTAGTCTAATATCTGATAGCTACATTTTTGAAAAAGTAAAAAGAAACCCCAGCATTCAGGAGGCTAAGGCAGCAGGATCACAAGTTCAAGACCAGCCTGGATTACAAGATCCTGTAGCAAGATCCTGTCTCAAAACACCAAAACAAAGTCAGCCTTGGTGGCATCTGCCTGTAATCCCAGCACTTGGAAAGCTGAGACAGGAGGACAACCTAAAGTTCAAGGCCAACCTCAGCTACACAGTGAGCTCAAGGCCAGCCTGAACTACATTATGAAACTCTGTCTCAAATAAAATAAAATAAAATAAAATAAAATAAAATAAAACAAAATAAAAATAAATAAAAACTGTCCATGGCTCCCCTGGTCCACAGAGCCTCCATAACACCTTATAAAACTGCCCAAAGCTTCCTTTAGCTTCCTGCTCATGGCACCTTTTTTTTTTTTTTTTGTACCAGGAATTGAACTCAGGACCATGTGCTCTCCAGGCAGGCACTTGTGCCACTGAGCTATATCCTTGGCCCCATGGCTCCTTTTATATGAAATGTGAAACCCCTTGTGGATTCCAGCTAGGTCCTCTTTGTCACGCTTACTCAGTGATTTATGAAACAAAGAGAGTATCTGTATGCCAGGGGTGGTGGCGCATGCCTGTAATTTCAACCCTCGGGAGGCTGAGGCAGAAGGATCACCCAGAGTTTCAGGCTAGCTTGGGCTACACAGTGAGTTCAGGGCTACCCTGAAACAACTGTAGTCAAACACTGAAAGGTTTTAGGATTTGTTTCTATGTGTTATTATTTCTCTTAATAATAAAATTCCTCTTTGTAAAAAAAATAAAAGTGTTTCATATTTTGTCTTATTTGATAATTTTACTTTGTAAAGCAAAACATTTGGATAAGAGATGCCTATCTGTTGCTTGATTTCATAGTTCTCATTCTCTAAACAAACTTGTAGTACAGGTAATGGTGTGTGTGTGTGTGTGTGTGTGTGTGTGTGTGTGTGTGTGTTTTAAGCTAAGGTACACTTGTATTTTCACCCTGTGACATCACTTGAAATCACCCCAGAACATCACAAGCTCAGGCTGGGAATCTCTGCAATCTCTGGCTTCAGGGACGACCAACAAGAACATCTTGAACCCTGGCTAATGGCCTGGGCTTGACATTTTCCCCTCGCACTTAGTTGAAAGAGTCAAACAGTTGAATGTGTGATTCTTGTGGTCTCCATTCCCAAAAAGCCATCAGTAAAAATGCATACCGTGTCCACCAGCCTGGGCGCTTCTGAGCTTCTCTATTTATGGACGTGGGATTTTCACTCCTGAGTTAGACTGAAGGGGATCCAGTTGTAAATCCTGACTGAAGGAAGCTTGCCCTTGGGTCTCTGAAAACGGATGCTAACAGGTCCGGGGCTCCCAAGCCCGCTTTGGCAGGGGTCCCTGCTCCCCAAGTCTGACCCAGCAACTTGCTCTTAGTTTGGCTTGGAGCCTACTTCAGTCTTTCAGCATCCTTGAGACTAAATGAAGGCCAGACAGCAAACACTTTGTACATGACTAATAAAAAGAAAACCCACACGCACTTTTTTCTTTTCATGGCACTGGGGATGATTGAACACAGAACCTTTAAAAAAAAAGAACACAGAGCCTTTGCACTGACCTTCATCCCTAGCCTTTTTTATATTTTACTTTGAGACAGGTTCTTGCTAAGCAGCCAAACTGCCCCTAGGCTGGGCTTAAACCTGAGATCCTCCTGCCTCAGCCCCCTGAGTAGCTGGGATCACCGGCATGCACCGTGCAGCCACAGAGCTCCCAGGCTGCCTGGAGTCCTGTGTAGTCCTCTGCCTTCACCCTCAGCACCATGTTCTCCCCGGCACTCACTGCACTGCAGAAACAAACACGGTTCCGGCGTGAACGAAAAGCAGGGTCTCCTAAGGCGGTCCAGGTGGACCAGTGCTTCCTCTCTGAGAGCCTGGTAGGTAGGGATACTGGAGAAATAGAGGAGGGGTGGGGAGAGGCTCCAGGGCAGGGTGGAGGGGAGGGCAGAGCAGCCTGGTCTAACTGGTTTTGCTGCAACTGAGTCAGCGCCTGTCCGTCTTTATCCAGGAAAAGCTGCCTGCTACATCGCCCAGGGGCCAGGCAGGGCCAGAAGAACCTGACTTGGAGACAGATAAGCCCTGCCCGACCTCAAATATCTGTGACCTTGGCGCTGTCACCTGCCCTCATTAAAAAAGAAAAAAAAAAATAGAAGAAGAAGAAAAAAAATGGGAGCAGCGTTCATGGAGTTTCCCCAGCCAAGACAGACCCTCCCAAAGCGCCACGCCCCTCCCTGAGCCATCCCTGGGATGGGACCAGGTCATTGCAGAGGGGAGCTACACCATGCCAGGGGCTGCCGCTAGGTGGTGGCTACAGAACGGGGCAAGGACACAGTTTCTGCCCCAAGACCCAGAACCCTTTTAAATCTCACATACCCAGCTGATACTCAGTCTGTGTCCAGTCTTGAATTCCACGTCCTTTTCTCTCTCTGGCTCATTTTACTCATTTATTCATTCAACAAACATGTTCAGCACTTCTTATATACTAGGCATTCTATGTTGAGCAAGAAGACCCATCCCTGAAGCCAGACATGGTAGCACATGACTGTAATTCCAGCACTCAGGAGGCTGAGGCAGGATTGCTAGCCTCGGCTGTGTAGTGAGTTCAAGGACAGCCTGAATTACATAGTGAAACCCTGTCCAAAAAAAAATCCCTGATTACCCACCCAGGGCGAACTGTCCAAGTGGAACAGGAAAGCGAAGGCAGGGCCAGTCCCAGCGGCTGGGCCACGCGGCAGTCAGGCTCGTCTAGGAATCTGAGGCTCGGCCCCAGCTCTCTAGCACAAGTGGAGGAGTTGGGGGACCTCGGCTTGTGGGTTCTTTCCAGTCTTCCCAGAGTGAAGACCAAGAGCAGCCACACCGGTGACTCAGCACTCCTAAAGGAAACTGCACAGCCTCCCTCCCCGGGGGGACAGGAGTTCCAGTCCCGTCCCTTCCTTCTCTGCGCCGGGGTAGGGGAGGGAGAGGCCCCGGGTGGGCTGGACAGAGGCCCTGGCCATGGGGCAGCGGTTGAGTCATCTGGGCTTCAGGGCTCAGGTTCCTGCAGGCAGCTGGCATTTCTCAGCGCCCCAGAGTCACCGAGCATCCCCGCCCTCCCGCCACGTGTTTGCTCTGGAAGGGTGGAGAAAGCCCACCTCGGGTACCCAGTGCCAGCTCCCAGGCCTGGCCGGCTGGCCACCCTCCCTGCCTCCCCCGGCCGGGTGGGCCTACCTCGCACCGGCTGTCTTCCTGGACCCAGCAGGGTCCACTCGTGTCTCGGAGGAGAAGGAGGCGACAGCTGGAAGAGAAGAAAACCCAGAGCTGCCCTAAGGTGTAACAACCTCTGGGAGAAAAGCGGGAAACCTGAATCCCAGAGCTGGGGTGGGAGGGCAGCTGAGTGAGTCGGAGTGAGGGCAGGCAGGGGCTGAGAGGAGGAGATGGATATAGAGTGTCAGGAATCCTGTCCTTTCGCCCTCTGCAGAGCTGGGTTTGGGGGCTCGCCTGAGGGTCGCTCTCTGTCTCTCTCTCTCTCCCTCCCATGCGCTCCACCTCCACCCCTACTTCTTTCCCTCTCTTTGTCTCAGTGGCTGCCTTGCTGGCTCCTAGGACCAGTGTTGACTTGGTCCGCCCATGAGTACTCCTGTTGGGAAGGTAGTTAGGCATTAGGGGGCCTGAGGGAAAAACAGGCACAGGGTATCCAAGCAAGCCCAGTGTGGTGGTGCACGCCTGTACTCCCAGCACTCGGGAGGCTGAGGCAGGAGCATTGCCATGAATTGGAGGTTCAGGGCTATGAGATCAAGGCCAGGCTGAACTACACCGGAAGACCTTGTCTCAGAAACAACAAAAAAGTCATATGCATTTGCTAATTAATTGAAGACTTCAATGTATCTGATGATTAAAGCCTCTGAGGACACTGACCTTCTAAAAGGGACAGGAAGACATTTCGCAATTCCAAAGTAAGTTCTAAGTAAAATGCTGATGAGCATCACGACGATTCTTGCTCTCTGAGCGCCAGGAGTAATTCTCGGGTGCCTAAAATGTTTCCGAGCTCACCCTTGGGGCAGAGGCCTTCGCGGCCTCGCCTGCCTTCCTGCATCCCCGTCTCTACTGCTCAGTAAATTCTCCCTAGATGTCTGCTCGGCTGCCTGTGTGTCTTGACCGAGTTCTTTTCATCCAGAGCACAAAGAGCCAAGGGTCAAGGACCAAGGAAGTGAGGGGCCGGTTCCTCCCTGCGGCAGGACCCAACTTGGCGGTGACCTCCCCTCCCAGGCCCAGAGCTTCGCAAATAAATCACCAGAACCAGAGCCGTCCTCACCAGCAGCACGTGGGGTTCGGTTCTGCCTCGCTCTGCAGCCTGGGACCCGCCTCTGGGAAGAGCCCCTCCTGGCGACAAGACAAGCGACAGGACGCAGAGCCCTGCCTGTCACACACTGGCCCCCGAGAAGCCCGAGTTGCAGCCCTGGCCAGGGTACGGGGGAGGTCAGGCCCCCCACTTCCTCTGCTCTGAGGACTCAGCGGGGTCCTCATGGGCTCAGGCTCCCTGAACTTCCCCACCTGACCACAATCAAGTTTATGCTGCTTCCTTTACTATGAACTTCGTGGAAAAGACTGGCTTGATCCGAAGCCTTTTCCCCCTTTTGGGGTATTCCTGAGAGACACTTAGGCGGGAGGACAGGAACCAGAGCAGGTACCTACGTGCACACGCGTGAGCGGGCCTGGCACGTGCTCACGCCTACACCACACCACACCCGTGTGTGGGTGGCGACACTTTGGACACAGGGATGCCGCGTGCCCCGCCGTGTCCCCTGCTATGTCGCGCTTGGGGCAAAGTTAATGCCCAGTGAATGTTTATGGCCAAGTGCACTGGGCAGCACCTGGCCGTGTCCTCACCTGTGCCAGTCACGGTGCTCAGAGGTCGGGGACAGTGCTGTCCCTCACGCGGCTCTCAGGGCGATGTGCCCCTAACGCAGGCAGGAGAGGGGAGGAAGGAGGGAGAGGCGGCCGGGAAGAGCCGGAGAAAACACCTGGGGTCGGGGGTGAGGGGCAAGTGTCTTCCAGAGGAGGGGGCACACACCGCGCAGCACAGAGCCCCAAGGCCGTGGGGCAGAGTGGGGAGCCGCAATCACTCCTCCCGGCTGGCCGATCCCCAAGGAGGCAGAGAACCATAGGAGAGGGGTAGGGCAGGAGAGACTGGATTAGGACACGTGTCCTGTACGTCACAGGTCCCCACTGTTAGCTGATTCTTTCCTTCACTTCCACACCTTCTTAGAGCCTTGGAGAACAGTAGTTCACTTTGTCGCGGCTGATTAAGAAAAATAGCCGGGCGTGGTGGTGCACGCCTGTCATCCAAGCACTCAGGAAGCCGAGGCAAGAGAAACGCCAAGGCCAGCCTGAATGGCACGGCAAGACCCTGTCTCAGAAAGAAAACACAGGCAAACGTAACCAAGAAACTGTACAAGCTCGTGTGCATTCTGCCGGTCACTGAGACACCGCCCCACCCCCGTGCCTGTCTCCACACTGGGCTCCCCGGTTGGAAAGCATTACTTAGGGTGACCATATAATTTATCATCTAGCCTGGCTCATTTTGGGGAGCGAAAGGGGTTATTATCAATAATTGTACCTGGGCAATAAGCAAAAACCAGGACTATTCTGGGCAAACCAACGCATACCATAGCTTTAACTAAAGCTCCTACTTGCCAGAAAGGGTTTTATAAAGGCCAGGGTGTGGTCAGATCCACACTGCTGCAGTCGAGTTACTGTCTCCGGCCAGCATCTTCCTGGAGCAGTGAGACAGGAGGTCAGGATGGTGTTGATGGTGTGCGGCCCGTCAGGTCAGGCTCCGGGCTCTGTAAATGCGTCCCTCGGGCATTTGAATGGTGACAAGGGCTGGATAAGACGAACCTCAAGGAAGTGTCAGAGGTGGCCTGCAAGTCACCCTCGGCCACGGAAGATCCAGCCCAATATCCTGTGTTTTTGTTGAAACCCAATAAATGTGCCCAAGAAAAACACTCACAAGCAACCTCCGCTCATCCACCCATCCAGGAAGGGAAAGCCGATGCCCAGGAAAACATTCCACTGGAATCTGAGCCCTGCTGCCAATCAGCCTCCTGAAAGTCCCGGCCCTCCCTCCCCCATTCTACTCCATTGGCTCCAAGCCCCGGGAGAGGCCGGAGCTGTGGAAAAGGGCCTGGGCAACAGGTGGCTACGGTAGCACCATCGGCTGAGCCTATACCTGTCCAGTCCAGCTCAGAAATGCAAAGGAAACAGAGCAACCACACGCTTTTGAAAAAGAACACAGTTGGATGACTTGTGTACCCCAACTTCAAGCTTTATATGAAAGCTACAAGAATCAAGACAGTGGGAAATTTCACAACCAAGACAATAGATTACTAGAACAATGGAGAGTCCAGAAATACAGCCCAAATATATACTTGATTGATTTTCATCAAATGTGCAAAGACAAGCCAGTGGGGAAAGGATCATCTACTCAACAAATTATGCAGGAGAAATGGATACAGAATGAAGGAAAGCAGAACTTCTATTTATGTTTCACATTACACGCAGGAAGTAAACTAAAATAGAGCTAAGACCTCAATGTAAAACCTAAATTTGCAAAATTTCTAAAAGAAATATAATAGAAAATCTTCATGACCTAGGATTAGGTGAACATTTCTTAGACACAACACCAAAAACACAGTACTGTATATTAATAGCAATTAATATGTTGTACTTCAAAACTGAGGACTTCTCTCTTTAAAAGACACTATTTTGTTTTCTGTTTTGTTTTGTTTTTTTTGACAGGGTCTCACTATGTAGCCCAGACTGACCTCAGACTTGGGGCAATTCTCCTGCCTCAGCCTCCTGAGTGCTAGGATTATAGGTGTACAGCACCCTGCCCTTCAAAAGGCACTATTTTAAGACTAAAAAGCTTTTCAGGAAAAAGAGTTTGAAAATAATATTTGCAGTTCACAAATCTGATGAGGGAATTGTGTCCAGATTATATAAAAAGCAAATTTCTTTTGTATGGTTATAACAAAATACTTGACTCTGGATAACATGTTTAAAAAAGAGGTTTATTTAGCTCATGATCCTGGTGGCTGGAAAGTGGACCCTCGCTCACACGTAGAAGGGCTGTGTGTGTGATTCAAGTGCAAGAGAACAGAGAGAACCAGGGCTGTGCTCCTGTAACAGCCCATGCTTCCAGGAGCTAACGTGGTCCTTTGAGAAAGACACTGATCCCTGCTAAGGGTACAGAGCCACGGCCCACTGTGCCCTCCTCTCTTAAAACTCCCTCCGCTCCAACACCGCCACCTTGGGGTCAGGCTTCCAGCACATGAGCCTTTGGGAGCAAACCACATCCAACCATAGCACAACCCAGTTACATAACGGGCAAAAGATGTCAACAGAAATCTCATCTCACCCAAAAAGAATGCAAAGGCAAATAAATACAGGGAAAGGTATTTTCCATCACTGGTGACTAGGGAACTGCAAATTCAAATCACCATATTAGATCAACCTCCTGTAGACCCAAGAGAATATTTGAAACTAAAACACAAGCCCCAAGCTGGGGATTACAGGAGCACGCCTGTAATCCCAGCACTAGGGAGGCTGAGGCAGAAGGATCATCGTGAGTTCAAGGCCAGTCTGGGCTACAAAGTGAGTTCAAGACCAGCCTGGGGTCAGGGATATAGCTCAGTGGCAGGGTACCTGCCTGGCAAGCACAAGGTCCTGAGTTCAGTTCCCAGTACCAAAAAATAAAAAAAAGACCAGCCTGAACTGCATAGTGAGACCCTGTCTCAAAAAGACCAAAAATACATACATACATACATACACACATACATACATACATAAAATAGAGCACAAGCCCCACCACGTGCTGTGAAGGTGGGTCAGAACCAGAACCTCATCCTCTGCTGGTAGGAATATAAAAAGCTGCAAACTATTTTGGAAAACAATTTCTCAAGGAGTTAAACCTATGCCTGACATACAAGGTATGATCGAAAAATATAGTGTGTGTTTAAATAAAAAAACAACTTATTTCCAAAAAAGACACACCTTGACATCAATCTCTATCGAAATACTATCTCTTCCCACTTTTGGAAGCAGTTCTGGAAGTCCGCTTTAGTGAGGGTCTTTAGTTGGCTGTCATGGCTGCCTTGATATCTTAAACTAATCCAAAGCATCGATCTTTTGTGGTCACTTTGACTTTGGGGAAGAGCTAGAAGTCACACGGTGCCAGAGTAAATAAGGTGGGTGAGGACACAGTGTCACGATTTCAGGAGCCCGCCTTTCTGTTGAGTGGCGCTCAGCAGCAGCATTCACTGTAGTTTTGTTCACACCTCGTAAAGACACTCAGGAAAGAGGACTCCAGAGCTGCTTCAGAAAGTGGTAAGAATGATGGGATAAGTGTGTCTGAATTGACAAGGGTATTTTGCCGGGGATTTGCAGCAGTGTTATTCTTGGCTGTAATAATTTACTATTTTCTTTTTTGGTACCGGGAATCGAACTCAGAGCCTCACGCTTGCCAGGCAGACGCTGCTCTGCTGAACTACATCCCCAGCCCTGCTGTAATAATTTAATGTACACATTCACTGTATGTTTCAATCAAGCATCGTAGTCTCTGATGAGCTCTCCCAGAAATCTGCCATCATGCTCCCAGAGTAAAGAAAATAGCTGGTGGCTGGGGATATAGCTCAGTGGCACAGCACCTGCCTGGCAAGCTCGAGGTCTTGAGTTTGATTCCCAGTATCAAAAAAAAAAAAAAGTATCTGGGTCCCAAAAGAAGGAAACCAGAGAGGGACAGTAAGACCGCTGTCCTGAGACCCCACAGGATCCCCCACTTGTTGATGTGGGTCTTTAGGAATCTAAGGGAATAAAGCAGAAACTTTCAATAGACAAATATCTTTCCTTAAACTTGGGGTAGCAGACTGGAAGAAGGGGAAGTGGGTGGATTTGAGAAAGGAGACTTGAGCCTGCCAATAAGTTCTTTTTAAAAACAAAACTGCATTTCTGACCTCGTGGGCTATTTGGGTTTGGTGGAGGGCCGGGCACTGGTGAGCTCTAACTTGGAGCCCGTCTTTGAACGTTTTGTTTCTCTTGCTTTCCCAATCTTGTGCATTTTTCACCCCTTTCTCCGGATGTGCAAGCAAGTCTCCTAAGAACTTGGGGTTCAGGGAAAGGAAAAAGGTCCAACCGTAGATCAAGAATGTGTCCTGGACATTTCTCATGCTTAGGGGTCTCAAATCTTTCTCCGAAGAGAACAATCCTTTAGCTTCTCCATCCAGTGTGTTCTGAGATGGGAGTTAAAGTTGGCCCCCATCCGAAGTTTATCAGACAGATCTAGAATTTTCCGGGAGGATGTTTACAAAGGACTTCTAGTGTTGCCAAGAAAAGATGGAGCGCGGCAGATAGGGTTGCTGAGGGGTGGGTTCAGGGGCGGTGAGAGAGACTGTGCATAAAAAGACCTTTCTTTACCTCTTCACAGGCTGCCCACAGGCCAGTGGAGGCAGAAGGGACGGCCACAGGGGCCAACAGCATCCTGGGCGACAGCCTGCTATGGTAATCTCGCTCCTGCTCATTGCAGAGTCGGAGTCGCTCCAGCAACTAAAGTGTGCCTTTCCATTTCTCCTCACTATTCTGCTCCATTTCTTTCAAAAGCAGGTAATAGTGTCACAGCTACATGACCGCTTAGCAGTGCTCATGTGAGGATAAATTATCTTTTGGAGAATGGAGAATTCCAGAGCCTGACAACCATCCTAGCTAATGTGGTGCAGGTCCAGGAGGACACTCTAAGCTTGGCTTCAATAATAGGTAATTCTGCAGCTGTGTACCTGTTAAAGTATTTACAACTCCAAGAGTCCTGATTGTAGACATCTAAACGCTATTGGTTTATTAAGTCTGGATTCATCATGGGAGAAGCTGCCCCACATATTCAAACATACACCAACACGTAGTTAGCTCTGAAGAGCAACTTCATTTAGAGAATCCCTCTAGGATTTAAAAAAAATTTTTTTTGTGTGGTTTCATTTTTCATTCTAGAAAAGCAGTACTTCTGCAGCCAGCTCTAGGAAGCAATTTTTCTCTCTGATAAAGGTGACTGCATTTCATCCCAGTTACAGATAAGTTTTCATCATCATAATTAAGGGGGAGAGAAATGATTTCCCAGGGAGTTACAGGACAAGTTGTATGGTTGTAGTTCATTTTAATTAACAAGCTCCATTTTCGAATTGTTAATCTCTATTCCTTTCCTTTTTGTCAAGGCTAACATGAAATGGATTCCAACAATGAGTTCCCTCCTCCTCCTTCCACGAGCTATTGTATTTCAGGTGTCTTAGAGGGAAGAAAATGAATTTGTCCCATTTTTTAAAGCTGAAGTCTTGAACTGTAGGAAGACCTTGTTATTTACAGGAGTCTTTTTTTGGGCTGAACGAAACCCTGAGATCTCCACTGTCTAGGTTGCCTCTAAGGCCCAGGAGGGAGTGGGTGCACATTTGGGGGGGTTCTATATTCAGCAGGACATTGCTGCATTGGGCCCCAATGTATAAGGAAACCACATTAGGCTTTCAGCGCCAGTCTTCAGGTCACGGGACCTATTAACATGGAAGAAATTTGGAACCAAATATTAAGTTGTGCGGCTCTATTTTCCACACACACATATTTTTTAATAGACTATATCAAGAGCAGTTTAGGTATTCAATATATATATATTTTTTTAAGAAGGAAAGCCACACATTTCAACATATTGCCCAGAAAGAGCTTCTGGAACAAAGAGTAGCAATAAGATGATTTAAGCCACATCCTGGCATGGGCTTCCTGGACCCAGAGGACTTCTGCCTACCATGGGTGCTGGTATGATGGAAACGGCTCCCTGCCAGGTAAACTGTCCCCAAATCTCCCTGTCTCCAGTACAACCATCCAGGTCATGTGTGTGTGTGTGCGTGTGTGTGTGTGTGTGTGCATGCGCGTGCGCGTGCGCGCGCACACGTGCGTCTGTGTCTTTTGAATCAATAGAGCGCTGTCCTAATTGAATGACAGAGGGTATTGTTCTGCCCTTTTCAATCAACAGTTTTCAATCTAGGGGACACAGAAGTGGCTTCGAAGGAGGTCACCATGGGGCGTGTGGCCTGCACTAAGGCCTAGGCTTGAGTTCTGTGACAGCAATAGATATGCTGAATCTACCCAAAAGAATGAAATCAAAGTTTCCCAATTCAATTTCAAGCCTCCACTGATGTCCACTCCATGGCCACTGAAAATATAAAATGTCACAGTCACCTGGGATGAAGCGTCCCGTCATCACTGCCAACCCTACTAAGCTTTTAGTCTTAAGAGTCTTTTGTTCACCCACAAGCTCCTTTTCTCAAGTGATACCGCGTGTCCTCATTGTCCAAATCATTACCAATAGCAGCTACCCTTTCCTGAGGGCTTCCTGTGGGCAGGCCTCAACCACACAGCCAGGTGGACAGCACTGTCCTTATTCGACAGACGAGGACACTGAGGCTCACAGAGATCAGAGAGCTCCACCAAAGTCCCTTGGGTAGGAAGCGGAAGAGCCAGGATGTGGAAGCCGGGAGGGCGGAGCTTCCGGTCCCAGGGCCGCAGTCCCTGGAGGGACCACGCAGTCCATCCACCTGGGCAGTTCAGGGGTCCCAGAGCCACTGTGAAATATTGGCAGTGCCATTAACACTCCAGGTATCCCCAGAAGCCTGTGACAGGCTCAGAGACGGGAAACTGCCTGCTAAGTCCCAAGACAAGGACAAAGAGAGCAGGACACGCAGCCCCCTTCACCGGCAGGGACCCCGGGAAAGGAGAATCGTAGCTGGCCCGGGCACCACACGGCCTCATAGTTTCTTCACTTTCCCTTCTGCAAAATCCTTTTGCTGTGATCCTATTCCTCCTGCTTCAGCCTTCACCAACACCAGAGAAGTCTGTTTATTTTTAATTCCCTCCCTTGTGTGATGTTGCTAGCACGTGACCTGACCGCTTCTTGTCTCTTTGCAACAACAACCTGGGATCCAAAACCACTGGCCAAGCAATACAAAGAGAGAAGCGGGGTCATCAATCTTCAGCAGCTGTCCTCAAGTGCGTGCTCTCGCACTTCCGGTGGGGGTGGGGCCGCGGAAGGAGAACATTTAAACAGATCCGGGGCTGCCAAAAGCAATTACTGCCCAAAGATCTCAGGGAAAAGTAGATGTTAAAAAATAGTTTTTTTGTGGTTGTTGGGGTTTTGTTATTAATTTTTTTTTTTAAGCAAGGTTTTACTGAGTCAGGAAATTGCCTAGGCTGGGCTCTAATTTGCAGTCCTCCTGCCTCAGCCTCCCATAGTGCTGGGATTACAGATGTGCCCCATCACACCCAGGTGAAAAATACTGTTTGAGGAACACTGTGAGCCGCTCCTCTCCCAAGTGAAAAGGCGGAGGAGCTCTCTTTTGGCTGAGTGAGTCACTGGGGCTATTTTTCCCTGCATCCTGAGAGTGCCCGAGGCCCCCTGTGACATGCTGGCTCCAAAGATATTTTCAGGTGTGGTCTGCAGCCTTCTGAAAAGAGGCCAGAGCATTGAAATAAATAAAACAAACGTAACCCCAACACAAGAATAGGAACCACCAGCGGGGAGGCCAAGCGTGCGGGGAGGTTTTGGAACCACACAGCTGCATGTCGTGGCCTTGTGGTCTCCTCGGCCCTCCTGGCCTCCGTGGGACCCAGAACATGTCCCCTGTCCCCTACAGGGCTGCCTCAAAGCCCCGAGTTCTGTCCACAGCCCACGTTCTCCCCAAGCAACTCACATTACATTGTATTCTTATAATTTTGCTGGAAATACTTCTCCACTAAAACAAGGAACAACGTGCACACATTATTAACACCTCGGAGACTGGTGCCATTGGGATCAGTGCCTCATTTCAGGGCCGGCCTAGAGCACTGCGTCCACCCTGCCTGTGTTCCAAGCCCGTCCCCTGGCTGCACTGTCATCCTCGGCCAACATCCAGCTGCACAGCAAAACAAGCGCCAGAAGTTTCTCCAGCGCGGGGGCTGAGGAGGTAGCAATAGCCACCCACAGGCTCCTGTTGAGAAGCTTCGTCAGACAAGACAGTCTGCTGGTGAGCCGATAATGTGTGTTATAAATCTAAACGCACAAAAGAAAGGTGTGCCGGCTGGATGCCACTCGTATCTGTTTTATACACTAGGTTTCATATGAAGACTTATATTACGCTGCTGCTGCTGCTGCTGCTGTGGCTTCTTCTCCTCTTCCTTTTTTTCTTTTTTCTTTCTTTTTTTTTTTGAGACAGGGTCTCACTA
Organism: Chinchilla lanigera; assembly: GCF_000276665.1. Lineage (NCBI taxonomy): Eukaryota > Metazoa > Chordata > Mammalia > Rodentia > Chinchillidae > Chinchilla > Chinchilla lanigera. Next base: position 14,540,268 of record NW_004955420.1, on the reverse strand, counting down.
TGAGTTCAGGCTGGCCTTGAACTGACTATGTACCCCAGGCTGGCTTAAAACTGCAGCAATCCTTCCACCTCAGCCTACCAAGCACTGGGATTACAGATATACACCACTACCCTGGGCCAATTATGCTTAATTTTTTAAAAGACAACTTTTTGTCTCCAGAAGTTGTGAAGCCCATTCCTAGGTCAGTCAGGAAAGCCCAAGAGCCAGCATGGTGGCTTGTGCCTGGGGTACCAGACACTTAGGAAGCTGAGGCAGGAGAACGGCTTGAGCCCAGGGGTTTGAGGTGAGCCTTGGCCACATGGAGAGACTCTCTCAGAAAAAAAAAATAAAATAGAGAATGAGTTATTTTATCTGTTCCCTGGGACCTGGCCACACACCCACCATAGACGGGTGCTAACTCTTAAATGACACATATGAAAACCAGGTCGCTGTGCAGCATAGACTGGGGGCGCTCATGGTAGGAGGAGAGAGTGGCCACTGGAGCTTACACTGTCCTCTTTCTTGGGGCCAAGAACCCTTGTCCCCTTCTGAAGCCGAAGGAGGTGGAGTCAGGTTGCACAGGCTGGGGAGGGCAGGCGGCAGAAACGTGTGGAGGAATGGTTCCCTCACATCCAGTAGCCCCGTGTCTGCGGAGGGTATGGGACGGTGCCCGGCCTGCCTCAGTCCCTTCATGCCTCCGGAGCAAGGTGCCACACCCGGGTGACTTATTAACAGGAACTTACTCCTGACCGTTCTGGGGCCTTGGAAGTCTGGGAACAAGGTTCAGGCAGACCCGGTGACTGGCGAGGGCCTACCTTCCAGTTTGTCTGGTTTCTTCTCCCTGTGTCCTCACGTGGTGGGAGGAGAGAGCTCTGGCTCCTCAGCTCCTTAAAAGGTCATTAATCCTACTCAGGAGGTCTTGCCACGCTGACCTGGCGCTGTGGCTTGAATGTTTACATCCCCTCCAAAATCCATGTTGAAACGTAATCCCCAACTGGAAATACGAGGAGGTAGGGCCTTTAGGCGGTGATTAGACCATGGGGGTTCTGTTTTCTAATCCCATGAGGGATTAATGCCTTCTAAGAAGGCTGGAGGGAACTCGTTAGGCCTTTTTGCTCTTCCAAGTTCTGCTGTGAGTATGCAGCAACGGGCACCACCTTGGAAGAAGAAAACAGGCCTCACTTGATGCCGAAACTTCCAAACCTTCATCTTGAACTTCCAAGCACCTAGAACTGTGAGGAAAAATGGTTTTTGTGGATTGCTGAGCCTCCGGTATTTAGTGATAGCAGCAGGGACCATCTAAGACACCTCGTCACCCCACTCAGGCCACCTTCCAGTACCATCACATTGAGAGTTAGGCTCAACACATGTTTTGTGGCCCACAAGCAAGCAGTCCAGAGCAGGGCCACAGAGCCCCTCCTAGTGCCCTGGACCATTTGGGACACCAAGGCCCAGAGAGGGAAATGACTACCAAGATTGTACCTCTTTGACTCTCCAGTCCGGACTGTCTGCACAGTGGCCCCACCTCGTTCCTGGGGAAGGCAATCAGCTCCGAGGTGAGGGCTGACGTTCCCTTTGAAAGACTATGTAGTACATATATAATGACGTTTTTAAAATGTGGCTGATGGTGGAGACGAAATGATAATGAGAAAGCAACACATGCTTTCAGAGAGACTGCTTGCCCGAGTGAGCATTAGCGCCATCTGATCGTCCCCATTAGCGGATCTGGGGGAACATTAGAGGGATGCTTCCTGGGGCTTGGGTGATGAATGTGGCAGGGTCATCACCGAGGATAAAGAGCCACCCCCTGAATGTCGGACGAGATGAAATGTGATCAATTACTCTTAGGTGAGAGCTTGAAACGTACACATAAATCAAAGTATTTCTAAAATGAAGCAGCTAATTTTAAAAATTATTTTTATAATGTAAGCAGTTTTACCTTGATCACTCTGCCTTATAAATCAAAAGGTGTTTGGAGAAGGTGGTTGTATCTGGTCACTTTTTGAGTGCCGGGTTTTATTAAGGGGAGCAACACGTCTGTGTGAAGAGCCGCGGGTCTGCAAGTCCTCAGAGATCACTGGACCCAACCCTTCCCTTTACAAACAAGGCGGATGTGATCCAGAGAAGGAGGCGACTGCCCTGAGGTCACACAGCGAAAGCATGGGAGCCTGGACTCTGAAAACTCCTCCAGACCTGGTTCAAGGCTTTATTTGACCGGCCGCCAGCAGCACTCCCTAGCTAGGTGTTACAGGAACAATAGTGAAAATACAATCGTATGGATCCTTTTAGGGTTTTTTTGCTTTTACTTTTTTGTTTTTCGAGATAGGATCTCACTATGGGGTTCAGGGTGGCCTTGAACTTGCTTATTTAGCAAGTTCAGGCTGGCCTTAAACTCATGGTGATCCTCCTGCCTCAGCTTCCCAAGTGCTGGGATTATAGATGTGTGCCACTGCACCCAGCTGGTATTTTGCTTTTAAAAGTAAAATATTTTTACTGACTCAACTCCCAAACAAAAATTTTAACAGCTTTCAGTAAGGTATTTGCAGTCAAACCTGAAAGGAGGAAGAGCATATGTATAAAGCCCACACATGCATGTGTGTGTGCTCTGTGTCCGTGTGAGACGGGGTAGCAGAGGAACACAAAATTCAGGTGAAATCAAACCTCTCACAAGTATGATCACTAAAGAAGCCAGGCCTGGGGCTGGGGTTTAGCTCAGCGGCACAGCACCTGCCTGGCAAGAGCGAGCTCATGAGTTCAATTCCCGGTACTGGAAAAAAAAAAAAAAAAGAAGCCAGGCATGTTGGCATACACCTGTAATCCCAGCACTCAGGAGGCTGAGGCAGGAGGATCACTTCAAGTTTGAGGCCAGCCTGGGCTACAGCGTGAGTTGAAGACCAGTCTGAACTGCACAGCGAGACCCTGTCTCAAAAAACCAAAACAAAACCAGAAAAAGGAGAAGCTTCAAAGGCTCCATGTTTAAAGTTTGTGCATCACCCATGGGCGAGGTAAGAGCACCGAGGGCTTGTGGGAGAAACCTGGACATGCACTCAGGAAATGAGGGCTAGGAAGGAGGCAGGTGGGGCGGGGTCCCCTCTGCAGCCAGTGCCCACCCTGGGCCTGAGGCGCCAAGTCCCAGTAGTAAGAGGAAGAACTCGGCACCTGGACTGTGTCTACGTCTGCCCCTCCTGTGTCACAGGCTGGGTAACTGGGAACAGAGGGAGCCCAGCTGGGATGTGGGCCCCGTTTGAGTGTGCAGTGCCCGCGGTTAGAAACAGTGTCTCTGACTTGTAAACACAGCAAATCTGATCTGGGAGTCGCTGAGAAACATAAACGCGGAGCCCCAAGCAGGCGGGCCGGTAAGATGAGCTTCAGGGGAAGGGCTTGCTCAAAGGCACTTTTCTTTTCAAAATAAAACTCCAAGAAGGGCGTGGGACCACGAGGACCCAAATGCAACAGGGAAACTCTGAGTGCCTGAGAAGCACCCACAGAAACTCTGCTTTTTTCCAGAAAGCCAATTGTGTTGGAGTGGAAATGAACAGGCCTGGAACGGAGCCTAAAACAACATCCTCCGTGCATTTCGTGTTCCCCAAATCCACCCTGAATCTGCAGGAACGGAGGCCGGGAATTTGGAGCCCATCCTTTTGTTTAACCAATAAATAAATGAGAGGCACAGATGGGGGAAGTGACTTTCTTAAGGTCACAGGCTTGTTGGTGACAGAGGCAAAAATAGGACAGTGATTTCCTGACTTCTGCTGGGTGTTTCAGGATCCGTCCCCTTCTGAGGGATGTCCTTTATCTACCACTTCGGCCCAAGGCTGTTGGTTCGAAGGTGTTGAGCAGTATGGCCTTCATGCCACAAGCATTGGCGTGAAAGAAATGTCACATGATTTTTTTTCCTTTGTACGTTTGTTTTTCGAGACAGGGTTTTGCTATGGAGCCCAGGCTGGCCTCAAACTCCCAGTGATCCTCCTGCCTCAGCTTCCTGGGTGCTGGAATTACAAGCACTGGTCACCACACCCAGGGACCTCAAGCTTTTTCTAAAAATAAATTGAACCTGATTAGAGGCTCAGTTCCCTAGGTTGGAGGAGGAACTCACCACTTCCGTTACCAGTAAAAAGTTCATCCCGGGGCCTGGCAGCCACTCCAGAGATTGGTTTTCAGGCCTCACAGAGGGGTCCCTGCAGCCTGCAGCACTTCTGTGGGGCTCCTGCCTCCCTCTGGTCCCCAAACCTCTCCCCATGCTCTGCCTCCACCTTGTGGGGGTGCAAAACCTGGGACCACATCTTTCTTGAAACAGACTGAGCCCCGCTATATCCTCTCCTGCGCTGGGCTGCCGCCGCCCCGCCAGGCTAATGATCTCGCAAGGCCCTGCTTCCAGCCCCAAGGCTCGGAGTCCAGAGACCGCACACAGAGGCCTGGCCGTCCTCCCGGAAGGAGGACCGGAAGCCCAGTCGGAACACATCTCAATAAACCCTCCTGCTGCTCGGACAGGCGCCTTTGCCTCACAGAACTTGCTGGCTTCTGTAATGACAGCCGACCTTGGGTCGGCAGCCGCGGACTCCAAGCACCTGCTCCTTCCTCCCCAGCCGCTGCACCCAGCTGCTGGTCCCCCACCTCTGCTGCCGGAAAGACAGAACACCCAGGATTCAGTGAAGCGGTTTGGTACTTATAGATCCTTTTTCCTGGTCCTGAGCTGGGGTGCATGCTCCGCGTGTCGACACTGCCCTGGCCAAGCCACTGAACAGGGGCTCCTGAGTCCCCTGTGGAATGTGGTTGTCCCCTGCTCTCTCTAACACCTGGTGAGCATGGGTGAGCATGACCCTGCTGCTTGCACCACCCTCCGGGTCTGAGCCTGCTGTGTTTGCTCATTCAGCTGCAAGATTTGAAAAAAAAAGGGACCAAAGATCATAAACAATCACCCTACTTTTGTTCTGTCTCAACATTTGAAAGGGTTTTTTTTTGGGGGGGGGTGTCTACTGAATGATGGAATTATGTGAATTACCCCGGTTATTTTGTGGGGGTCTTTGTGTTCTGGTGGCAACATGGGGTCTTTAATCTCTATTTGTTTCCACACCTGGTTTCTGACTTCGCTCACACCTCTAACAAGGCTGTGCATTCAACTTCCTCCTCTGTCTAGGGAAACAGACCACAAACCTACAAGCAAATTACGGTCATGCAATCACTCCGCAAACGTTTATTGAGCAGCTACAGCATGCCAGGTATTGTTCTAGGTGTGTGAATATCCAGTTGTCAACAAAGTCCCTGTCCTGATGGAACTCCCATTCTGGAGACGGGGTGAGCAAGGGACAGAAAAGGGAAATGATCCGTGTCCGAGAGGACCGTCCTATGCTACAGAGAAGACGCCCCAAGGCACAGAGGATAGTCCTCTTCACAACAGTAACCCTTGTGCCCACTGCTCTGTCTGTGTGGCCTCGCCCACCACACTCCCTGGGAGCCGCCACAGAGGGAGGAGAGGCCCTCTTATCACCCACCACTCTTCCTTCCAGGTCTTCCTTTCCTCTTGTGAAATCCAAAATCTAACCCACCAAACTGGGAGGTCCAGCCTTCACCAGCAGGAGGTGAAGTCTCCCCACCCCGAAGCCAGCTGTGCCCACTTTGTCTGAGAGAGAAACATAAAAACGTCACCAGGAGAATTCGAGAACAATAAAGAGACGCTCTCTGGACATCACAGCACACCCCGAAGCTGGGCCGCGAGGCGCAGCGCTGCAAGGGACACGCTGGTACCCGTGCAGGAGAGGGAAACAGGCCTCGCCCTCAAGGGCTTCATGACACCCAGGACACAGCTGCTGATCCGGCCCTCTCTGGGCACCCTGCTGACCCAGCTACCCCCTCTCTCCCTTGGATCCCTGGTTCCTCCCTCTGCAGCTACTAAGGGTGGCACTCGGCCCAGCAGGAGACCCCAAACACACCCCAGACCCTGCATCCAGTCCACCGGCAAGAGCTACTGTCTCACCCCAGTTTCCCAACCCTACCCGTGACAGTCTCTCCTCTGAGGAGTGTAACGTGGCAGTGCCTATCGGAATAAAGTGGGCCTAAAAAAAAAAGAATAAAGTGGGCCTGCACTTCAGCCCAGTAATCCCTGTTCTTGTTCTCTATCTGCAATTTTATAGCTATGCAACAAAACTAGTACAAAGATGTTTTATCACAGCATTATTGATAATAATGAGCAAACAACGGAAGTAATCTTTTTTTTTTTTTTTTTTTTCTCTGAGACAGGCTCTTGCGCTGTAGTCCAGGCTGGCCTTGAACTCACAGCAATCTTCCTGCCTCAGCCTCCCGAGTGCTGGGATGACAGATGTGTACCACTCAGTTTTCACTTCTCTAAATTGGGGGCAGTAGGGACTGGGAAGCTCAGACGTCTGTGTTTCCAGAGGCCCCTCCAACAGTCTGGCATGCCAGGCTCCCCACAGGAAGGGTCCGCCCCCAGTATGCTACACAGCAACCTGCCACTGGAAGCCACCACTCCACTTCCGCGACCTTCGAAGCCCTTTCTGGCCCACAGACAGCCAGAGATAATCACTTTTAAAAGCTCACTATAAATGACACCCAAGTCATTTAAGGATGGAACTTTCTCTGAAACACCAGGGAAAAGAAGACAGGGCCACCCAAGGATCTAAGAATTCTTTCCAAAAATGATGCTCGCGATGGAAAACACAGTCCATGTTGATAAACCAACAGGAAAAAAACAATTTTTCCCCTTTCCTTCCCCTCGACTGCAGTTCCCTAAATATCTCCAGGAAGGTTAGAGGACCAGGGAGGGAGGGATAAAGGGATGGAGGTCTTTCTCCCCAGAGGCAGATGAAGGTGATTTGTCATGCAGGTCACCCAGCCCGTTAGGGCCTGTTACAGCTCGCTCAGCACAGGCAAGCTTGGGGATTAGGGAGAGCTTGCCTTGGAACGGTTGTGCTGACGGCAGCGGAGGAGGAAGAACCTGACTTTTTTTTTTCCTGGAGCTTCCTAGGGCTCAGTGGAAACCCTGGGACCCAGCTCTGTTTGTCTTCCTTTTCTGCTCTCATCGCGGATGTTCCAGCCTCCTCTACCCAAGCTCCGTGTTTATTTATGGCAGCGAAGGAGAAAATTGTAGCGTCTGTAATTGTCACTGGTTTGCTGATTGTGTGACCACCTGGTTTGCTGCTGGACGGGGCACAAAGGCAGTAAATCCCGCGCTGAGCGGCGGCTGCGTGCTTCAGGGAGGAAGAGGGGCAGGGGAAGTCTGGGTGGTTTTTGCTTGTCCCTGTGTGTTGTTCTGGAAAGAATCATTTAGAGTTGAAATTATTTTAATTGGAACAATAAAGCCCCGTTTGTACCTTCTCCTTTGCACAAGGCTGGCCTGGAAGAAGCCCTCTCTCTCTTTCTTTTTTCCCTTTTTTTGCAATGAAATGGCCTGAAACTGAGAAATTCCCCAATAAACAACTTCATACTTGATTTGCCATGTATGGAGTTGGATGTGCCGCTTCCAGATGTTTTCTAAAAAGCCCGGGCTCGGAGACACTTAGACAGCTTGAGACTTCCCCTGGCCTACAGAGACTCCACAGTTATTTGAGCAGAAAATTATTTTCTTTTAATTTTATAAAATGCCACATTCAGCACGCACCTTTCATCCAGAGAGACCCTAAGATGTTCAAAGGATCCAGAGTTACCGACCTACCCCCTACCCTCCGGAGTCACACGCAGAAAATATTTAACATCTGTACCGCAATACCACCCAAAAACGCTAAATTGAAGGAAGATGTGTTTCTTGCGCTAAATTACCAAAGGAATTATCAGAGGACAGCTCAGTTACCTAGGCTGGGCCAGGCAGCACCACAGGGAACTTCCAGTTTTCAGAGCGCTGGGGGATTTGTGTGGTTGGTCAGGCAGCCTCACCGCATCCTGCCTGAGAGATGGCATCATACACGGTGCCCATCTCGAGCACCCCACTGGCTCTAGTATGATTAAAAATAATAACATCTGAGCCAGACTTGGGCACACGCCTGTAATCCCAGCACTCAAGAGGCTGAGGCAGGATGGTCACTGTGAGTCTGAGGCCAGTCTGGGTTTCATAGTGAGTTCAAGGGTCATACTGGCCTCTTGGAGTGCAGAGAGGGCTCCAGCTGACTGCTGACAAGGGGTGGGCCAGAGACAGCACTGTCAGCAGCTGATAAACTTGGACCCGTGCTTATCAGCCCAGTAGACACCTGGATTGCAGTCAGAAAGCTGGCCACGTGGCACCTGGACTGTGACCGACCTCCGGCCCCTGCGCCTCTGCAGGCTCAGGTGATCTGTAAGCACTCTCTCTGTGGTGGCTTATGACACTGCAGTAGAAACGAAGTCCAGCTGCAGACAAACTGGGACAAATGGTCCCACGGATGGGTGAGGACGCATTTAAGAGCAATGTTGCTAGGAGACCTGGGCGGTCTTCCTGGAGGAGGTGTCCTGCCTTGCTGGAGGGAGTTTGGAGTGTGGGGCCGAAAGATGCTCAACAAGGAGGACACAAGCACAAAGAGAGACAGGAAGAAGCAAGCGATGGCAAGGGAACACCGTCCGGCACCCACTGAGAGCTAAGTACTCAGAGCTATTCCATGACATCTGGATGACCTCGGGCACAGGGCTCACCCTTTCCGTGTCTCCACTTCCTCATGTGTAAGAAAGGTATAATTGGGCTGGGGATATAGCTTAGTGGCACAAGCACCTGCCTGGCAAGCGCAAGGTTCTGAGTTTGATTCCTGGTACCAAAAAAAAAAAAAAAAGTATTATGTCAAGAAAGGCATAATAGAATCCAGGCATGGTGATGCACATCTAAATACCAGCACTCTAGGAGGTTGAGGCAGGATGGTTGCAAAAGTGAGCCCTGCCTGGACAGTTTAGTGCCTTGGTGAGACCCTGTCTCAAAATAAAAATCAGGGCTGGGGATGGGGAAGTCCCAGTGGAGAGAGTGCCCAGTGGAGGTGGGTCAGGGAGAAGGTGGGCCAGGCGGGGACTCCCCAGGGAAAGCCACCATCTAGATGTCCGCATACGTGCCCTGAGCCGGGGCCACACAGCACCACTCTGGCCTCGCTCACCATTTGCTGTAGAAGCTCTGAGACTGAGCACGCAACGGGCGAGCCAGACCTCGGCTCCAAGCTGGCAAGAGAACCTCGGTGCCAGGGACAGCTGCCCATCTGCATGCTTGAGCAAACTGGCATCGTCCAAGAGCTCTCGTGGGCTGAAGTCAGGCTTCAGCCTCAGCAGAAATAAACTTTCCAGGAAACGTCTGACCTGCCAGTTTCTAAACCCATCACCTCGGGAATGTTACCCAAGCAGCAGCCTCTTTCCCCACATGCTATTTCCTTCTTTCTTCTTTGTTTTTAGAGGAAGGCAAGAACACAGTCCCCCACTCCCCACATCCACTTTCATTTCCCAGCTCTTACTCTGGCCTGGAACTGAGAACACACACACTCATACACACACTTATACACACACATACACACATACACACACACACAAGAGAGAGAGAGAACAGGGAGGCCACACTTAGTGTGGGGCTTTTGATAGGGGAAGTCCATGAACTCATTTAGTGCAATAGTGTTCGGCTCCTTTCTGCTACATTATTGTAAAAGAGCCGACATCAGAAGGGCATCTGGTGACCAGGGCTGGAGAAGTTTCATTTGTAAGTGCAAGAAGTAGAATCCTGTCAGCCCGTCAGGTGGTCCATGAGGAAATGTTCATTGTCCTAGTCCTCAAATGAGCGGGACGCTGAAAGCTCCCTCGAGGACCAAAGCTCAAATCAGTCGCGCCATTTGGGCTGCTCTCTCTCAACTCCTCATGAGTGGGTCCTTGTGTGACAGTGCCGTCCTCTCATTACGGAGGCTCATGGCCCAGGATGGACCTCTGTCTGCCTCTGCATCTGCACTGCTCCAGATGTTTCTGTGACTTATCTTCAAATCTCTCTGAGCACAGCCTCATATGACAGCTGTCGTTTGAATACCTAACATGGGACCCAAGGGACTGGAGTTCCAGAAGGGCTCTCAGCTTGGCAATTCTGGCTCTACCCTCTCATCATTTCAGCTGTAGAGAGGCGCTGAAGCCTCGGGGAGCTGGCCAGGACTCCCCATCTCCTTGTAATCTCAGAACCCCTCCAAGGAGCCGCTCGGGATGGGCCAGCTTGGACTTCCTCGTAGCATGGCGGATCAGGGCGCTGTTTATGCACCAGCCCAAGGCTCCAAAGGCAAGAGTCCCAAGAGAGTCAGGCAGATCCCCATCGTCTCTAGTGACCAGCCCGGAAGCTTCAGTGTGTCTCTCTTGTCTTGAAAGTAAATTGTGCGAGCCACGCTTGCTGTGAGATTGTCACAGCCATCTTTGGAAAGTATAATCTGCAATCCAGCTCCAGTGGGAAACAGAGTCACATCCAAGTTAGATCATCTGAGGCGCGTGAAGCGGCAGGCAGGGTGTAGGAAACTACGTGTGGGGTCAGAGGAGCATTTGGGACGGAAACATTGACCCGGATCCCAATGGGAAGGAATGGAATAAGGCAGAGATCACAGGGACTGGGCAGAGTTCAGGGAAGACCCCGAGCAGGGGGGAAGGTGTTCACACCCCCAACTGTGCCCCGGAGTCTGCAGCCCCACTCTTTATCTTAATCAGTAGAGGCTTCAGGGGAGTCCCCGGCTGTGGGACAGGGTGTGGTCCACACGCACAGCCTGGACAGCGACCACACAGCGTCTTGAGGCACTGGCCAGAGTCATTCCGGGTGGGTGAGGATCCCTGGCTGTGTCCCGACAGCACAGCCAGCTCGTGGTGCCCGGGAGCCGACAGCGGGGGAGAGGGATGGAGTCCGGGTGGCCTGCAGCAAGCGCTACAGCCAGTGTTCCCAAGCAGGCCTGCGCGATCCCCGGGACTGAGCCCTCTTCTGGCCGAGGGGCTCTTCCATGCCTGACTGTTTTTTATCTATTTTTCCAAGTAATGTATTCTTACTGGTTGGATAAAATGTAAGCTCAGAAGTCCAGGTTCTTATAAGTCCACACCTTTGACTTTTGAAACCCAAAGGCCGAGATCTGACTTCCTCGTCCTCGGTCTTCTGCACTCGCTCGTGGCCCTCGCGGCACACGGTGTGGAAGCCGGCCCTGGCAGGTTCGGGGGCCGGGGAGGGTCACAAGCCAGGTGGTCACGGTGGACAGACGGGTGTCTCAGAGCAAAGGGTCCGTTATCACAGTGAAAACCCAGAGGCGTACGAACCCGGAAGGTGACTTCCACGGGTGCCCGCGAAGAAATCGCCTTGGGCTCTCTGCAGAAGGGGTGGGTGTCTGTGGAGCGTGCAGCAAATGCGAGGAGAGGAAGACGAACGTGCGGGCAGAGCGGGGCGTGTGTGTGGAGCGGAAGCGAGCTCGTGGGCGAGCAGCGGCCAGGCTGCGCGAGGAGTTTCTCTGTGCAGAGCCCCTGACGGGGAGCAGCCTGGGCTGTGCTTTGGAGCCATCAACACAGCCGCGGCTCTCAGGACGCCCAGACTCGGCTCACGCACTCAGCTAACCTGGGTCCCCCACAGCTGGCTTCCATCCCCACCCAGCTTGCAAGGCCCCTGTGCAGCTGCAGCCCCTCCTGGGCCCCAGACCTGTGTTCCCGTCCCTGTGGCCTTCGCCTGCATGTCCCAAGAGTCCCTGAATCAGTGGGTCCCAGGCACAGCTCTTGGCGGTTCTTCTTTCTGCCCGCATACCCCCTACATGTACTGTAGCCCCCAGGCCGGAAACCTCGTTCTCCGGGTCGTCCCTACATCCTTCCTCCCGACCTCACGGCCTGTCCACTGTCCCCAGGTGACTACAGCCAGATCTCTCTCCTTGTCACCTCTCTGGGGCTGCCCAAGGCCAAACCACGGTCACTTCTTGGGCAGAGACTCCCCACAGAGTGATAGTTGGTCCCCCTATGCTAAACCCTGCAACCCCCGGGCCCCACAGCCCACCTCAGACCACAGTGTCTCCCAAGCGCTGACTCTGATCCTATTTCTACCCTAAAGACCTCTCCGTAGTCCACGGCCTATAGAATCCAGGAAAGGTCTGTCATTGTGTGGGGCCCCCAAGCCAACCCCGGCTACTCTTCCACCCGTGTCCCCCTGCAGCCTGTGTCGTGCAGCATTGCTGCACACCCCCGGGGGGAAGCAGGCCAGGTGTGGGGACTGCAGAAGGATCCGGGGGACAGAAAATCCTGGATGCCAGCGTCGCCGGGGCAGGGAGGGAATCAGCTGATTCTTCATGAACGCTCTTGGCTCTGAGGCCAAATAAAAAGACACAGGCCACCAAAGAGCTGCTGGAATCACCACACGCTTAGAGACTGAGAAAAGAAGTCTTCAAAGAAACTACGGGTCAAGGAAGGTCTCAATTTCCTAGGGGCTGCGCCGGGGGTTCTTGGGAGGGGTACTTACAGCTTTCTCCCAGGATCCAAAGCAGGAGATCCTCATTTCTTCCTCTTGCAATTTGCTCAGCTTTGGGGCGAGCTGGGGAAAGCAGTTGAGTTGGAGAACCTTACTAGACACTCCAGAAAAAGAGAGAGAAGAAAGAATTCAAGGGCCAGGCATGGTACTGCACGCCTGTAATCCCAGTATTCAGGAGGTTGAGGCAGGAGGATCTCTGCAAGTTCAAGGCCAGCCTGGGCTACGTAATAAGCTCAAAGCCAGCCTGAACTACATAGTGAGACACTATCTCAAAAACAAAATTAAATGATAAATAAATAAACAAACAGAGGACTGGACTCCTCTGTCCAGGTGCCTATGTACTCACCTACAGATGTTCAGTTGCAGACCAGCATAAAGATTAACCCTCTCTGTATTTACCTACCTTTGCATTTTACTTTGTGACTCTCCTCATCTTCTCTTCTGTTTATTTTTCCTTCTCATTCTGTCTGCTCTGCCAAGCACGGCACACACTGGTCTGGCATTCTCCAGCCTCTTGACTCGGGTGTCCAGAGCGTTTCCTGCCCCTGGCTCCACTCAGGAGCCGACCTTCCCTGGCCAGGACTCCAGCAGCCTGCAGACCTCGGAGGCTGCGCTGACTACGCCCTGCCCAGCCCCGAGGAGAAGCTGTGTCCCCCCAGTGGATCCATCAAAACTCCAGCTTCCTTCCACAACAGTCCCTGTTTGAAGAACCCTATTCAGGAAATTCATTTTTAATTTTTTTTTATTTGGCTTTTTGAGACAAGGTCTTGCTATGTAGTTCAGGCTGGCCTTGAACTCACTATGTAGCCCAGGCTGACCTCAAACTTGTGGTGATCCTCCTGCTTCGGCCTCCCAAGTTCTGGGGTTGCAGGCATCCTCAACATCACGTATCCACTTTGAGGACATTTGTGGTGGTCAATTTATAACACGAAGCTGAACTGAGTCAGTGTGGTTTTGTTGTCAACAGCATAAAAGCAGACCTGGAGGGGAAGATGGTGCTGTTGATTCTCCTGGAGAAGCTTGTCACACTGGTTTTCCTGTTATAAACTCAACTGGTCTCATCATTGGAGGAGCTTGGGTCCTCACCGTCACTGAGTATGGCTGCAGTTCTCTTTGGGGGAGCTCTGGTCCTTAGTTTGAGCATCGCTTCCTGGCTCCAAGGAAGATTCCTCAGCCTGCTGGCACAGATCCTTCATTCTGCAGTCATTTCCGGCTTCCACCACTGACCTTTGGGTCTTCTCAGTGCAAATCCTTGACACAGACTTGCAGGAGATATTGCCGTGGGCTCTAGGCCTCCAGCTCTAGGACTCTAGGACTCATGGAGGACATTGCCGTGGGCCCTGGCTCTTCAGCTGCACTCGTGCAGAACACTGGCGTGGGATCCAGGAGCTCAGCTGGATTCTTTGTGTTCCTAGTGTGTGGGTGGATCTCCCACACTCTTCTGCATTGACTTTTTGAATGAATATTATAAAGTAATCCTATGAATTATGTGTCCTGTATTAAATCTATTCCTTCACAAACCCTGACTACAGTGTTCTTGGGTCAGTAGACTCGATGATACGGATTTTCGTATACAAATATTCCCAGAGAGCAGGATACTTAGTCTCCAAAGACAAAAACATCTGGACGGAAAACTGAGCTCGCCACTTCAGAAATGACGTCTGGACATCACTGTAGTTCAGGGAGCCTGAGAATCATCCGACCCCAGCGTCCCGGCGGCGCCCTGGACACTCTGCAGCCTGCGGAGCTGTGTGCGATGGTGAAGACGTCAACAGAGATTGGAGAGCAAGGAAGGCCCCTCGCCATCTAAAGCTGGAAAGCTCTCAGAAACTCAAAATCCAAACGGGGCGGAGACACGCTGTCCTTTCAGGCTTGACTTCATCCACCAGCCTCAGGCGATGCCAGGAAGGATCACGAAGAAAGCTTTCGGGAGGGAGCCACGCGGTATGCAAGGCACCAAGCCACGCCAAGCGGAGGATTGATCACTGAGTGTGGGTCTCCGCACAGCGGAGTCAGCCCAGGGCACAGAATGTAGGGGAGCGAGAGAACCCGACTCCTGAGGTGTGGCCTCTGCTGTGCTTGGGTTTGGATCCATAGGGAGACGGGTCACCTGGGGCAGGAGAGGTGGCCCTGGGCCCCTGCCCTCAATGCTGTCCAGGTGGACCTGTTGGGCAGGGCTTCGTTTCATTTCATTTTTATTTTCATTTTTGCTTTGTGAGATAGCTTCCTGTCATGTAGTTCAGGCTGATCTTGACCTCTCTATATAGCTCAGGTTGGCCTCGAACTCGTGGCAGAAAATTCTCTGGGCAAAGGGAAGCCCACCAGAGACTATCACAAGGGTGACTGAGAAACAAGCGACCACCACTTCCCAGCGTAGGACGGGTAGCAATTCCCAAACTCTCAGGTCAACATGGCGTGGGACCACAGGGGGGAGATCTCAGACAGCAGAGAAGCTGACAACCCGGAAAGGAGGGACCGGGCCCGGCACTGGTTTAACTTAGACAGGGCTACGGCTTCCGGCATCTGGACGCAGGTGCTCCCTGCTGGGAATAAGTTGCCCCTGCCCTGCTACCCAAATCAGTCCCTGTTCCTGGCAGACGCCCTTGTCCTCAGGCATGATGCCCGCTGCCCACCCAGCCCCCTTGCCCAGCCCCAAGCCCCGTGCACAGCTCTGCTCTGATGACACAATCCGCTGTGCCCACCTCATCCTTGCGGCCTCCTCCTCCAGGGAGCGCCCCCCCGCCAGGTGCTTCCTGCTCTTTCCCGGAACCCACGCATGCTGGCCACTGCATTTTTTATTTTTATTTTTTGTTCGAGACAGGGTCTTGCTGTGTAGTTCAGGCTGACCTTGAGCTCACTTTGTAGCCCAGGCTGGTCTCCAACTCACAAAGATCCTCCTGCCTCAGCCTCCCGAGTGCTGGGAATACAGGCATGCCCCACCATGCCTGACTGCTGATTCCCCCTGTGCCCACTAATTCCTGTTGCTGTCCCAACCCCACCTCCCTCTCTCTCTTTCCGCCGTGTCTCAGCGGTCAGTGCTCAGAGATTCTGAGCTTTCTCGCAGCCAGTGTGTATAGGGACAAAGGACTCCTCTGGGCTGCACAGCAAGGCAGCTCCACCTCTGCCACTGGCCTCTGCCACAGCCGGGGGGCCTGGAGCAGCGGGACCCACCTCTGCGAGGCTCCAGCCGTCTCCTGGACACGGAGGCAGCCCCAAGCAGGGCCTGGGATGTTGGCCACCATCTGCTTCTGTCCCAGCGCGCTCTGATGCCCGTGCTGCCTTTGCTTCTGCTGGCCGTCTGCATCTCCCTGACGGTGAGGTTTTGGCGCTGGCCTGGGCTGCACAGGGAGACCTGGTCTCAAAATGTAAAAAAAAGGCCAGGGATACAGCTCAGTGCAAAGGCCTTGAGTGCAATCCCCAGTACTGAAAAAAAATTTTTTAAAAAGAGGTAGAAGCTGGTACAAGAACAGGATGCAAAGAGACCATCCAGAGAGGCCACCTTCAGCAAGTGCAGAGGCTGCCCAGTGCACAAGGCGCTGCAAATCCATCCGCATCTGCGCTGGTGTGGGCACTCTGGAACAGAGAGAGTCCCACAGCAAGAGCTGTGAACCCCAAAGAGATCATCTCATTGGTAAAACAAATGTTCTTTTCTTACTTCTTCCCCAGTGATTTGATGGTTATTTTTCTGAACTTTATTTCTGTTGGAAGCCAGAAGTAAGGCACACACCTGTAATCCTACCACCTGGGAGGCTGAGGCAGGAGGATCGCAGGTTGAAGATCAGCCTGGGCTATGGGATGAGACCCTGTCTTGAAAAAATAAAAAATAAAATATATCCCAGAGCTGAAGTATTTTTGTCTCTGAAAACAAACATTTTCAGAAAGTCCATGTGGGCCCTGGAGATAAAACTGAAAAGGAGTCCAGGCTCAGAATACCGCAGCTGGCCGGACCCAGGGCCTCCTTCAGTCTCTGAGCGGCCCTGGCCCATCCGGGTCGCTCCACTCCAGAGGGGTAGGCGGGAGCTTATTATACACTGGGCTATTTGCCTCGGGCTCTGAGGACAGCAGGAAGTGGATGTGCCAGGGGTCTCCACACAAGAGCGCAGGTAGAGGGGGAAGTGGGGAGACTGCGCCGGAGACGATTCAACCAAATGCAGCCAGGACAGCAAAATTCACATTTTATCTGCAGTGTAGACAGGCAGAGCAGAGGGGGGGTGGATTGTACGAGACAAGATTTGGACCCAGAAAAAAACTTATACACACACACACACACACACACACTTCATGTTAAATTAGACTTCATTTCCACCCCTCGAGGCAGGAATTGTAATCTTACTGAAATTACAGGGTGAAGCCAGGGTCAGCGCAGCATCCAGCCAGCCGCGATGCACGCGCCCTGGGGAATTCGCTAGGGAAGCAGCTTTGGCGTGTGCAGAATTCAGGATCCTAGCACATTTTTCCCTTAAGAGGCCGGGGGACCTGTGGAGATCAGGAATGTAGCTTGTTTGTTTTCCTTTCAAATCAGAACCTGGGTGGGGTGGGGGACCCAGAGCTGCAGGGACAGGAGGGAGCCTTGGGTCCCGCTGCCCTGCCAGTCTCCAGTTGTGGCTACTTGAGCCCATACATTCTCTGTAACTGCTTTAAATTTAGTGACAGGAAAGAGAATCAGGCTAGGTCACTGTGAACTTAAATCAATCACTTCTTTCTAGACCCCAGCTAGAGGGTGTGGAGGAGGGTGGGAGACTAAGCAAGTACTGTGGTTCTTACATTGTTCTGATTCCTTTGACCCTCAAACTTCCTACCATTTTGGTTTGGGGTATTTGTAAGGCCAGGGAACTGACCTGGGGCTCCTTGAGTTCTTCAGTGGGGACACAGTGATTTGGGGGAAGGGGTGGAGTTAACCAAGACAATAATCAAAGACTGCTTTTCAGGACCAGGGCCTTCATATGGTTAAACTAGGGTTGTAGAGAATGCACTACAGCTTGGATCATCAGTGATCCCAAAGGTCCATGTGGTAAAGACTTGGTCTCTAGTGTGGAGCCCCTGGGAGGTGGTGGAGCCTTTAAGAGGTGGGGCCCAAGGGGAGGTTTTTAGGTCATTGGGGGTGTGGCCAGTAGGGAGATTCTAAGGCCCACCCCCTAGTCACTTCCTCTTCCTCCTCCTCTCTTGTGCTTTCCAGCCATGAGATGCACAGTGCCATGGTGCTCCATCTCCCCACAGGCCAATCAGTCCTGGCCTAGAACCTCTAAAACTGCAAGCCAATATAAACCTTTTCTCTTTATAAGTTGATGACTTCAGGTATTTGTTATAGCAGCAGAAAGGTGACTGACACAGGACGCTAGCTTTGGGTCCAGCTTCACTGCGACTGTGACCAGGACAGATCCCCATGTACGGCCTTGTGTACTTGTGGATGGCAGGATGTGGTGTGCAGACTCTAAGAGGATCCCGTGGTCCATGCCTCATGGCATCCACGCCCTTCTGGGATGCCTTCCCCTCAGGCGTGGCAGGACGGTGACTCGTTTCTAACCCAGAAGAGGTCACCCCGCCAGCCACACTGCCTAAGATGTGACACCTATCTCACGGGTGTGACACCCATCTCTGTTGACTGCCCCCCTTGCAGGCTTTGATGGAGGCAGCTGCCATACAGAGGTCCCCGTGGCAGGAGCTGAGGATGGCCTGTGGGTGACAACCCCAGAGACAAGACCTCTGCCAACCTCAAAGGATCCCCAGTGCTGTCTACAGCCACATGGGCCCAGAAGCAGATCCTTCCCCGGCCAAGCTCCAGGTATGACCCCACTCTGGCCCACGCTGGGATCCAAGCCGTCTAAGAGACCCGAAAATGGGCTCTTGGTCACTCGTCATGCAACAAGAGATAACGAATGCAGTGCAGTAGAAAGAACCTTCTACACCTGACATCCGCAAAAGTGACCACGACATTCTTATGCGCCCAGCATCGCACACAGAGCCTGACGCAGACAAGCGCTTGTGGCCGCTGTCACTGCCCCGCGTGGAGAATCGCGCGTCTTTCTAGAATCCCTAGGGTGCCAGCCTGTGCTTGGAGTCTCCCTTTCCAGGCTCCTTGCTGCTGATGGCAAACGCCAGACTGGCACACGGAGATCTGCGTTCACACACACGGGGCCCGCAGCGTGCTGAAGTTACTTAGGGATCAAGCAGGAAGACGATGTGTGCAGCAGGGAAGAGAGCTCCCAGAGACGCTCTGAGGGGAGACACAGGAGGCTGTGGTGCGGTGTTAGGGTTGTTGGTTCTGAGGGAAGCGGTCAAATGGAGGGATCTGCTGGGAGAGTGCAGCCGCTGGGAGAATCGGTCCAGCAAGAAACCAGGCACATGAAGTAGTACAAACACTGGGAATCAGTCTGGAGATTCCTCAAAACATCAGACTAGAAATTCCATTAGACCCAGCTAGTCCCCTTCTAGGTATCTTCACAAAAGAGTTAAAGACATCATATTATAGTGATCCATGAATATTCATGTTTATTCATGATCCATGAATATTCAGCACCACTCCTGATAGCTAAATCTTGAAAGCAGGCTGTATTTCCATCAGCAGATGAATGGATAAAGAAAATGTGGTATTCACACACAATGGAGTACTACTCTGCCATAAAGAAGGATAAACTTGAGTCCCGCATAAGAGAATGGATGCACCTGAGACCATAATTTCATAAGAGAAATACATCAAGTGCACAAGCTTAAATATGGCATGGTTTTAAACCAGGCGTGGTTGCACACGCCTATAATCCAAGCACTCAGGAGGCTGAGGCAGGAGGATTGTTGCGAGTTCAAGGCCAACTTGGGCTACAAAGTGAGCTCAAGTCCAGCCTGAACTGCATAGCAAGACTCTGTCTCAAAAAGACAAATATATATATATATATATGTATAAAATCATCTTACATGGTTTCTCATACATGAAAAACCTAAAGTATACATAAAGAGCAAAATAAAAGATAGATAATAAGAAATAGGAAGATAAGTCCCTTACAAAAGGGAAGGGGAACAAGAGGCGGAGGGAGGGAGAGAGGTGAGGGGGTGAAAACAGAGCTAAGGTGTGTTTGTGCCTGAACCGACTCCCAAAAAGGAATGTGATCTTTATGTGCTGCAAACATACTGACAAAAACATAAAAATTGAAAAAAAAAAAAAAAAAAAAAAAAGAGCCTCCCATTTCCACACTCAAAGGTACGTCCCCTTATACCCAGCAGCTTGACAGCTGATAAAGATACTAGGTTTCTTGGGGCTGGGGATTTAGCTCAGCGGCAAAAGCGCCTGCCTGGCAAGCGCAAGGTCGTAAGTTCGGTTCCTGGTACTGGAGAAAAAGAAAACAAAAAAAGGTACTGGGTTTCTTTTTGTTACACATTCACACCAACAGAGCGACCGAGGGCTAAGAGGCTTAGTAAGTTGACATCAGTGCATCTGGTTCCTTTCCAAGTCTGCTTCTGTGGGATCCTGACATCCCCCAGGAATAAAAGCCACTCAGTACACAGCCTCGTTTTGGACAGGAAGGGAGGGGACCAAAGTCTGGCCAGGGTCTGAGGCGGTGGCTGCCGGATGTCCCGGAGTGGTGTGAGGAAATTCAACACCAGCGAGCATCTCCAGAAGTGAGAGCCAAGTGCCTGCAAAAGTCCCTGCTCCTTCCTGGGAGACTGGGCAGGGTGGCGGCAGGACCAAGGTAGTCAGAACATTCTGGAAAGATCAGTGCTGGGCCGGGGAAAGAGGGCTCAGTGAATGAATGAATGAATGAATGAACAGATGAACGAATGAAGCCCCAATTCCTGCCGTGAGGCCTTTCAGCATCACTACCAGGGTTTCTTCTCCCCGACGCTGAGTCTCCCAGTCTGTCCTGAAAGGAAGGTTCAGGACCAGGCAGGCAAGACTCACCTAAGGACAGACCGTGATCCTAGAAATACAGGCAGCAGAGGACAGACCATGATCCTAGAAATACAGGCAGCAGAGTATCCTCCCTTCAAGGTGCCCGGAGCATATTTTTTCTCGGGGTAGGCGAGGTACTGGGCACTGAACCCAGGCCTTCACATTCAGCTACATCCCCAGTTCTTTTTCACTTGGAGAGACTCACTGTGTTGCCCAGGCTGGGCTCCCATTTGTGATCTTCCTGTCTCAGCTTCCCAGAGCACTGCATCACAGGTGTGCACCACTACTCCTAGCTGAGACAGAGGCAGGAGTGAGGCCCTTTACAAATGGGGGACCCCCAGGGAACCCTGCAAAACCCCAGCAAGGGCCTAGATGCAGCAAGAGGTGAACTGACGTCACCCCTGGGGTGCGCTGACTTAGCTTTCAAAGTCTCCTGCGCTGTGGCCCCAGCAGACCCTCGGTGTCACAGCTGGAAGAGGAGAGTGGTGTCGGGATGCTGGGGGTCCGGCCGCGGACTTGGTGACCCAATGGCCCAGGTGCCTTCTGCAGAGCCCAATCCAGCCACAGTGCCCCACCTAGTCATTTGTCACCAGCTGCCAGAGAACTCAGAAAATGAAATTTATTTCCTGACCCCAGTCACAGTGCCCTTTCTGCCAAGGTCTCTAACTGCTGAGATTCAGGCAGGAAGTGAAGGCCTTTGGGGTATACAGCCAAAGCCACCCACTTCCTGCCCACACCCTCCAGGCCGGTGCCATGTGGGACACCCTTGTACCCCTGTGTTCCCTGCCGGCCTCGGAGGGGCCAAGCCCCCGGGTTGTTTCCTGTCTTTCTTTTTCCTTTTCCTTTCTCTCCTTCCTCCTTTCCTTCCAACCCTCTCATTCCTTTTTCTTCTGCTTCCTCCTCTTCTTTTCCTTCTCCTCCTTTCTCCTGTGATTTTATAAGGAAATAAATGTCTGCTATCTTTAAAGGAAGCTAGTAAAAGAGGCCATCCCGAGGGGTGCCTGCTCCCCAAACACACCAGCACCCTCTTTGTCCACCGTAAAGCAGCCTAGAGCCGTGTGCGTGTGTTTGCCCTGGAACATGATCTGGGAAAACGGTCACAGAGGCAATCATGATTCATGTTCTTATTATAAAATCACACAGAGCATTGTAAGCTGAGTTATATAGCCATGGAAGAAGGAGTAATTCTTCTACCTCTAAAGCTTTGCAAACTTTTTATTCCTTTTCTTTTTTTTTTTTGGTCTTTTTGAGACAGGGTCTCGCTACGCAGTTCAGGCTGGTCTTGAGCTCACTTTGTAGCCCAGGCTGGTCTCAAACTCGCAACAATCCTCCTGCCTCAGCCTCCCGAGTGCTGGGATTACAGGCATGTGCCACCATGCCCGGCCTGCAAACTTTTTAAGAATAATATATTGTGCTTTCCTCCACCTCTTTTTAAAATCGTGAGGCTATGGAGGTGTCACCTGGTCATTCTGGGGCCAGAGGAAGCAGCTGTAAGTCAATGCCACGTTTGCTCGCAGCCTTTCCCACCTCTGCACACCCGCATGCCTTCACACACATGCATGGCTGTGACTCAGGGTTTGCTGCTGAATGTTTATACCCAGCGGGAGCAGAGCAAGGCTTCCATCCTTGAGGGACAGAAATGGGTCGGCCAATGATTGCCTGTCCGGACTTCTGAGAGCTGAGGTCTGAGGAACACTGGGTGGATGTGATCAGTTGGTTAAATCTGGGGACAGATGAGGGGGGCCATGCCGGGCTCAGAGGAATCCATGCTGTCCTCTTTCACCTCTCCACAGAACCTACAGCCTGTAACGGTGACCGTGTCAGCCCCGAAGTAGTGCAATGACTGCACAGGCTTAGGTGTGCGTCAGTGACGTCCAGGGGGCTTAGGCGGGATTCCCACTACCCTGTCCTTCTGAAACATTTTGGTGGTCAGCAAATCCTGCAGATGGGCCCTGGGAACCTGGAGCTTGTCCCGGGGAGAGGAATGACAAGGAAGCAGGGCTTGGGAATCACAGCCAGAAAAGCACGGTGGGAACCCCAGGAAAAGAGGAGCCGGGAGCTGAGGAAATGCCGAGGAGAGAGATGAGAGTTTTCCAAGGCCCTGGGAGGCAGCGGGGGAGACAGTGCTCACCAAGTGCTGCCAGCAGAGTTCCTGGATGACAAATGGCCACGTGGGGCTGTAGCTGCACCGACCGCAGCCCCCTCCTGGCTGCTGAACCCCAGCTCCCAGAGTGGCTCTTCAAAACCCAGAGTTCACGTAACAATAAAATGCAGTTTCTAAGCAGACTGTTCAGTGAGGTTGGCACGTGGAACCTGTGTGCCTACCAGCCTGCGCAGGGTGGGGAGCATTTCCATCACCCCCAAAGCTCCCTGTGCCTCTTCCTAGTCAAACACCAGAGCCTGCCCCTGCCCCTGCCCCAAATTGTTGTTTTGTTTTTTCTTTTCTTTTGTTTTTTTTTTGAAACAGGATCTCGCTCTGCAGTTTAGGCTGGCCTTGAGCTCACTTTGTAACCCAGGCTGGTCTCCAACTCATAACTATCCTCCTGCCTCAGCCTCCCGAGTGCTGGGATTACAGGGGTGCGCCACCACACCCGACTTATGGTATTTTTGTTTTTGTTTTTTCCAAATTGCTGTTCTGATCTCTGTCACCATGGAGTAATTACCATGGTTTAGAAGTTAAATGAAATCATGCAGATGTATTCTTGGGTATCTGGTTTCTATCACTGGAAGTTCATTCATGTAATTTGCCATTTTTCTTGCTGAGTAGTATTCCCTGCTAAGGATCTGACATAATTTGTTTATCCTTGTTGCTGGGTCATAGTATGAGGTTGTTATGGCTTGTGTCTAAGTGTCCCCCCAAACCTCATGCAGTTATAGGTGGGGCTTTTTCAGAGGTGGCTGAATCCAGAGTATGTGATTCAATGCTAGGATTAAAGGTGCTAGGACTGATTGGGTTGGCAATCCCAAAAGACTGGATACAACATAAGGGACAGAAAGAGGCTTGTCTTTCCCTCCCTTAGTGCTTTTAATATCTTGTGGGCACCATGAACTGTTCTCTGTGATGCCCCTCTGCCATCTGCCACCCTGCCTTGGAGCCAGCCAACTATGGTCTGAAACCTCTACAAACTCTGAGTTAGATAAACCTTTCCCCCTTTAACTTTGAGTGTCAGGTATCTTGTCTCAACAACAAAAAAAGTAACTAAGACAGGGGCAGGGGAATATGCTCCCAAATACCATTTTATTTATCTGTCTATTTATTTACTTATTTTGGTCGGCTGAGACAGGCTCTCTCTGGCCTTGAAGTCACTACACAGTCCTGGCTGGCCTGGAATTCACAGCGATCCCGCTGGCTCAACCTCTGCAGTGCCGGGATTATAGGTGTGCACCACCACGCCCGGTCCAAATACGATTTTAAACACAACTCCAAAACCGGGAAAGCAGAGGTTATGAAAAACGCGGTCTTCAGTCAAGACAGGGGAGAGTTCTGGGGACTCACAGACGCTAGTTGCTATCCCTGCTGTCCCTAGAAAACGCAAGTCACCACTGACGGGCAAGAGGCAGACAGGCTGACCCAGGTACTAAGGCTTTAAAGGTCACCTGAACCCATCAACAGGACAGCACTACTGGAGCCGGGAGGTCCTTTAGGGTTCATGGCCCACACCATCGGAAGCACAGATGGGAAACTGAGGCCCCGGCCAAGAGAACGTCCAGTCCTGGTGTCACAGGGCGGCGACTCCATCGGCCTGCAGTTTGCTACGGAGTCCGTGTTGTGCGGTGAGGCCGCCTCTGCTGGGGCTCGCTGGTTAACGGGCGTTGCCCTGCACAGCTGGTGCGTTTGGAAAGAGGCGGGTTGTGGTCCAGAGGTTGCCTGAATGGACCCTTATGCCGGAGCCCCGTGTGGTTGCGGCTCATGTGTTCTTAAGCACGCTGTTCATTTTTCTAATTGCTAGGCTTTGGGTGTATTCCCGTGTCATTTTCTGTACACGGGGCTGACACCCTCCTCCTCTCTTCTTCTCCCGCTTCTCCCGCTTCCCCCCTCCCCCCGCTCTTTTTCTTCTCCCTCTTCTGTTCTTTGAACGGTCAGACTAACTTACTTCGGCCAAACCACTCCGACTCTCACAAACATCAAGCTAGGCTGTATTCTAACAAGGGATTGAACGTATCCAACCATTACCCGCCAAACGGTTCTCGATGGATTTATTTACAAGGGGGAGAAAAACGAATTTTGATTTATGCAAATTTGGTAGGGATGCATTCAAAATTAACTTGCAAGGCAGAGGAAACAAAGGCAGCCACACTCCTGATTCCCGCTGGGTGGCATATTATGGTAATAAAAAAATCAAAACTAGTGTACTTTTTTTTTTTTGTCTTTTTGAGACAGGGTCTCACTATGCGGTTCAGGCTGGTCTTGAGCTCACTTTGTGGCCCAGGTCTCTAACTCACAATGATCCTCCTGCCTCAGCCTCCCGAGTGCTGCGATTACAAGCGTGCACCACCTCGCCCAGCAGAACTGCTGTACTTTAAACATCACAACACGTGGGATTCCAAAAAAAACAAAAAACAAAAAACAAACAAACAAAAAAAACACGTGGGATTCCCAGAGCAGTTTTTTGTTTTTTGTTTTTTGTTTTTTTTTTTTCAGGAAGCCCTGGCAAGCAGTGAGGTTGTGTGAGCTCCTCTGCGCAGGCGCAGGCGCAGGCGCAGGCGCAGGCGCAGACGGAGACGCAAAGGTCTGGGGGCGGGGCCTATCCCCGGTCCCAGCCACGTCCGGCTACCCAGCCTCCACCCACTCCAACCCATCCCCCACAGCCCCGAGTGCCAGGCGAGGAGTGGCACCAACACGGACAGAGTTGTCTCTTAATTCATGGTGACATCTATGATCGCCGATTTTTTTAAACATGAGATAGCCATCTCTTAAGAGCTCTGCCAGAGACACGGGCTTGGCGCAGAACTTGCAGGAGCTGGTGTGAATACACCAGCCGGGTCCTTTCTCCAAACACAGGAAAGAGCCCCCAGATAGCATTTTCCTTTCCCCAGTGGTCTCTTCCTCAACTTGTCACGGTGCGTTTTCCTCTGCTGTTTTAATGCATTCCAAATGATGAGAAATTGGAAATTTTAAATCATTAGCATGAGTTTTACTGTTTATTTTTAAATTCTATAGCCCCCCCAGCGTTAAATACAAATATAAGAACATTTAACTCCTAGATGGAGTCATCAGAATTACAAAATTTTCTTTCTTTTTTTTTTTTTTTTCCTAAACATGGTCTTTTTCTGTAGTGCAGATTGGCCTTGAGCTCACAATGGAGCCCAGGCTGGCCTCGAACTTCCGGCGATCCTCCTGCCTCAGCCTCCTGAGTGCTGGGATTATAGGCTCACACCACGATGCTACGCTAGAATGTTTATTTCACAGCCTGTATGTGCAGTTATTTTTTGTGCTTACCAAGATGCAGGCAAGTGTCTCCTAACACTAAGCAGGCTGCGTTTCCTTCTCCTGGTAATGCACCCCCTGCTCCAGCCCTTCCACTGAGCAGGCTAACAGGAAGGGCAAGGAGCTGTGTGGTCCTAGCTTGCTCCCCTCAGTCATCATTCCCAGCACACATGGTGGATGAATACAGAGAAGGAAGACACGGAGGAACGGGTTCAGTGTGGTTCTTGGGTTCTCCGTGTTTCTGGAGCCTGTGGGTTTCAGTCTGGGTTCTTCCATCTGCCTCAAATGTTAAGCGTGGCCTCAGGAGGCTGCCAGTGCTCCTGTCGCTCAGCTTGACCACAACACACATACTGTCCTCGAGGCCAAGGGAGGTCTGTGTGCCCTGAGCCCTGCACAGAGGATGCGCTGTGTGAATCGGGTTACGTAAAACTACAATTGCACGCACCTGGCTTGTCCACCGTGGCCCTGAAGTTCTCATTGCCCAGGATGTCAAGACAGTGACAGCAGAGGACGACCCCAGCCCGGGTCCCCTCTGAGCAGGGATCCACGTGCAGGAAGAAGCCATGGTCACGTGCCGCAGTCAGCTCCCTCGGTTACAGGGTGCAGACAGGTCCCCCAGGCCCAGCTGATGCGGAAGGTCTGCGTGAGCTCCGGGGGAGCCCTTCCTCCCACCCTTCCTCCCACACCCCTGTTAACCTGGGTGGTGACTGGATTAGGAGACCCCTGAGAGGTGATAGCTGATGAGGGCGTACAACCCGTTTGTTCCCGGTCAGGCCAGGGTTCTTTGGCTCCGTAAGATGGAAATCGTGAATCAGCAAGCTGCAGTTCTGCCTGTGTCCCGATGGCAGCAGATGAGCCAGGCAACGCTGGATGCCAGCAGTTGACGTAGCCAGCGGCTGCTCTCCACTGCTGCCGCCACCACCACCCGCACACTGGCTTGTGACCCTGCCAGCTGCTGATCTTCCTTGGTTGCTGGTCTCTGGAGCTCTTTGGTGTTAATAGCTCTGAGTAGTTTTCTTTCTTTCTTTTTTTTTTTTTTTTTTTTTGCCTTTATTTGGAAATAACCACCCTGTCCACAGTTACTCAGGATAAAAATCCCAAGTAGATTTACAAGACTGCTGAGCCCGTACTACCTGAGAAATAAACCAGGAGCAGGTTTATGGAACCCCAAAGTGAGTCTTCTTTTCACCAGGGCCCGTGTCGCAGCTCTGGGGTCAGAGGCAGGAGGGAGCTCTCCGAGACTAAACCCCAAGAAGTGAGGGCCGAGTGCTGCTTATATAGCCCTGCGGGCTTGTGTCAGTGAGGGGCAGGGCTGAAAGCTTGCTGTGCGTGTTGGGTATGCCAGTGAGGGGGCCAGGTCCCGCCTTTCATGTTCTTAGCCACTTCAGGTGCCCCGTCCCTTCTTCAAAAGGCAGCGGTGTCCTCGGAAGTGACAGGAGTGGGGAGGGGCACCGCCCTGCCTGGCTGGCCGCACTCATGTTGGAGAGGAGGGCAGCAGTTTGATAGCCAGGGAGGACAGCAAAGCAAACCATCCCAGGTCACGGGGAGAAGGGGAAGGGCATGCTGGCCGCCTACCGAGCCCCGCACCTCGCTTCGCACGGCCAGCAAGAAGCAGAGCCAGGCGCCTCTCTGTGTCTCACACTAGGGAGTTCGCAGCTGAATGCGCTGTGAATTAGACGTGGCGGCTTGGAGGAAGTGGGGTGTGGGGCATGACCTTGGGGCCAAACCTGGTCCCCAGCCCCTTCCTCTCTGGCCCTCCCACCGCTCTCTTCTTCCCGGCTTCCCTGAAGGGAGGGCCTTGTCCACCACACCCGTCTGCCATGACATTCTGCCTCCCCTCAGACTTCCAGGAATGGACCCAGTTGATCCTGGGCTGGAACCTCGGAAGCTGTCGGCCAATACACCCCTTCGGTTTGGGACACAGGGTGTTTTGTCCCAGCAGCTGGAAAGCAGACTTGTACACCCCAGGCCCAGTTCAGGCCCAGCGAAGCATCCTGCACACAGAAGAGGAGATGCAAGGCCTGCCCCACCCTAAGCCTTGTGCCTGGGCTGTGACTGGAGTGGGGACGGGGGCAGGGCCGGGCCAGCCAGCTGCCCGCAGCCAGAGCGCAGCAGCAGAAGTCTTATCATGGAAATGCGATGGTACCCAGACATTAAAGGGGAAATCCAGAGTGCTGTCGCAGCCTGGTGAGCGCCTTCTTTCTCTGAGAAACAGAAAACACATCGCTGAAGATGTGCATCACACACATGTGCGCACACACATGCGCGCGCACACACACACACACACACACACACACACTTGATCTAGGCC
Source organism: Chinchilla lanigera (assembly GCF_000276665.1). Taxonomy (NCBI): domain Eukaryota; kingdom Metazoa; phylum Chordata; class Mammalia; order Rodentia; family Chinchillidae; genus Chinchilla; species Chinchilla lanigera. The sequence goes on along the minus strand of NW_004955420.1, from coordinate 14,512,268 downwards.
CCTGGGCACAGCGCGTGTAGTGGAAACAGACTGTCACACGCGTGGTTCCTCCTGCCTTGTGACTCAGGGCCTCCATGACCTACCTGCAGAGTGGCGGTCAGGACCCTGAGGCCCGAAGTGGGGTGTCTGTGAGGTCGGAGAGCGGGGCGCACAGCACCGGGGCACAGGCTGTAAATATCCTTCCTGGCCCGGCCGCCGGAGCCAGGGCGCACGCTCCCCATCCCGCGAAGATGCCGCCGTCAGGAAACTCCAGTCTGGGCAGAGTGATTTACAAAGCCCGCTCCAAAGTGGAGTCAATTAAGGTCAGCTTTCTATGTTGCTAAACAACAGGGGATTCTGGGTTCAGGACGGTTGAAAGGCAGGCCCAGCACACCCCTTGAAACCCGGCTTTTGAGAGGGTTCAAAGGACCGCGAAACAAAAGCCACTCTTTGTGATGTGTTCACTCCTCCCGCATTGTCCTCTTTCGCCCTCCGAGGCCCTTCCTGTAAAGAAAGGGGCTGCTAATGTGCCAAGTGGGAGCTGAAAACTTTCTGGGGGCCTCATTACAGAGCGGCTGAAACGCGGCAGAAGTGTTTCCCACTCATCAGCATAAATAGCAGAAAAACTCTTCCCCAAACAAAGCAGGTTCCATCTGCCCCCCTTGTGTCCTCACCTTGACTTCACATGGCCAGTCCCTCCCCCAGCACAATCCCGGGCTGCCCGACACCCCACTCCAGAGCGGGAAATACCCACACGCAGCCGCATGTTTATTCATCGCCGGGCCCCTCCTTGCAACGGAGTCGCCTCTGCAGTGTGGCCACTTGACTCCTTCGCAGGCCTGAAAGGGACAGCACAGGCAGGCCGGAAGCGAGCCCTGGGCTGCTAGCGCCGCACACCTCGTGAGTGCGTCGTCCCGGCTAATTAGGTTCGTTCTGCCTTTTTTGGCCCGGGTGCATTTTGTGCGGTATCACACTGTGGGATTGAAGAGTCGTTAATGACCCAGGCCTGCCATTGACAAGGTGGCTTCCACCACGCGGTCCACTTCCCCGGTGCTGCCGGAACCCAGGCCCGGTCCACTCTGCATCACACCACTGGGCGGGGGGAAGGGACAAGAACAGTGCCACAGGCCCTCAGCGAGGCTACACTGGCAGCAGGACAGCGCCAGCATCTCGCAGTGGCCTGGGAGAGGTGGCTAGGATCCACGAGGGCACTTCACAGAGCAAGACTGGGCAGCAGGACAGAGCTGCAGTGGCAGAGGGACCTCGGACACCAGCCACCTGGCCCCATGATTCACTGTGCCCTCTGCCCTTTTATCTCTCTCTCTCTCTCTGTTTTTTTTTTTTGAGACAGAGTCTTGCTATGCAGTTCAGGCTGGCCAAGAACTCACAGTGTTGCCCAGACTGGCCTCAAACTCACAGTGATCCTGCTGCTTCAGCCTCCCAAGTGCTGGGATGACAGGTGTGCACCACCACGCCCAGCTTGGTCCTTTTATTTAATGTTGTATTTTGAGCCGGTGTCTAAGTTGCTGAATTGCCCAGCCTGGGTTTGAACTTGTGATTCTCCTGCCTCAGCCTCCCAGAGTGCTGGGGTTACAACCCTGTGCTATCCAACCCTGAAACACTATCTTGCCATTGAATCTAATCTGAGCTTTTTATTCAGTTCAGTGTAGTTTAGTTTTTCAGACGCCGTGGAGTGAACCCAGGGTCTTGCACATGCACGTACTCTAGCGCTGAGCTACCTGCCAAAGCCCCAGCTCTACGCGTTTCGTCACCACTCAGCGGAACCACAGGGTTGTAACCCCAGCACTGGCTGTGTCTGGCCACACAGAGCAGTCTGTGGCCCTAAGGGGACGGGGGGAGAGTCCTTCTCACTGACCAAGAGCTGCAAAGCCCCAGCACTGCGAGGTGGTTTGCAGACTTGACTTAACTGGTTCCAGCGTGGTTTTCATCGGCAACACAGGACAGCACGCAGCGGTCGTCCCTGCTCAGCCAGCACCGCGGCTCCCTAAGTGGGTATCACAGCCTTGTTCTTACGACAAAGACAAGCTAAGCAGCTCGCTCACAGTGTGTGCTCTTCCCTGTCTGCAATGACCTCAGACAGGACGGGGAACCTTCCCTAGACTCAGCTGGTCTCCTCACCTTCCACGGCTGCTTATGTAAGTCACAAATCAGAAGCTTAGATCAAGCCGGGCGGGGTAGTATACACCTGTCATCCCAGCACTCAGGAGGCTGAGGCAGGAGGATCGCTGCAAGTCCGTGGCCAGTCTGGGCTCCATCATGAGTTAAAGGCGAGCCTGAACTGCACAGTGGGGATCCTGTCTATAAATAAATAAATAAATAAATACACGCTTAGGTCAAACAACAGATTATCTCAATTTAATACCTTGTTTCCTCTTTATCCCTTAATTTTCGGATGATCCTCTTTGCTGCCCTTTGCCCATTGCTTGTCTTCCTCTGGTCACTCATTAACACAGCAAGCATTTATTGAGCACCTATGAGGCGAAGTGCTGGGATACTGTGATGAACAAGGCCTCTGGACCCTCCCTTTCACACTAACGAGAGTGAACCTGGGAAGACCGGAAAGTACGGTGACGATGACCCCAAGACTTCAGGGTCCTGGGCATGGTTGGTACCAGGCAGAGAGGGGCACTGGTCCGGCCTGCAGCAGAGCGGAGCCCCTGGCCAGGCTTCGGCCCGAGGCCTCTGCTGCAAGATTCTATCAGCTAAACAACCACAGAAGGACTAGGAGCTGTGGCGGAGCCTGCACTTTAATTATTGCTCAATGCAAAGGAAACAAATGAAGACGAAAGCAGACAGCCACCAGCTCCAGGAAAAGCAAGCACTGTGTCCTGCAGGGCTCCGTTACAAATATCACTTATATTTTCATACTGCAAACAGGAAGTGTCGAGTAAACCATATTAGCATAACAGCCATCGAGGGCGGATGTGGACGGGAGAGGAGTGGATTAGCAGGGGAGCCTGAGGCTCAGGGCCAGAAAGCTGAACTCCTCCGTCCCAGTGGGAATTAAAGAGTTAAGGCTTCAAGTGAAAATTCCCAAAACGAACGCCGTGTTGGAGCCAATCCTTGTGGAGCGATTTGGCTCTCCGGGTTACGTGCAGGTCTAACTTTGATGCATGGAAAGGTTAAAATTAAAAAGTCATCAATTCATTCTATTTCTTTGTTTATATTTTGCAGTACTTGGGATTGAAGTACTGGGACTGTTGCACTGAGCTACATTCCCAACCCTTTTTATTTCATTTTTTAAAATTTTGAAACAAGGTCTCCCTAAGTTGTCCAGGTTGGACCAAAACTTGTGATCCTCCTGCCTCAGCCTCCCAGAGTGCTGGGAGTACGCGTGTGAGCCACCACAATCTGCTAATTTAATTTTTAAAGTAAGATTTTGCATTTGTGGTCAAGCGGCTCACCAGATCTTTGGGAGGTGTCAGCAGAGGACTGTTTGACTTCTATAGAGTCAGGCTGCTCCTTCTGTAGCCACTGTCACAGGTGGAGCAGAGCCAGGGAAGAAGGGCTCCTGGGACAGTGACACTTTGGAAGCAGGAGGGGGAGGCAGGACATTGGAGCAATTCCCTGCAGGCCTATCTGCTAAGAGGACCGGACTGGGAAGCCAGCCCAAACCGGACCCGGTTTGAACTCATTTTCTGCCCTTACACATCACACGAATCAGGACAGCACGTGCAACCTTTGCAGCCTCGCTTTGCACATTTATAAAAGAGAAAATAATATCTCTCCTCTAGGATCGCGTTTATGGGGGATCAGCCACACCCACCCACGAGACACCTAACGGACCCTGAACAGAAGCCGGTCCTCAAACATACATGAATAGCGTTTCTTGTTTCTCCAAAGTGTCGAAAATACAGTGCATGCACAGCCGATCTAGTCCAATGTACACAATGACTCGCTATCTTTGCTGTTGTTTTTAAACAGGGTCTCATTGTGTTGCCCGAGCTGGCCCTGAACTCCTGGACTCAACTGATCTTCCTGCCTCAGCCTCTAGGTGACTGAGACTAGGTACAATGTCACCACACCCAACCAAAGAAAATGAACAATTTGCATCCTCAAAACCTAAAGCCAAGCCAGGCGTGGTGGTGCACGCCTGTTAATCCCAGCACTCAGGAGGCTGAGGCAGGAGGATCATTGAGAGTTCAAGGTCAGCCTGGGCTACAAAGTGAGCTCAAGGTCAGCCTGAACTGCATAGCGAGACTGTCTCAAGAAGACAAAAAAAAACAAACAGACAAAAAACACCTAAAGCCAGACTCAGGAAATTTCTTCAGAGATTTAACACAAAGCAGGGTTGACAGAACCTGGCATGACGGTAGGTGCCTGTAATCCCAGCACTCTGGGAGGCCGAGGCAAGAAGGTCAAAAGTGAGGCCCAGGTGTCTCTGTCTCTCTTCCTCCCCGAAACCTGACACAAGTGCCTTCCTCGTTCTCCCTGACGCTGCACCGCCCTGGCTCCCTGTGCTCGGCACTGCAGAGGCCCTGCCGTCCACCCCAGCCCTGCTCAGCAGGTGCACAGCCACCTTCCTGTCTGTCCCTAAGACCCGAGGCTGTTTAAAAAATAATAATAATAATGTTTCCATAACAAACAAAAATCTGACTGAGAGTTAGGAAAGAACTCTGCAGAGGCTGGGTTCCCAGACTTTCAGCGGGTGAAAGTGAGTTTCCCAGAGAGGAAAGGTTTTAAAAAAAAAAAAAATCAATGTAAATGCTGTTTACTTGTAGTACTTTAGAGAGGAAGCTGGGGGCTGGGGAGGAGAGGACGGGAGGGAATCTGTCTGAACAAGAGAGTCATCATTTAGAAGCTGCCACGCAGGAAGTAGATGCCTGCAAGGAGGCCTGAACACTTTTTATGGGTTGGAAAAGAAGGTGGATGTGGAGAAGTCCTGACCAGACTCGAACCTGTGCCCGGAGGAGCCAGAGAACACGCCCAGGTCACAGTGCTCTGTGACGTCAAGTGTAGCCTCTGAAAAACCTCTACCACGACGGAGAGAATTCAGTGTACATGCCAGGCATGGTGGCGCACGCCTGTAATCCCAGCATTTGGGAGGCTGAGGCAGCAGGATCGTTGCAAGTTCGAGACCAGCCTGGGCTACAAAGTGAGCTCAAGGCCAGCCTGAACTGCATAGCAAGATCCTGTCTCAAAAGGACCAAAAAAAAAAAAAAAATCAGTGTACACAAATACAGATGCACACATATCCATATTTCTTATGTTTATTTTTGTGCAGTGCTAGGGATTGAACCCAGGGCCTTGTCTACTGGGCATGTGCTCTACCACTGAGCTATACTCTCAGCCCAATAATTAACTTATAACCACAGCAAAAATCATATATTAGTGAAGTTGTAGCTAACATGTATTGAGTTCTTGGACGTCGTGCTAAGTTACTTTGCATGGGATCCTTATTTAATTCTCAAAACAGAGCCACAAAGGAATTTCAATGATGACATTCCTGAGTCACAAATAAGTAACATGAGGCTTCAAGAAGTGGCAGGTTGCTGAGGTCGAAGCAGGACTCAGACTCACACAGTGACCCTGATACCACTCTATGATGGCATCATTTTTTAGAAGCGTGAATCGGTGTGCTTTTCCTCTTGAATTTTCATGAATCCTCCAAGCAGGCAGACAGTGCTGCCTTGGGCTTCCTGTGCGGCAGTGAGCCATGCGCAGACGCAAGCCAGGTCTCTGGCTGTGTTTCGTAGAATCCACAGTGTCGAGGAAGCCAGACGTCCCCCTCTGGAGTAGCTGGGAAGGAGAGCGAGGAGGGACCTCTCCCCGTCTGGGACAAAGGGAGCCCTGGGCACAGCCTCTGCCGTTCGAGGAGCTGCAGAGCCTTTGAAGGAGGCAGCAGTGGAAAGGGAGCTCCCGAGGAGGCGGGGATCAAGAGTCCTTCCCTGGAAGATGGGGCGGGAACTAAAGAAAGCGGTGTTTGTTCCACAAATGCATCTGCATTCTGATTTGCACCTACTGCAAAGTCCCACGCCGAGTGGGTGAGCAGCTCCTCGTCCGGCTCCACTGTTTGCTGTCTGTTGGCAGAGTTTGGCCCAAGTGATAAATGTGATGGTTGATGATTGTGTCAATTTGGGTAATGCCCAACTAAACTGACTCAGCACCGTCCTGGGTGTGGAAGACCCACCCCAGGGAGGACTGGCGCCAGAAGAGTGCAAAAGGGAGCCGAGGAAGGAAGGCCGCTTCTGTTTCCTCAGAGCGAGGAGCTCTAGTCTTCACCTTCACCCTGGACGTCATCTGGCTCCCAGTACAGACCCTGAGGGACACTGCGCAGAGCTCCAGCCTGCGATGCCATCCTCGGGCTCCTCACCGCACAGACAGGCCTGTCGTGCTCTCCCACACCCAACTCCGTGGGCGCACTGTAAGCCAATCTCTAACTGTGCATACATTTGTATAACTTGCCTTAAATCCATTTCTCTGGTAAGCACTGCCTGATGCAGACAGGGTCAGGGACGAGCAAAGCTGAGACCGCCCAGCTTCGCTTCATCTGCTGCGTGGAGTAAACCGGTTCCTCACACTGTAAGCACCTTCTCCCCACCTAACCTCAGCTGGGGTAACCGTGGGGCTCAGTCTGCCGGCCCCAGGAGGACCCACCGCACCTGACCAGGGGCAGCAGGACCCACCACCATGCAGAGAAAACTCCTGCCCAGACGCATAGCCCCTAACGCCACCGCATCATCTACTCCCAACGTTTGAACTCTTTTTATTTTTTATATTTTTGAGACAAGGTCTCACTTTGCACTCCAGGCTGGCCTTGCACGCACTATGTAGCCCAGGCTGGCCTCAAATTCACAGCAATCCTCCTGCCTCAGCCTCCTGAGCCCTGGGATTACAGGTGTGCGCCACTATGCCCAGCTGAACCTCGTTTCACTTGGAAAGGGAACTAATGTTCCCTCACACTTCTCTGGTGTCCCTGGTGGTGACCCAGAGGATAGAGAACTGGGAAGCTGAAATTAGATCACAAATTGGAGCCCAGTCTGGGCAATTCAGCAACTTAGTGAGATCCTGTCTCAAAAATAAATAAGTAAATAAAAAGGATTAGGGATGTAGCTTAACACAAAGGCTCTTCAATCAATGGAGACATAAACCCCGAGGCAGACAGATACACAGACCTGGGTGTGAATCCTGATCCTCCAACAAACCAATTCTGTGACTTCGGGCATTTAATTTCTCTAAGCCTCAATTTCCTCGTGCGACAAGTAGGGATCATGAGACCCCCCTCCCACTCACCTGGTCGCCCTGAGTCCACACCCTTTCTGAAAGCTCAGGACTCCCTGCAGTCCCCATGTGCCCTTGCCCGGGGCAACCGGGAGGTGGCTTGATGCCTGTCCCCCTGCACTGCAGATGGGACATTCAGGTCCAGAGGGAAAGGGAGGCACTAGATTTCAGAACCAGCCCTTTATTTCCTTTTCCTTTCTGCCGTGCTGGAGATTGAACCCCGGGCCTTGCGCATGCCACACGCCCCGCCTCCAGAACTGATATCAACGCCCAGCTCTACACATGCGGTGCTCCTGCTACACCCCCTCGTCTTGACGAAAGCGATTTTATCTTGAAAACACTTGCCACCAGCAACTGACCTCCCGACTTCTTGCAAATGACGCCTCGTCCAAAGGGACAGCTTGGCTCTGATCTGGCCTTGGATGTGGCTGTAGGGTAACGGACCCTGGGTGAAGTGGCCCCTGTCACCCACAGCTGCCAGTGGTCCAGTAAGGACCTCGATCCTCTCCCTTTGGAGAAGGACCAGCTAGCAGAGACGGAAAGCGGAAATCCACTGTGGAAAGCCAGGAAGCTCCGGTGATTGCACTAATCACCCTGAATGTGAGCAGAGTGCCGGGGACCTTATTCCTTAGCCTCATTTCAACAACCAAGGCGCTGAGAGTCAGGGTTCCACCCGGCCCCAGGGTTCCCAGGCTTTTCCTTACTGAAGCACGAGGTGCACTCAGGGCCCCCAAGCATGTTCAGTGGGTCCAGGAGATTCCCGGGCCACTTCTCCCCTCTCCCAAGGCGCCACACCCAGGGGACCCTGCTGTTTCCAACACGGCTGTCCCCAAGCCTTGACTGGGACTATCACCAGCCCCACACCACAGCCCCGCTCTCTGCTGCCAGAGCTTCCAGGCTGGAATCACAACCTCCACGGGTCCGAGGTTTCTGTATCTCCACCGCCACCTGCGGCACCGGGCCCCTCTGCCCTCTCCTCCTCCCCCACTGTCCCTGCCTTCTGCCCCGCCCACCTGCTCTACCTCACCACTCTGCCCCGGTCCACACCGTCCTCCCCACCCTCCTCCAGGGCCTCCTCCAGCCACGCCCAGCAGTGCTGCCGCCTCCACCTCGCCCCCTGTACCCCTGCCCCCTGTACCCCTGCCCCGGCACCACCACAGGGAGCTTCACCAGCACCTCACAAAGTGGGTCTGCCACCAAAATGCCTTTCTACGACCTAGCACTTTCAATGGGAAACAGGTGATGAGTATTTAGAGCTACAGCTAGAGTCACAGATTCATCACATACCCGAAATCCAAAATAAAGAAGGATCTATTAACTCCCTCTACTCCTGCACTTTTTGTTTTTGAGAGTTGGTCTCTGGATGTAGTCCAGGCTGACTTTGAACTCATAGTGATCCTCCTGCCTCAGGCTCCCGAGTGCTAGGATTACAAGTGTGTGCCACACCCAACATATTTCTCTCTCTCTCTCTCTCCCTCTCTCTCTCCTGACCTCTCCCTCTCCCTCTCTCTCTCCCCACAAACCCACAGGTACTCTGAAACCAGCAAACAATGGTGGCCTTGTTACCACAGTCCGATATTAATAGACGATTTGTTTTGATTTCAGCCTGGAAACTTTGGCAGCAAACCGACGTTAGGAAGGAGAGACTGTACAGCGAAAGTCCAAAGGAGACGAGGACAAAACTCCACCCCAGCAGCTTTGAGGAGAGGGTGTCTAGAGACGAGCGTGGTCACTTCACAGGTCCCCGGGTGAGGTGAATGTCACCCTGCGACAAAGAAACTGGGTCAACCAAAAAAAAGAAAGAAAGAAACGAAGAAGGGCTGCATCGGGCCACAGCACCAAGGGGATCAAAGCCGCTCGCCCTGCGGAGAAGGAAGGATTATTCACTTTCTATTTTCTCTCTCCCGAAGCACACATGGGGATCTAATTGCTCGGGGTGGGAAATCCAGACAGCAGCCCGTCCTGAGGGGACCCGCACCCTGCAGCTGCAAACCATTAGGCCAGGCTCACCCCCAGCGCCTGCTTTAATTGCTCTTCTGCGCGCCTCGCGCCTCGGGACCCCTAGCGCCTGGCTGCAGGGCTCTGATCTCAGAGGTGTTGAGCTGGCGGCTGTCACACAGCTGGGCCGGGAGCGGGAGGGGCCTGGGGGAGCCATCGGAGGCGGTGCCGCCCTCCGGCAAGCCTGCGCCAGCCCCTTCACACCCTCGGGGTCTTTCGGTCAAAGCCCTGGCTCAGGTGCGGCTTCAGCTCTAACCAGGGACACCAGGGGAGATATAAAACAGAGGGAAGAGCCAGGCTCAGCAGCGCACTCTCATCCCAGCACTCAGGAAGCTGAAGCAGGAAGATTACCAAGAGTTGGAGGCCAACCTGGGCTACACGGTTTAAGGCCAGCCTGAACTACATAGCAAGTCTCTGTCTCAAAAAACTTTTTTTTTAAATAAATAAATAAACAAGCAAACCTCTAGTCAGATGGGGTGTGAAGGCTGTGTCAATGCTTATGTGGTGACCCCAATGCATGTTAGAACGTTTAGTCTGCAGTGTGGCGTTTTTTTTTTTTTTTTTGGTCTTTTTGAGACAGGGTCTCGCTAGGCAGCTCAGGCTGGACTCAAGCTCACTTTGTAGCCCAGGCTGGTCTCAAACTCACAACGATCCTCCTGCCTCAGCCTCCCGAGTGCTGGGATTACAGGCGTACGCCACCACGCCCGGCTTAATATTATTTTTAAAAGCCAGTCAGTCTATGATATTTTGCTGTAGTATCCCGAAGGGACTAAGAAGATATGGGTTCTGGTCAGAGGTAACAAACTCAAAGAGCACTTCAGATTTCCTCTAAAATTTCACTCCCCACCCCAACACCTTAGCAAACATTTGATCAGTGACACTGTTATACATATAGTTGTTCCACCCAAATCTAGAAGAACATTTAAATCACCGGGTAAGCTTACATCTCACATTCAACCCTCGGGCACATTCTACAAGCTCTGCTTTCAAAATATATCTCAACCGCGATGGTCACCTTTACAGCTACCGCCTTAGTGCAAGCCACCATCACAGTGAGCTGACCACTGGCCTCCCTGCCCTGACAACACACACACACACACACACACACACACACACACACGCCTTTTGCATTTTACCACCTTCATCTGTCTGATATCGCTCTGCTGCCTTCCCGTGTGACTGAGAATGAAATCCGGACTTCTTCTAGGCCTGACCTACAAACCTCACCGACCTGGCTCTGCCTGTCTCCTACCACTCCCTCCCTCCTTGCTCATCTCCTTCCTGACACAAATCCTCCCTGGCAAGCTCTGACTACCCAGCTGCCTCCTCTTGCATGCTCATCGCCCCAGCGCGGCCCTTGCCAACCTCGCAGTGACAGGTAACTTCGTGGGACGACTTTGCAGGGCCTCGGGTGCCCGGATGTGGGGGCAGGAGCATTGTTCTGGGGACGGCGAGGTTAGGATTTGAATCAGGACTGTGAATGAAGCGTCCTCCCGGATGTGGCTGGCCTTTATCCAACCAGGCAGCGGCCTGAAGGGAACAGAAGAGGCCGAGTGTCCTCTAGAAAGAAGGGCGCAGAACACCAGTCTTCCCTGCCTCTGCGTTCCGCCTGAGGCTTTGGTTCTGGGGTCTCAGTCTGCGCTGGGACTCACCCTCGGGCTCAGGCTGGACCTATGCCTCCATCGGCCTCCAGCTCTCTGCTGGATGGAGCTTTGCTGTCCCCCCTCTGCCCGGAGCTCGGCTGGAGTCCCATCCAGGCAGACTCCCTGGTGGGCTGGGCCTGGGCGGGATCCCACTGGGTCCCTTCCCCGCCTTTTCCGCTGCCCCGCAGTCCTTCCCACCAGGGCGGTGCGCAAGGTGTTTGTTTCCAGCGCCGCGATCTATCGTTCATTCTTCCCCAGCCCCATTTCCAGGCCATTCTGACTCTCTGCACCTTTGAAACAGCCGTCCTGAAAAAGAGGAGCGGCCCTGCGGGGAGCGGCGCAGCAGGAGTTTGCTCCTTGCTGGTTTCCCAAGAGGAGTAAGAGCCTTAGGAGAGCTTCACAGTGTGCCCCGACACGGGCTCTGTAAGAGGCGTGGAAACTGGTACCGCTGCGCGGGAAAGCCATTCGGCGTAATTCCACAGCCGTCAGAATTTTCTTTTTCTTCTTTCTCCCTCTTATACTAGTCTATGTGTGAGATACACAATAAATACATTCGTGGTGGGGAACTGGGTCTCACACATACCAGGACTCCACCCTTTTACCTGCCATTACCCCCTCCCCTTCCCCCCAGATCCCTTTTCCAGCACCACCAGCTCTCTCTGTCCCATATCATCTCTGTTTGCTTTTGCTCTTTAAATTATTATTTTTTTTCTTTAAGTTATTTGTACTTTGAGTTTTTCATATAAGAGAAATGGGCCAGGGATGTAGCTCAGTGGCACAAGTGACTGCCTGGCAAGCACAAGGTCCTGAGTTCAATTCCCAGTACCAAAAAAAAAAAAAAAAAAACTAAAAACCATAGGGCTGGGTGTGGTGGCACACGCCTGTAATCCCAGCACTCAGGAGGCTGAGGCAGGAGGATTGTTGTGAGTTCGAGACCAACCCGGGCTACAAAGTGAGCTCAAGCCCAGCTTGAACTGTATAGCGCGACCCTGTCTCAAAAAGACAAAAAAAAAAAAAAAAAGAGAAACCATGAGCTATTTAGTCTTCTGACAGACATCAAAATTTTCATACCATTTAGCTCAGCAAATTTTCCTCTAGAAGACAGTTGGAGATGTTTCCATGGGACCCATAGAACTTTAAAACAGATGTGTCCACTGTAGTCTGCACTACAGATTTCAGATATGATGTGAAAGCATAAGCTACAAAAGAAAACACCAAAATTCCAAACTCTTCCATATCAAAGGGTGCTATCAGCTAGGCGTGGTGCCACATGCCTGTAATCCCGCGCTCTGGAGGCTGAGGCAGGAGAATTGCTTGGAGTTTAAGGCAAGCCTGGGCTACAAAGTGAGACCCTGTCTCTCTTTTTTTTTTTTTTGGTTTTTCTCCGGTACCGGGAACCGAACTCACGACCTTGCACTTGCCAGGCAGGCGCTTTGCCGCTGAGCTAAATCCCCAGCCCAGACCCTGTCTCAAAAGCAACAAAATCAAAAACAAAGGGCACTATCAGGAAAGTCAGAAGACTGTTCCCAAAATGAGACAAAAAAGCCTGCACTTTCTCCATATGTCTAGATTTTTATCCAAGAATATAAAAAGAACTCTTAGAACTTAACACAAAAGGGGAAAAAAACCCGCAAGTTTAAAGGGGTAAGAATTTAGACAGATCTTACTCCAGAGAAGATACATATCTAATGACCAATAAATATAGGAAAAGACACTGTCACTACTTGCTTGGAAAATGAAAATCGAAACCACAGTGAGATACCACGTCACACCCACGATGACAGTCACTTACAAAAGCAAGGGAAAGACCGGGGACTGAGGGGGGTGCGCACCGCCCTGGCAGCCTCCCCGAGTGCTGCAGGGCTGGAAACCTGCATAGCTCTTCGGCAAACAGTTGCACGGCCATCCAGTCAATGAAGCCTAGGGTCTCCATCTCAACCGGCAAGTCCACGCCCAGCTAGAGCCTCAAGACTGTGGAAAATGCACGTCCTCCCGAAACTTGCGCGTGAATGTGACTGGCAACATTATTCAGAGTAGCCAAAAGGTGGGAAAACCAGGGTCCAGCAATCCATGAACGGCCAAGCAAAATGCAGAGCATCTATACGATGAAACATTACTTGGCTATAAAAAGGAATAAAGTGCCACTGGCCAACTGTACCCACCAGTTCCCTACCCACAGGTCCAACCAGTTGTGGGTGGGCTATGTGTGTATGGGTAAAATTCCACCTGTGTGGAGGGGGGCGCGCTTGTTTCCTTGCCGTTATTCCCTAAACAATACAGTTTAATGACTGTTTACACAGCACTCGCACCGCTTAGGTGTTACAAGTAATCTAGAGATGATTTAAAGAACCCCAGTGCATGTGCACAAGTTACACGAAAATAGCGCGTCATTGTACTTAAGGGACTCGGGCATCACGGGTTTTAGTATCAGGAGGGTGCCCTGCAGCCAGTGCCCGGACTGGGGTGACCACATGGGTGAACCTCAAAAGTGTTCTGCTCAGTGACGAGGCCAGACACAAAGCCATGTCTTCTTTTTTTTGTTTGTTTGGGTTTTTTTTGTTTTTTTTGGTTTTTCTCCGGTACCGGGAACCGAACTCACGATCTTGCGCTTGCCAGGCAGGTGCTTTTTGCCGCTGAGCTAAATCCCCAGCCCCAAAGCCACGTCTCGTACAAAGCTGTGTGTATGAAATGCCCAGGGGAGGCAGATCTGTAGAGACTGAAAGTACTTTTGTAGCTTCTGAGGTTGTGGGGAGTGGGCAGTGAGAACAGATTCTGTTTTTAGGATGATACAAAATGTTCTGGCGGGGGCTGGGGATTTAGCACAGTGGCATAGCGCCTGCCTGGCAAGCATGAGGTCATGAGTTCGACTCCCAGTACTGGAGAAAACAAAAGAAATCACAAAATGTCCTGGCAATGGTTGCACAACTGTAAAATATAAAATGTTAGAACCTACGACTTTGTAGATTTTAAAAAGTGAGTTTTCTGGTGCATGAATGGAATCTCAAGCAGTTATTTACAAAGTCTCATTGTAAGGTCGGGCCAGGGATATAGCTCAGTGGCACAAGCGCCTGCCTGGCAAGCTCAAAGTCCTGAGTTCGATTCCCAGCACCAAAAAAAAAAAAACAAAACAAAAACATTGTAATGTGGCACTTGCACACCATGGAATACTACTCTGCCATAAAGAAAGATAAATGACTTAGGTATAGGGAAATGGGTGCATTTGAGACCATAAGTTTAAGTAAAATAAATCAGACACACAAGCTTAAATAGGACATGATTTCTCTTACATGAGAAACCCAAAGTATAAATAAAAAGCAAAGAAAAGACAGGTAATAGAAATGGAGAGACAGATCTTTTTTGAAAAGAGCCAGGAGATTAAGAGAGGAGGAGAGGTGGAGAGAGGAAAGGAAAAGGGATGTAAAAAGAATTAAAATGTGATATTTACTTGTACCACTCCCACACAAGGTATGTGAACCTTCTGTACCACAAACATGTACCAATAAAAAAAATTTTAAATGGGAAAAATTCAAAACTTTTTTTTTTTCTTTTTGAGACAGTGTCTTGCTATGCAGTTCAGGCTGGCCTTGAGCTCGCTTTGTAGCCCAGGCTGGTCTCAGACTTGCAACAATCCTTCTGCCTCAGCCTCCCGAGTACCACGCCCGGCTAAAACTTGATATTTTTTTTCCAGTACCGGGAATCGAACTCACAACCTCGCACTTGCCGGGCAGGTGCTGTGCCGCTGAGCTAAATCCCCAGCCCCAAAACTTGATTTTTGTAAGAGAATATTAATGAACTAAAAATGAATCTTTTTGGTAGAATAACATAAGCCATTCAATTGTACCTTCAAAATATTCTCATATGATGTCAAACAATTACAAAAGAATATTACAATATAGTTACAACCATTTATTTTTAAAACCCTATCACTCTGGCTTTTTTCCTTGTCAAGTCCAGAAGAAAACACATCAGACGTTTAGCGAAGGTTGGCTGTCGGGGTAGTAAATCTGTATTTCTTAAGCTTCCTTCAAATAGTAGGGAGTAATTTTTATTTTATTGTTTAAATAATTCAAAAATTATTTTACAGCCTATTGCCTAATTGTTATCCACGAGGAAAGCGGCTGAGGTTTGGCTTTTGGGTTTGTGAAGGTCAGCTGCCCTCCCTGGAGGTGGGCTCTGGGCCGTCCCCATGGGCTGTCCCCACACAGTGTCCCCACGGAGGACAGGCCCCCAGTTCTGCCCGCGCACGCACACCCTGCCCAGCTGGATGCCACCGTGGCGGCAGGGCCCTCTTTCTTTTCCGGTCCCAGCGGCGGCTGGCTTTTGAAATCCCGTAGTGAAATCAACAGCGGAGGAGGTTTTGTCCCCCTGTCTGTGGCTGCGATGGTCTGTGTCCCCAGACTGTTTATTTCCTCTTCCATCTCCCTTCAGCCAGTGACAGGGGCAATGTTGTTGCAGGTGTTGGGAGGAAATCTGACCCGATCAGAGGCTGCAGAAGCCCAGGCAGAGTCACCGTCATCTTCCATCACTGGGCGTTCGAAGCAGCAGCAGCCGGCCGCGCATCAGGGGAGAGGGTGGCTTCGCCCCACCGCTGAGATCGGCTCTTTCTTCTTGGCTCTCCTTGCAGGCAGGGAGGGGCAGCTGCTCTGGAGACGGGAGGGTGAATCACCACCAGCCGGAGCGGCTCTGATGGAGAAGCTCCTCGCCGGCGCCTGAACAGCGCACGTTCCCCTCCGCAAGGTGTGGAGCTGCCAGAAGCCCACAGGGCAACCTTTCTGATGGCATGGGGTCTTTTTGTTGTTGTTGTTTGTTTGTATTTTTGAGACAGGGTCTCTCTATGCAGTTCAGGCTGGCCTTGAGCTCACTTTGTAACCCAGGCTGGTCTCGAACTCACAACGATCCTCCTGCCTCAGCCTCCCGAGTGCTGGGATTACAGGCGTGCTCCACCATGCCCAGCTTCTGATGGTACAGTGAACAGCTATGTTCATTTAATGAGTCACATTTCTCACTGAGCAATATTGATAACACATTATAGGATAGGAAGACTTTGCTTATGTGAATGAATATTGTTCTTTCAACAATCCAGAATAGTATAACCCATTTTTTTTTCCCCCCTAGTGTTTTGAAACAGGGTCTTGCTGTGTAGTTCAGGATGGCCTTGAACTCTTTATATAGCCCAGGCTGGCCTGGAATTCCTGGTGACCCTCCTGCCTCAGCCTCATAGTGCTGGGATTTCAGACATGAGCCACCACGCCTGGCTGGGAAGACCATCATGGTATAGAATGGCAACCTCAAAGGGGAAGGACGCTGGTTCTCAAGTCAGCACCCGTTGTGGTGCACAGCAAAGGCTCAGAGCCCAGCTCCCTGTGCAGCGGAGGTGAGAAACGTGGCCCCCAAGCTTTGCCGGTGCACACCCGCTCCTTGGTGCTCTGAGAGAAGCATCTCTGAGATCCTGCAGCAGCAGCTGCAGGCCTGGCTGGCTGTCCCAGTGTGGTTGTCACCCTGTCCTCCGCCGGGGACCCCTCCTCTGCAGCTGCCACTGCATGTTTCCAGGTCTCTTTCATGGTGATGACATCGGCCAGGTGCTTCTCCCTGAGTTGCTGTTTTCCAAGGAAAGCCAGGGCACTGCTTCTCAGGCTTCTCTCATCCGCCTGTGCAGCCACACGGGGCCCGCGTGTGGAAGGACAGCAGGTTTGGCTTATTGCTCCTTCGTGGTTGTCTTGAAAACCAGGGTGCTCCTTTAGCAGAGGGACCCCCTTACCCCACTGCCATCTTGGAAAAGGTCTTGCACACCCGGGAGCTGCCCTGTCCCTGCCGGTGGCTGTCACTCCCTGCATCTGCTATGCTTTAGAATAAAAACAGTCCCCAGAGCCTCACGGATTTGGAGGGGTCTGGGTGGGCAGTGTAGCTCTCGCGCTGTTAGGAGGTCGGGTCTGATAGGACGAGGTGGGCCCTGGAGCTCAGCCTGGAAGGGTGCATCTCCCTCCCCAGCTCCGCCTTCTCTTTCTGCTTCCTGGCCATCATACGCTGAGCAGCACCCCTGCGCCAGACCCTTCCACAATACTGCTTCTGCCCAGAAGCTACAGACCATGCAAGGACTGAAACTTTGAAAACAACAGGAGCCAAAATAAATCTCTCCTCCTTGAAATTTGAGCATTGGGTATTCTGTGCCAGCAAGAAGGAAAGTGACAGAGTGGATCTTACCCCGCACTGCTCCTGCCCCACGTTGCTGGGAAGCAGAGGAGTCTGGTTTCCAATAGACTCTTGAGGATTGGTTCTTTTTTTTTTGTCTTTTTGAGACTGGGTCTCACTGTGCAGTTCAGGCTGGCCTTCAGTTCACTTTGTAGCCGAGGCTGGCCTCAAACTCGCAGAGATCCTTCTGCCTCAGCCTAACCAAGTGCTGAGATTATAGGCGTGCGCCACCACGTCCGGCCTGAGGACTGGCTCTTGAAGCTTTTATATGATTTATTATTAGGTCGATTTTCCCTATGAGGAAGCTTTGCCACATGACATTCCTGTGAAGCACAAAGATTGTTACTTAGTTGTGCAGGTGGAAGAGAGATTCCTGGCTTTGGCCAGAGCCCAGGGGAGGTGGGAACAGTTCTAGTCCAGGACCTGCAAGAGGATGCACTGTTGCTTTGTTTTGTTTCATTTTGTTGGCAGTGGGCTGCAGATGGTGTGAGGAAGTAGACTTTTTAACAAGACCCACTTAGCCCGTTTTCATTTTGTTTGTTCTTGTTTTGGGTTTTTTTTTCGTTTTGGTTGGTTTTTTTTTTTTGGTCTTTTTGAGACAGGGTCTTGCTATGCAGTTCAGGTTGGGCTTGAGCTTACTTTGTAGCCGAGGCTGGTCTCAAACTCGGAACAATTTTCCTGCCTCAGCCTCCCGAGTGCTGGGATTACAGGCGTGCACCACCATGCCTGGCTCCATTTTCATCTTGGAACAGGTCCTGCCAAACCTGCAACCTGTAACTACAGAATAGGTCACAGGTCAAACCAAACAATACCCAAAGGCTGCCTTGACCGGAAAATAATATTGTAGCTTCCTAGCCTCTCAGGGAAGGTGAGCAGGGGAGATGACAATCTTCCAGAAGGCCAAAGGGTCCAGGCAGGGTGGTCATCTCCCCTGAATCCAGCTTAGGGAAGTATTGCCTGGTGAGAAAGCATAATTCTTGCACCTAAAAGGGGTCCTTGAGGAAGAAGTCTGGATGTGAGCGCTGCCTTGGCAGAAAAAACCCTTGAAAGATACAAAAGGAATTTGCTCTCACTGTGCTGTTCTGCGCTCAGTATTCTGCGCTTGGTCAGAGTCTCACAGTGTGCTGACGGACAGCCGGGAGATCCCAGCGTCAAGGATGCCCGGAGAGAGGACCGCTCTCAGCAAGCGCAGAGGTGGCATTCTGGGCAGATGATATATCTCCTCGGGCCTGGCTCCTCCTTTCTAGGTGGTAATAACATTAGCACCAACCGCAAGGGGTTGCTGAAGAGAAATAAAATAATTTTTACACTGAAAGCAATTATAAAAACGGTGCCTGGCCTGTTGCAAACATGGTAGAAGTGACGGTGATTACTACTTTGCGTGTGTGTGTGTGTGTGTGTGTGTGTGTGTGTGTGTGTGTGTACGTGGCACTGGGAACCAAGCCCTGGCCTTGCGTGTGCTAACCGTGCGCTGTATCATTACACGACCTCCTCAGCCCAAGCTTATTATTAACAGCGCTGTGAAGGGAAGCCTCCCTCACTAAGTAGAGGGTAGAAGTAAAAATCTGGAGTTTTCAAGACATCGACTCAACCCATTTTCTCTTTGGCTTTGCCCGTCAGTAATGTCCCCAGCGTGCCTCCACCCCGCCCACATCTTTCAGCAGTGGCATTTTAGATACTGGGCATGGGAAAGACTAATAACTAAGGGGCTGAGAGAGGAAAAGGGCGCCGTCGATGGTGTGTTCTTCCCATTAAAAAAAATAAAAATAATATGTAAATAAAGCAGAGTGAAGGAAGACTTTAGTTTCCAATCTAGCACATAAAAAGCTTGGAAGTCATCACTCCGGCATAATAACAAGCAAAAAGCTAAACAAACTGAAAAAGCAGCAACTTTCCTCCGGCCTATGAGGGAAGTGAGGTCACAGGGGAAAGGCGGAGACTGGAGATACCGGGGTTACAACCTGCCAGAGCAGACGCCTTTGGGGGAGCCGGCGCTGGGGTAGAAAAGCTAAACTGTAATGAACTAATTGCTGGAAACTCAGCGAGGATGAACCTGAGAATGAAAAGCTCCGGGGGCAACCAGTCATAGGTGAGCCCACACTTTTGTGGGGTTTACCTCCACGTGTCTAACCTACCTTCAAAGTGAATATTAGAGAAAATTCCCCACATGTTTCCAGCACAGAGAGATGGAAAAGGAACCATTTTAAAATACATTACAGCATATGTTTTTCTTCAAGCAAAACTATTTTTCCAGAGCCTAAACTACTGGAGTTTTATACCAGCCTAGCTGACCTGAGGAAGGGAGACACCCATCTCCAGCCTAGTTGGACATCTCATCCCATGGAAAAGGAGGAAGAGGGTGACCTGAGACGTATGTGTGAAGTTCACTGTCCAGAGGCTCAGGCTCACAAAAAAACAGAGGCCTAATCGTGGGACAGCAGAACACTTACCTCACCCACACCTTCTTACCACCCCGATTGCCCATTTACAGCATTTCCTTTGACCCAATACTTCATGCCCAGCTACAAAGCAAAAGTTACAAGGCCAAAAAAACAGTTTGAAAATACAGAGCAAACTGAGCATGGTGGTGCACACCTGTAATCCCGGCACTCGGGGGCTTGAGCTCGTTGTGAGTTCAAGACCATCCTGGGCTACAAAGGGAGCTTAAGGTCAGCCTGACTGCATAGGGAGACCCTGTCTCAAAGAGACCAAAAAAGAAAAGAAAAAAAGAAAGAAAAGAAAATACAGAGCAAACACCATAACCAGATTCAGATATAGCAGGGATGCTAGAATATAAAAAAGCCATGACTATGCTAATGGTTCTGTTGGATAAAATAGACAGCATACAAGAACAGATGGGTAATATAAGCAGAGAAGGGGCTGGAGATTTAGCTCAGCGGCAAAGCGCCTGCCTGGCAAGTGCAAGGTCGTGAGTTCGGTTCCCGGTACC
>NW_004955420.1:14458998-14490337 GCF_000276665.1 Chinchilla lanigera | reverse complement strand
CTGAGGCAGGAGGATCATTGCAAGTTTGAGGCCAGCCTTGGCTACATAGTGAGTTAAAGTCCAGCTTGAACTGCATAGCAAGACCCTATCTCAAAGAACAAAACAACAACACTAACAAAAATTAAGAGCCTAAAAGTTCTATGGCTAGTATTTTGGGGGAGTTTCCACCTTAGAGAAATATGAAAATAAACACAGGTACACGGTGTCTAGGATTTGCTTTGGAATGATAGAAGAAACCAGGTATGGCCAGATATTAATAGTTAATAACTGGTCATCATTTGGTAATAGAAATTCACAGAAAAGCATTGTAACCTACATTTTATTTATGTGCAGTAAGTCCCAATTTATGAACGAGTTCTGTTCTGAGAGAACATTCATACATCGGATTCATTCATAAATCTGACAGAGTGAGTTTTGTTTTGTTTTGTTTTGTTTTGTTTTGTTTTGTTTGTCTTTTTGAGACAGGGTCTCGCTATGCAGCTCAGGCTGGCCTTGAGCTCACTTTGTAGCCCAGGCTGGTGTCAAACTCACAATGATCCTCCTGCCTCAGCCTCCCGAGTGCTGGGATTACAGGCGTGCACCACCACGCCTGGCGACAGAGTGAGTCTTATACACCAATACCATATGCTGAAATGTCTAGCATAAAAAGCATTTTTTTAAAAAACCCCACTTGAGGGCCGGGTATATAGCTCAGCAGCACAAGTGCCCGGCTGGCAAGCACAAGGTCCTGGGTTCAGTTCCTGATACCAAAAATAAAAAAATTAAAAACTCCAGTTGAGTCTGATATTGGTGACAAGAAGGTCGCGGGTGAAGGATTCTGTCTGGTTTGGGTAAATTGTTTCCCTCTCTTTGCCTATGTTTTCTCATCTATGAAACAGGGCTTGTTCGTAGCACATTCCCTCTCAGGCGGATGTGGACGTTCAGTGACCGCGCATGCGTAAAGCACGTGCAAGCCGACCTTACGTGGCTCGGTGTCAGGTAGCGCTTGCTGCTATTAAGAACATGCAGCTGAATTAAATCCTTCTCGCATCAACTGAAATCAAATCTCTACCTGACCCGCAGCTCGGAGCACACTTTCGCAGACATCACTTTGTTTAAACTGCTCAACCACAACAGCCCTTGTTGATAAGCAGCATTCTTCCCATTTGGCAGATGGGGAAACTGAGGCACGGTTTACAGAGTCGCCAGGCCTGCACTAGTGTCACATCTCCAGACCCCAACCAAAGTCCTCTCCAGTGGACCCAAGCTGAGCATTGGAGGGTGCATCAGCGCTATAAAGAGTTCTTCAGCTTTTTGTTTTGTTTTTTTCAAAGCAGTGTCTCACTATGTAGCCCAGGTTGGCCTCAAATTCACAATGATCCTCCTGCCTCAGCCTCCCGAGTGCCGGGTTTACAGATGTGCACGCCCACACCTAGTGGTCGTCAGCTTTGTGTGATCGAAACCTCAGTGTCCCTTTGTCCTTGGGCCCAGGGCCTCCTGCAGGACATGGAGCAACCAGGTGACCGTGGAGCCCGGTGTGCGTCCCATACACAGAGACCCTCTGGGTAGGAGGCCGAAGCAGCGCACGGCAGCCCCCCTGTCTACAGCGTGGCCCCGCCAGGCCGCCCTCCCACACTGAAGAGTCTGTCTCAGCAGGACACTGTCCACCTCTTGTGATCACCCACACACAGAGTAAGGTGGCGACAGCACCCCACGATCCAGCCGCCTTCCAAAGCCTAACAGCGTTGAGATGGGGGCGCTCTGGATCTGAGGCACACCGCACCCTGCAGCGGCACAGGCCAAGCCTGGGCTGTTCTGACAGGGGTGGGCGGTGGCTTCTCCCCAGGAACAGGCTGAGGGGACCCAGGCTCTCCAAACGCAAGTTACTAGGAAGGACGAAAGCCGCAGTTTACTGAGCGCCCTTCACAGTGCAAAGGGAGAGCGGTGAGAACGCCCGTCCAGACCTCCTCATTCATAACCCTCTGCAGAGGAGCTGTTTGTTTTTGTTGAAACAGCACAGAAGTTTAGAAAACAGTCCTGAAAGGCGCCCTGCACCATTTCAGACACTAATCCCGTCCCGAGAGGTAGCCACTGTTTACAGACCTTGTGGATCCTTCCTGGCATTTGCTGGTAGTTAATCAGCACTTGTATACACACACACACACACACACACACACACACGCACGCACGCACACGCACACACGCACACGCACACACGCACACACGCACACAGCTGCTTGTTGGATCGGGCCTTATTAAGCAACTCGCTCTTTTTCACACACTCGTCTGTCTTCCCAACGCCGTGCACATAAATATGTGGGAGACAGAAGGAAACCTGGTATAAGCAAAAGGATGACTGCTGTCTGCAGGACGAACAGAGTGTGTTTAGAGCCCTGGGCGCTCCGGATCCAGCCTTGGAGCTGATTGCACAGTTCTGTGAGAGTGTGGCGACAGATCACACCTGCTGCTGAGCTCTGTCAACCTCCTGCGCCGTGCAAAGCCGGCGCGCGGAGGCCCGAACCTCCCTCCTGCGGGTGCTCCTTGGAAGCAGCCGAAACCTCTCCCCACCTCCGAGTCACCGCAGCGCTGCCTGGCCGCGGCCTGTGCTTGCCCAGGCGCTGAGGGCGGTCTGTGCGTTCAACCCCACTCAGCCCCGAGCGCCTCCACAGGTCACCGGCCCAGGGCCACACACTGGGTGCTTGAGCACAGGAAGTGGCTTCTCTCACAGTTCGGAGCTGGAAGACCAGATCCAGCGGTGGGCAGGGCCGGGCTCTGCCTCATACTCCCTCTCGCCTCGTCAAGCTGCCAGAGTCTGTGGCCACGGTGGGCACCCACGCAGGGTCCCCTCCAGCCCTCTGCGAAGCGTCCTCACACTGTCGTCCCTCTGAGCCTGTGCCTGAGTGTCCAAATATCGGCTTTTAGAAGGACACCGGTGACACTGAATTAGTTCCCACCTTATGACCTCATCTTCATTTGGTCAAATCTGCAACCATGCTGTTGCCAAGTGAGGTCACAGTCCAGGGTCCCGGGGAGTGGGACGGCAGGGGACACCGCACACCCACAGCAGGCGGCACGCGGAGCTCAAGCTCTCCCAAAGCCTGTCCCAAGCGTGCTGGTCTTGCCAGGGCTCTGTGGTCTGACACCCTGGGAAAAGCCTCTGCCACATCGCTGGCGGTGGCTCGCCCCGTCACTAGCATGACGGCCGACAACCTGAAAAGAGCCGCCGCAAAGGCCCCTGCCGCCCTGAAGCTGGCATTTCCCAAGGCTGTTTGGGTGGAGGAGGTATTTAGAGTGTTCTGTGGGACACGCTTGGGGAGCTCACATGACCAGAGTGTAACGCTAAACCAGGGAGGCCTACATGTGCATTTTGCTTTTAGTTTTGTTTTCGGTATTTTGAGACACTGTGGTCTCATTGTGTAGTTCAGACTGGCCTTAAACTCACTATGTAGGCCAGGCTGGCCTTGAACTGACAGTGATTCTCCTGCTTCAGCCTCCTAAGTGCTGGGATTACAGGCGTGGGCCACCATACCCAGTTTGGAGCTGCATTTTGACCCAGCCGTTATCTGAATGTGTGACATTGAAGGACTGACTTTCCTCTCTGAATTTCAGTCTCCTGATCTGCACAGAGGGAGTGAAAATTCCTCACAAATGACTCCTGGCAAGTTCACTGCTATCGCAAACACCAAAGAGTCCCAGGGCTTGGAAACTACAGGACCGGAGTCCACTTCTTGCTCAGGACCGGTCAGGCCCAGCTCCCCGCCCTTCTCCATCCAGGCCTGCGGAAAGCCAGGGGGAAGGGCGCTCTGCCATTTTAAATCGGTGGCTCCGAGGGGCAGTGGTGTTGTCCTTGCTCTGTCGGGGCAGAAAGGGACCGGGCGTGGTGGAGAAAACGTCCTGGGGGCTCCCACAGGCCCAGCTCACAGAAAAGTCTGGGCTTCTGCTCTTGTTCTCTGGGTCAGAACCCAGGCCTTGGGCTGGCCACACACAGGAGCAGCACCATGACACCCGTGCAGACCCAAGCGGCCCTGGCAGTGACTTCCCAGGCCACGCGGTCCCCCCGGCAGCCCAGAGGGTTACAGGAGGCTCCGGACCCATGCAGAGCCCTTAGCATCTCACACAACTAAACAGACAAACGCGGAAACATGAACTGGGCCCTGGGACACATGGACATGGGGACCCCTGCACCCTGGCTCCCAAGGCGCCCTGGTGGCTGCGTCTTCCGGGTGTCAGGGCGAAGGGGGGCATGTCCTCAGTGTCTGGGGATGCTAGGGAAAGGAAGAACCTGTGCCCACAACTGGCCAGAGAGGCCAGACGCTGGGCAAGGCCAGGGCCTCATCCCCTCTCACTTTCCCAGCTCCTTGGGCACAAAGCACAAGTGAGAACACCCCAAGCCTCTAGGAGGCTCTGGGCTCCCTCACTGGTCTGCAAGGGAGCGAAAGGGACCTAGGGCAAGTACTCTACCTTCAAAGAATGCCTGCAAAGCCAGAAGCAGTGGCGCACACCTGTAACCTCAGCACTCAGGAGGCTGAGGCAGGAGGATCCTCATGAGTTCGAGGTCAGCCTAGGCTACATAGTTCTACATAGCAAGACCCTATCTCAAGAAACCAAAAAATAATAATAATATTTTTTTAAAAAAACAAAGAATTCCACACATTCTTTCCATGTCCACATCAGTCACTAAAACAACTGTATCTCTCATCACAGCCCCACCCCCTCAACATGAGCTCATTCCAACAAATGTCGTCAGCACTCCTCCCACCTCCGTGTGCATGGAAACGGGCTTCTCAGAGCTGCCCCCAAGGGGTCCTGCCCACCCCTCTCCCATGCTCGCTCGCTCTGCTTCCCCAGAGAGCTGGGTCTTCCTGGCATTCGGTGCGTCAGGACTGCACACCACCTGGGAAACCTAAGCTGTTGTAGAACCCTTGTACCGGAACATCCGGGTAAAACTCAGACGCCGGCGATGCCGCCAAGTCTTGCGGCGGCCGTGCGTCTCCGCTCGCAAGCACCCTGCCTGCAGGGAGAAAATGCCTTGCTCTGCACGTGTACGCAGCCTCGTGGGTTTTCTTAAGTGCAGTGGACAGCGAGTGGCGCGTGACCGTTGTGGTTTCTTCCCCAGGGTGGCACGACCTGCGGGAGTCGCTGTTGGCCACAGCTTCGAGTGCGGCCCTGATTATTTATTGCTTTTGATTCCTGCACCACTCCCCGCGTAAATTGAAATGTGACATTATTACACCCGCCAACAGCCCGCTGGCGACCTTTAGCACGCTCCCCCCGCGGCAGCCGTTATTCAGCGTAATTTGATGGTTTGAGGCACAGGGAGAGTAGGAAGGGAGGAGTGGGGCCGGGGAAGGCAGAGTCCAAATTAGAAACAGATTTCAGGAGCATCTGCAGGGAATTAGGCAGCGGGCCAGGAGCGCTCGCTGGCAGCGTGCACGGCCTCTCTTTGGGGACCATCAGCTCCTCCTCGGTTTCCACAGCGGATGTTTCCCGGCCAGAGCGCAGCTGGGTCTTGGTTGTCAAAGCCAAAGCCAAGACATCTGAGAAGGGGTGGATGCCCCGGCACACGCGTGCACACACGCCCAGGCCACATGCCACACGCTGGGGCCCAGGACACGCCCAATTCGGCTCCCCACACATACACCTACAAAGCCATCCCAACCCTGGGCACAGAGACACAGGTGTACCCAAGTAAACCGGGACCGACACGCTTACACGTGTGCACACTCTGGCCTGTATCCACCAACACTTTCCAAGAGAATTCCAGGGCAGGTCTCTCTCTCTCCTCTCTCCTGTCTCTACTCTCTTTCTCTCTGTCTTTCTCTCCTTTCCTCCTCTCCCTTTCCCTCTGCTCCTTCTCTCTTCAGAGTCTGGCTATGTACCCCAGGCTGTCCTTGAACTTGCGGCCACCCTCCTGCCTCCCAAGTGCTGGGATGACAGGTGTGCAGCACCATGCCAGGCTTCCAGAACGGCTTTCTCCATCACCCAGGATAGGCGTGAGACCTTGGGTTAGCCCTTCACCCTCTCACAGCCTGTGTTCTTACACATAAATTATGCCCGATAGGAGTTCATGGAGGTGAACGTCAGGAAGCAACTCAGCTCTATGTGAAAAACGGCAGGCAGGATGGCAGTGGTGATAGGGAAGCCGATAAGGATCGTTCACATCCTTTGGAGGGGACATAAAGCACCTCAAGGGCTTGATTTTCACCTTGATAAGAAGGGTGAAAGGTGCCAGTGGCCAAGAAGGAGCCCGGCTTCCTGTCCCTGTGCCTCTGTGGAGGAGGGCACCTGCAGGCATCCCCCGCATGCACAGCCGGGGCTCTTTGCTGCCAGGAGCCCTGGGCTGATCTAGCAGGGTGCTGAGACCCAAGAGACTCTCCCAGGGCCGCCTGCCCCACGCCGCTGTTCCCTGCTGCTCCTGACCCCAAGCCCCAGGCTCCTGCAAGGAAGGCCCCAGCCTCCGTCCAGTCAGCTCAGCAGAGCCACTGCCCTTTCCCAGGAGCCCATGGGGCTCCGGTGTGTGGTACTGTGCGGGTGGGGAGGTGGCCAGGGATGACTTCTACCTAGTCCCTAACCAGGGGTCAGGGATGGTTCCGCACAGAGCACCCTGGGGACCCACTCAGGACTGGCCAGAGAAGCCAGCAGACCCTGGAGGTGAGAGGACAGCAACCAATGAGCACAGTCCAAGTGGCCTCACATGAGGAGGAACGGAAGAGAAGAAACCTGCGTTCAGACACAAATTGCCAAGGGCCAGCAGGGCATCTAGAGTGACCAGCGCCAGGATCCAGACCCCCTGGGGAAGGGAAGTGCGGGACGGGGTTAGGCGCAGAAGCAGGACTTTCTACACCTTCATCCGCCCAACAAAGACTGAAAGAGCCCCAGCGAGGCCCTGAGGGCCGGAAACGCACCGATTCGTACATCGCAGACCCGCTTCCCGGAACTTGGTCACTTGAGGACCATCCCTGTGAAACAGCAATGCCACCAGCCGTGTGCTCTCTAGGAATTGGGTGGGCACAGCTAGGGTCACAGAGGAACCACCTGATTCAGACAGGAGCAGGGGCTTCTGGGGGAGGTGACAGAACCTGACACAAGGGCAGCCTTGAGAGAGGAGGGAGGGAAGGGTCGAGTCCTCACGCTCATGTCTATCAGCTCAGTGAACATCGCGAGCAGCCCTGCAGCAGGCCCCATGCTGGGCCCTGGAACGGCAACCGAGGCAGAGCCAACCGTGGGGACAGAACCGGGTTGTCACCGTGTGGGGGGCGGGGAGTGCACTGCTTTGCTGCTCTGCAGGCCCAGTGGGACAGAGGCAGGCTGGGAGCTGATGGCCATTCAGACTGGACACAGGGAGCAGCTTCAGGAGGGCGACAAGAGATGGGGCAGCTGCAGCTGGAGATGGGAATGAACAGAGAGCAGAAGTCAGTGCATGGCCCGGCCTCAGACACCGGGGCTGGGCAGCACCAGGAGTGCCAGCCCGTCCCTCCGGAGGACCCCTCGAGCCGGGGGTCACTGCAGCCCCAGGCCGAAGAACGGAGCTGCAGAAGGAGTGACCAGCACCTTGGGGTGGTCTGTCTCGTGTTAGGCCTGTCCCCTCCCCGATCCCAGCCGCACCGGAGCGTTGGCTGCATAGAAAGTGCTCCATGGACTCTCCTGGACACACTCGGACTCCAGCCAAGTGTGGGACACCCCCACACAAACGTGGCCCTCACTGGGCTCTCGGGACTGAGTGGGAGTGGCTGGCCCCCTCTGACCACCTTGGGAGAGAGTCCCATGGACAGCAATCCCCCTTATCTTGTTTTCCATACTCAGCTATGGCCCAAAACTACAAAATGGAAAACTCCAGAACTAAACAATGCATAATTTTAAATTGTGTGTCATTCTGAGGAGCATGATGAAATCTTGTGCTCTGGGCCCAAACAAGATGCATGCCTTGTCCAGTGCATCCCCACTTTGTCCCCTGCCCACCATCAGCCCCTTAGTAACCTTCCTGGTTACCTTGATGACCACATCGCAGGCAGACTTCCGGCTGAGTCACCCTTATTTCACTTGGTAAAGGCCTGAGGCACCAGACGGCAATTCAGCCAGGCCCAAGGGACACTGGAAAATGCTCTGCGTATCCTCTCACATAATCACCAAAAGAAGAGTGACTACACTATTTTTTTTTTTTTTTTTTGAGGAAAAAGAGACTACATTCGTATAACTTTACTACAGCATGGTTACAGTTGTTCTATTTTATTCCCAGTTCTTGTTAATCACTTATTGTCTCTAGGCTAGGGATGAAAATTATTGAAGGTGTGGTCAAACTATATTTGGTGAATATTTACATTCTTTAGTAGCAGACACACTGCCATGGATCCCCTTTGAAGTACTCCCTCTTGCTTTAAACGCACCCATCCCATTGTGCCTGCCCCTTCTGAAGCATGTCTGGAAATCTTCTTTCCTGGGTGTCTTTACAAGGTGTGCCAATGCCATCCTGCAGAAAGGCAGGCACATAAAAACATCACCGTGTTCCTCATCCACCTTATCCACTGGATCTGGCACTGTGTGATTTCCACCTCGTCCCCAAAGTCAAAACGACCATGAAAGGTCAATGCTTTAAATCAGTTCAGGGGGCTGGGGATTTACTCAGCGGCACAGCGCCTGCCTGGCAAGCGCAAAGTTGTGAATTCGATTCCTGGTGCCGGAAACCACCCTCCTCCAAAAAAAAAAATAGTCAGTTCAGGACATCGAGGCAGCCAGGATAGTGCAACTGAAGACACTCATGAAAGAGGACTCCAGAAGTGCTTCAGAAAGTGGCAAGGACGAGGGGATAAATGCATTCAAAGTGAGGGAGAATGTTTTCAGGAGGATTTATGGCAACATATCTTTTACTGTAATAAATTTTAAGCACTGTACATAAAGGAAAAAACATATACAGGCTTGGTGCTATCCTCACTGTCAGGCACCACTGGGGATCCTGGAAAAAAAGGGGAGCCAGCAGATAAGGGGGCCACCGTACTTACTCCCCAAGAAAGCCCCTTTCCATGCCAACCATTACTCTTCTGGATCCTAGGCCTGAGGCTTAAGCTTACACTCTGAAACCCCAGACGCCCTGCCTGCACTGGATTCCTGAACACACTGCCATTGTGATGAAGTCCAGGCTGATTGCTGAAAATAAATACACAGGCCTCACACGCCAGGCTGAGACTGAGTGCCCGGATGAGACAGCCAGCCTGGGGCGGGGAGCAAGCATTTTCCGTGCCGGAAGCCCATCCCCTCTCCAGCCCAGAAGGGGCCTCATCTGAACATAAAACTTTCAGAGGTTTGCACCCAAGCGAGGCTTTTCCTCCGTGCCTGGGACTCTGCGGAAGACAAACCCAGAGTGCCTGGTGCAGGCTTTACCCTGCTAAAAGCAGGTGGGCTGGGAGCTCAGAATTTGGGAGACCTCTCACGAGGACAGAGGTGGCACGGGTGGCAGCTGCACAAGTCACTGTGGCCCAAGGGGCAAGGTCTTTCTGCCATCCCAGGGCCATTCTCAGGTGCCAGCTCTGCTGGATCGGTCCCTGGGGCTGGAAGAGTCCTCGAGAGGGGAGTGACCTGACACTTTTTTTTGCTTTCCTGTTCAGTCTGGCAGAGCTGGGATAAGAACCAGGCCTTGCCTATTTTTACATTTTTGTTGTTGGTTTTTCAAGGCAGGGTCTCACTATGTAGTCCAGGCTAGGCTGAAACTCACTATGTAGCCCAGACTGACCTTGAACTCATGGCGATCCTCCTGCCTCAGCCCCCTGGGTTCTGAGAGTATAGGTGTGGGCTACCACACGCAGCTTTCTGCCCTCTTTTGAGCTACTCCACAGTCTGCTATGAACAGGAACTGTGATCAAACTCAACCTCTTCTGCCTGTATTTCTCTTCAAATAGAAAATTCTTTGCTTCTTGTCATTAATTCTGTCGTTCTCCGAAAAGCAGCCTTAGCTAAATTATTAATGGTCTTTTGTGCATATGAAAAAGATATTACAGAGATACCAACATACAAAGGCTTGGATTGAGGGGGATAAGTATGTCCCACTTCTAGTCAATAGCAAGTAAAATGTAGGCCCAATTACATTTATTTCAAAAGGAAAACTGGTTTATAACATATCCTCTATTAAATGCATCGGATTATTTATTTATTTATTTATTTATTTATTTATTTATTTATTTATTTATTTACACAGGCCTGTGATCCCGGCAGTCTGGGAGGCTGAGGCAGGAGAACGGCAAGTTTGAATTCAGCGTAGGGGAAGTTAATGACTTACTGAGACTGTCTCAAAATAAAAAATAAAAAAATGACTAGGGCTATAGCTCAGCGTGGAGGCCACATGTTCAATCCCCAGTTCTGACCAAAAAAAAAAAAAAGTAAACTTAATATTTTTGATTAAAAAGCAGTAAAGTAAATGGAGAAAATCTCAAAAGAACACATCACAAAAATATCTCCTTATCTCTTTGCTGGGCCCAGGACAGCTCCCCTGGAACCTGAGTTTGTCACCGGGTCGGTGACGTAAACAGGGGATGGAGCAAGTCAGAACCACACGGAGCCCAGCTCATGGTGAGTGCCTGGGAGGCAGGGCCCCGTGACAGCGCCCGCAGGGCAGGGTTGGCCTTGACTTCCTGGTGCTGGGCAGCCTCATGGTCACGAGGTCTAGGGAGGTGGTGACAGGTGGGGTGGGGGCGGGAAACCCCGTGGGGGGGGGCGGCAGCCGCCTGGTATGCCGCAAGAAGGACGTGACCTGCTCCCTACCGTCCAGCGGACGTCAGAGCCAGCACAGGAGTCCCAGCCTAGAGGAAATCACGTTTGTGGCCACGCTCAGCAAGGTGCAGTTCTGTGCGGCTGTCACGCTACGTGGCCTCCCGGGCATCTGAGCACAGGGGCCGGGACGGAGCCCACACGGTGACACCTGTGTCCTCCCCCGCCCCCCGCGGGGCTCAGCATCTTCCACGCCGGGTCCTGGGCTGCTTTTCCACCAGAGTTTGGAGGCAGAGCTGCACCCGCACCCACAGGCAGGGAGCCTCAGACCAGGGTGCCGTCCGGGGCAGGGCCACAGCTGTCCACCCGGCCCAGGTCTGGCAGGCGAGGAAGTCGTCCCTTCTGGGGGGCTGCGTCACCCAAATCGTTCATTTACTTGGCAGGAGTGGGGGGTCTCTGGCTGCTAGACACACCTCATCCTCCGTGAGCCTGGCCCATCCAGACGCACTCCTGTCCTCTGAGAGATACCAGGAGGGGACACAGCGCCCAGGCAGGGTCCTCCACCTTCCACGATCCCTGTCCCCACCGCCTGCTGCCTCCCGGCATTGTGGGCAGGACAAAGCCTCTTGGGCCTCTCCCCTGGAACACTATATTTAGCATGGTCGTAGATAGCTGTTGTTTTCTGACCACCAGGGACCCACAGATTTCCTGTTTCAGATGAATCCCAGAATAGGCGAGTGCAGCCCCACCCCATCCCGCACACTCTCGAGGCGCCCCGTCACCTGCTCCAGCCTCAGCACCTGGACCCACAGGAAGCCCGAAGCCAGGGAGCCTGCGGAGCTTGGGAGGAAGGAGGGCCCAGCAGAGAGACGGCATGCCAGCGTCCTGGATGGTAGCAGCATGCGTGAGAACCCGCTCCTGTGGTCGGCTTTCAAGGCCCCGAATGCAGGAGAACCACAGGCAGCCAGGCCATGTGCACACGGGGCACTGCATGCCAGAGGGGCTCCCCGAGCAGGTCTCTTCTCTGCACCTCTGCCTGAGTCGGTGACACAGGGGCCGCTCCAGCTACAAGGCCCTGGACTCCAGTCTTTTTATTTTTATTCTTTATTACTTTGGTTTTTTGAGAAAGGGTCGCACAATGTAGCCCAGGCTGGCCTCGAACTCACGGCAATCCTCCTGCCTCAGCCTCCTGAGTGCTAGGATCATAGGCATGCGCCACCACACCCAAGGCGAGTTTTAATACATTCTTTCTGATGGTGAATAAGAAATGCAGCTGACAACTGGGGTTGGTGGCGCACGCCTGTAATCCCAGCATCCGGGAGGCTGAGGCAGGAGGATCATTGAGAGTTCTAGACCAGCATGGGCTCCAAAGTGAGCTCAAGGCCAGCCTGAACTGCATAGTGAGACCCTGTCTCAAAAAGACGAAAAAAAAAAAAAGAAAAAAAGAAATGCAGCTGACAGTGAGGCCAACTGATAAGAGGTCCAGAATATCACACAAACGTGGCACTACAGTTGGGCCTTGTGTCCCCAAAGGAACAAGTGCTTAGGGCTGGGTCCCTGGGACAGGCGTGCTACCAGGAGGTGGAGAATCTTTGGGAGGTCTCCAGGGAATTGGTGGTGCACCTCGAAAAGGATGGCAGACTTGAGCCCCTTTCTCGTCCTGTCTTTTTCTCCCCAACGCTAAAGGGAGAGGCTCTGTAAGTTGATTACGTCAGATTTTGCATGGTGCTGGGAAGCTAACACATAGTTCTCCAAAAGTAACACCAGACCCCACAGGGTCCTCCAAGACTGAGATTAGCTAGGTGGGAAGGCTATTCAACTTCCACTGTTGCCAAGAGCAACTGTTTCCATGGCAACCTCAAAGCCCAGTTCTGAGGCATAGGGGTGGCTAGAAGGCCCCAAAGGTGCAGAGTAGGACAACCCGGGTCCTCCCAGCCTAATCCTGCCCAGCACCCTGTGCAGTGGCTCAGATCCCACAGGGGCAGCAAGACACTGAGTCAACTGGCTTTCTGTTTCGTTTTGTTTTTGCAGTGCTGGGGATTGAACCCAGGACCTCGCAGATGCTAGCAAGTGGTCTACAACTGAGCTCCACCCCAGCCCCTGCATGGCTGTTAAGGTTCTGCCCATTTCTGACTCTGTGGCTGACTTTGAATTCTGTAGAAACTGATTTCCTGGACACCTCTACTTAGTTTCATTCTCCTCTGACTTCTGCATTGGAACTGTTTAAGTTTATGAATGTGGTAAGTCTATGCCATGGAACAGTATGCAGCCTAAAACAGGAATGGCATACAGGTACATGCAACCCTGCACTGAGCCACATCCCAGCCCTTTTTATACTTTATATTTTATTTTGAGGTAGGGGGTCTCGCTAAGTCACTAAGTTTCCGGGGCTGGGCTGGAACTTGTGATCCTCCTGCCTCAGCCTCCTAGAGCGCTGGGATCACAGGTGTGCACCACCTCATCTGGGGCCACACAGGTGCATCCTGTGCCTTCCTCCTCTTCATCCCTTCCTCCCTCCCGTTGCCTGGAGCACAGGGGTGGCGCCGCCTTGGACCACGAAGTCGAAGTCACGCAGGTAGCAGCATAGCAGCGACCCTGTCTGTCCCTGCCCCGTCTGCTGTAACCCTCACCTCACTGGTGTGAATCAATACTTGCTGGCCGACGGCGTGAATGAATAAACGAGCAGAGAGGGGTTTCTGATCCTAGGGAAGTAACATCAGCCCGGCACCTTCACTTAGCCGGTGACAGCACAGAGAAACTGTTTCTACCTTGTTTGAACCCACACCTAATCTTAATCAGCGCTGCACTTGAAAACCCCTGTTCTGCTTCATGCCACGGAAAGTCTGCTTCAAATGCTAGGCTGCGCCTCGGTAAATCTAACCGCATGTAAGTGTGTCTCATATTCACTTTTCAATGCTGTGGATTATTTTACAATGCCAGAATCCACTCATCTGGATGTGCAGCGAGTTAAGGTTTCAGTATGTGAGTTTTCTGAAGCCAATCCCACTCTCCCCGTACCTTGTCATGACCAAGCCAAGCCCCAGAAAAATTCAACCCAACAGGGTTTCTCCCTCACAGCCCGAGAGGAGGTACCGAACGACCCAGCGAGCATGTTACAAGCCAGACGATCTGATTTCCCTTCCTAATAAAGGGGAATTTTCCCACTCCGTTCTCCACCCACTACACGTCACTGCTTCAAAATGGAACAGGAATTATGCAACAGAGAAGTTGTACGTGGCACAGTTTAAGCAAAAACAAATGTCTTTTCCTTATTTTTAAGAAAAACATTTCATTGTATTTATCTCAGATTTTGAGCCCTGCTGACCTCTGTGAAGAATTGTACTTTTAGACCTTGCTCCTTAAAGAAAAAGAACAGGGTATGGTGGTGCATGTCTGTGATCCCAGCATCTGGGAGGCTGAGACAGGAGGACTGTCACAAGTTCAAAGACAGCCTGGTGTCTACAAAGTGAGACACTAGCTGAAAAAAAAACAAAGAAAAGGAAAGGAAAAATCTCACTTAAGCAGAAAAGAAGCTCTGATATGCAGGGAGGTGGGGGCAGCTCAGTGAACCCCGGGGAGCACCACCAACCTGGTAGCCGGGCCATGGGCAGGAGATGAGATTGTCCTGGGCCAGAGGGAGAGTCACCCAGAACAACCAGCACTGGTGTCTGCACTTAGAATGGCGACAGTCACAACTGTCACCAGGAGCACCAGGAGAAGCCACATGAGACTGCATCCTCTGGACCCTGAAGCCCAGCGGGAGTCCCCTGGCTGAGCCATTGAAAGCTGTTGGAGATAGCCGGGCGTGGTGGCACACGCCTGTAATCCCAGCACTCGGGAGGCTGAGGCAGGAGGATCATTGTGAGTTTGAGGCCAGCCTGGGCTACAAAGTGAGCGCAAGGCCAGTCTGAACTGCATAGCGAGACCCTGTCTCAAAAAGACAAAAAAAAAAAGAAAAAAAAAGCAAGCATCAGCCGGGGATCACATCGGCTTCATTAGTAGCCACACAGTCACCTGCCAGCTAACGACAGCTCTGGAAGGCACCTCTGCTCTTTGACACGAGAAGGATTCTGAAAAGGGGTCTAATCAAGTGGCTTCCTTGCGCACCATCCTCCCGGACGCCCACGGGCTAACACTCCATGTGTGGTTGTGAATAAAGTTTTATTGGAACACAGCCGTACCCACTTGTTCACATGCTGTCTTTGGCTGACTTTGCACCACCTTAGCAAAGTGGAGCAGGTGCCCCACAAAGCCTGAGCGATGGACTATGCACGCCTCTCCAGGAAAAGCTGCCAGCCCCTGGTCTGGCTTCAAAACCAGAGGCCATGGCTTCAATAAAATCTGGATTATTCAAAAGCACAAGTAAAGAGCAATGAGGGTGCTGGGGAGAAAGTAAAGCCGGCAAGAGCTCCCCAAGTGCGGCGCTGGCAGACGCCCAGGATGCCAGAGGCCGGCGCCAGCCCCAGAGGGCACGGGGAACAGGCACTCATACCACGAAGGCAGCCTGAGTCCTCTTCCTAGCATTGCAGAGGTCAAGCTTGGGAAAGCTTAGGGGCTCTGTAATCCCTGCGGGGGCGGGCGGGGGGCTAGTAGCTGTTGGGTGGCCCCACTTCCTGTGTCCAGACCCTGGAAGTGCGGGGAGGTAAACATGGTCCTCCCAGTAAAAAGAAAAGACCACCGTGCAAACAATTGAAGGCCAAGAACTATCAGTGCTGCGCGAAGAAGCGCCTTTGCCCCTGGCTGAGCACGCTCTGTGTTTGTGGTGAGTTAAGCAAGAGGCCTCCCTGAAAGGAGCCGCCCTTCCCTAGGGACGGGGACGGGGACAGCTACCCGCAGGACTGAGCGCGTGCGTGGCCTGCGTGCTGGACTCACTTGGCTGCGGCCCGGCCCCTCCCGCAGGAAGCAGCTCCTGCGCCCCGGTGATGCTCTTCCGCTCACACCCTGGAACCCACATCCCAGCCCGAGGGGAGCCGCAGCCCTCAGCAGGCAGCCCCAGCACCTGGCTCGCCTCCCTCTGCTCCGGGCCAAACCCTCAGACGCAGAAGAAACCGGAGCCCTCAGTTGGCCGGAGCGCGGCTTCCTGTCCAAGTGTTTGCGGCCGGGCTTCCTGCTGATGGAGGAGCAGCCCGCAGCGCGGCCACATCCCCGCGGTGGCTCCCACGCCCGGCCACCACGCACGGCCAGCTGGCAACCGCGGCCGCTGCGCTCCCTGCAGCTGTCTGCCGACGTGACATTCGTGGAGAAGCAGGGGTCGGGCCACCAGGGCTAGAAAGGGGATCCCTTTGGGAGGAAGAGAGGAGGCTATGAATCAGGCAGAAGCCCAGGGCTCACAGGCTTGTCCTGGGCAGGTGGCCAGAGCACAGCGCACCTGCAGCCCACACCCCGCACACAGACCCGAAGCCCCCTCCCTCGCCGCCTGCAGCCCTCGGCCTGCACCTCCGCGCCGGCAGCTGAGAGCACCCTGGGTTCCCATCTCTCCGTCTTCACCTTCCCGGAAAACCAGCGCCCCCTCCACCAGGGGACACTGGCGAGAGACACTTTGCTGGGCGTGCTGTTCATCTCCCCGCATTTTCAGGGCCTTGACACAGGAAAGGAGCTTATCCAGGGAGCCCCAGGGAATGAGAGCAGGAAGAACGGGAACAGAGACATCCTGCATAAGGGACAGCAACTGTCCTAAAGGTAGGGAGCCTCCCATCGCTAGACTATTCAACAGAGATTGTGCCCGGGACGCCAAAGCGCTGGACGGCAGACTCAGTAGGACCAGAAGGACCAGGACAACACAGCGCCTGGAAAAGTAAGCGCCAGACATCAGGAGGGTGGGGAGGAAGGGCAGAGGAGGGAGGGGAAGATAGAGGGAGGGCAGCCTCGAAAGCCCTGTAGGGTGGAGCCCTTCCTCTAGGGCACCAGGACAGTGCAGGGTCTGAGGGTCGGTCCTTCCTGCTACCGCAAGTCTCTTTCGGCCCTTGAAGACCAGCGTGACGATGTAACCAGAGCCCTGGTGTGGGGTGAGCACCGGAGGGTCCCCGATCGTCTGAGAAACACCAGACTCAGCCGGTCCTACAAAACTGATTTCTCCCCGGACAGAGGGAGGGCATGACCGCGCGCCCTGCATGACCAACGGAGGGCTGGGGAATCTCTGGAGGGGCCTGTGCCTTTCGGGGGCTGTTCCCCAACTTTCTCCACGTGGGGACGCAAACCCAACCCCCACAAGGTAAAGGAGAGGTTTGGTTTCTTCATGGCTACAGTCCGCGCTCGCCCAGCCGGCTCCAAGGCAGGAACAGCATGGCGGAAGGATCTGGCGGAGCGAAACTGCCCGGCTAATGGGGACCGGAAGCAGAGGCCGGAAGTAGACCCCGGAGCAGCGGCAGGAAGGAAGGGGTGGGAACAAAGGAACCCCCCGGAAGCCACGCCTCCACGATCCACCAGACTACGGGAAGTGAGCTCCGTCCGCCCCATCTCCACGGCCGGGGGCTGTCGGAGGAGGGGGCAGAAACCAGTTTCTCTGCTTCTCCCTTTATGTGGCCACGACACCTGTGGGGTCCCAGCTCCTGCCGGGGAACCTCCCCCAGGTCCCAGGTCTCACTGGGTTCCGGAAAGAGGCACCATCTCCATCCGGGCCTAGTGGAGATGGCCTGTGGTCTCAGCAGTCTGGGAGGCTGAGGCAGGAGGATGGCAAGTTCCAGATCAGCCTGGGGAACTCACTGTCTCAAAATTAACATGGGCAGGAAACGTGGCTCAGTCTCCAGGATGGGACTGAAGGAAGAGGGAAGGGGGAGGGCTGACAGGCTGCCTCCCCATGGGCTCCTCATTTTCTTCCAGCACCTGCACAACCAGCTCTCCTCCACCAAGGCTTCTGAGTGGGTCCCCTTTTCTTTCCCCAGGTGGGTGCGAGTTTATTGAGCCCGGCCCCTGGCGGGGTCGACCTGATGGCGGAAGGGACAGTCCTCTCCCGGCCAGCTTCAGGAGGTCCAAAGAGCAGAGCGGCCGGGCGCGGCAGGGGAGAGCAGGCCGGCGTCCGCCTGCTTGAGGAGGCCCCAGCTGCACCCCTGGGTGTGCGCTGAGCTGAGGACCTGGTGTCCCCCGCCCGCCGCCCCCAGGAGGCCCCCTCCTCTCTCTCCTGCTAGCCCTGGCACCCTTTGAGGCGATGACACAGACTCATGGCGCTCGAGGACGTGGGCCAGCGCGTGTGACTCAGCCTCTCGGGGCTCTGAGTCGGCCGCGCTTCCAGCCGCACGTCACCGCCACAAGGCCAGCGGGGAGGGCTCCTCCGAAGTGGGCAGAGGAAACAGGTGTCCTCCTGCCCCGCTGCTGGCCGGGACACAGCTGGGAGAAACCAGGCGGTTCCTCCTGCACCCCACCGGCCAGGCAGCTCGCTCTGGGCCCAGGCGCCCACTTGGGGCTCCTACAGTGGGAAAGAGACACCCAGAAAATGCCAGCCGGCTCCATCCAACACATCTATAAGGGGTGATCAAAATATACAGTGAAAGTTGCCATTTAAAAATTATTATAGTAAAAGACACACTGCCATGAGTCCCTCTCAAAGTCCTGCCCCCTGTTCCCAACAGGTTTATACCGTCGTCCTTGCTGCTTTCTGCAGCAGTTCTGGAAGTCCTCTTTCCTGAAGGTCTTCACAAGGTGTGATCAAAAATACAGTGACTGCTGCTGCTGACTGCCATCCAACGGAGGCTGCTCCTAAAAGCAAGATGCTGTGTCCTCAGCCACCTTGTCCACCAGATCTGGCACCGTGTAACTTCTGGCTCTTCCCCATAGTCAAAGTGACCGTGAAAGGACAACGTCTGAATCAGTTCAGGACATCGAGGCAGCCAGGACAGCACAGCTAAAGACCCCCACGAAGGAGAACTCCAGAACTGCTGTAGGAAGTGACAAGAACTCGGGATAAGTGTGTTCAAAGTGAGGGGAAGGTTCTGAGGGCGACTCGTGGCAGTGTGTCATTTACTGCCGTAAAGTTTTTAATTTACATACCATAGTTTTCGATCAAACCATGTATGTTGGGTACCTGCCAGAGACCAGGCCTGCTGCAGAGATGAGAAAACGATGGTCCCTGCTGTGTAGGAAAGGTAGGAGCTCGGAGTATGGAATGAGCAAGCCCTGCCCGGGTTTGGATCCAGACTTCAAACACAAGTACTTAGATGACTGTGGGCAAGTGACTCTCACCTTCTGGGGCTCGGTTTTCTCATTTATGAAATAGGCATAAACATTATCTAGTTAAATTTTTGAAGAATTTTCCCAGCACCTAACAAGCACTCTTCAACGATTTGTTTTTATTTTGTTTTTTTTCCGGTACCGGGAATCAAACTCACGACCTCCCACTTGCTAGGCAGGTGCTGTGCCGCTGAGCTAAATCCCCAGCCCCCTTTATTTTTGTTTTTGAGACAGGGTCTTGCTACATAATCCGCGCTGGCCTTGAATTTGCAGCGATCCTCCTGCCTCAGCTTCTCTTCCCTTGGGATTACAGGTGTGCGCCATCCTGCCTGACAGCTTTTTTTCTTTTTCTAATTAATAAATCCAGAATTCCTGCGCGCTGGGGGTGGAAAAGCATTTTCAAGGGTGCAAATCTCCTGCTAACGCTCAGAGCTGACACACAGCCTGTGATCCCGGCGCAGGACAAACAGGCCCTTGGAGCGTCCTGTGTCCCCCGCCAGCCCCAGCCCCCGCCGGATGCGCGCCCAGGTCCCGTCTTGGAGAGTTTCCGGACCCTGGGTCACCCGGCTCGCTGCGTCTGGCGGCCCCACCCTTCCCGGCAGCCAGGCGAGAGTCGCCAGCGCCGGGGGCGGGGCCCGGCCTCGCGGGGTCGCGAGGTCCCCGGCGAGGATAGGGACTGGCGGGGACGGCGCGCTCCGCCCTCTGCAGCCGGGACCCGATTCGGAAGCGCCGGCGCGCCCCCTGCTGGGCGCCCAGGGGGCTGCCACCGCAGCGTCATCCTGCTGCACCGCACAGCGGGGAAGCCTCACACAGGGCTCCAGGGACATCTCGGGGATTGCTGCATGGGGTGCACTTTTAACACCCACTTTGCAGGCGAAAGCAATGAGTCTGTCGCTGCCCACTAGGCTATGGCAGAGTGAGACCGGAAACTAGAAACCACCCTTTCCCTTTTGTTTGCTTTGTTTCTTTAGTGTACGGTGCTCAGATCTGCTTGGAGGGAGAAACGACCCCTCCCGCCCACCTCCGCGCCCTGCCTGCTGGCACGCACCGCGCTACCTCCAGGACAGACTGCTTCTCCTTTCGCCCCCCGCCCAGCTAGAACCCAAGGGCCCCTCGGCAGCCTGATTCAAGCCTCTGTGCCTGCTGGCGGCTCTCCTGCCTTCTCCGGCCACACCTGGCAGGCCAGCCTTCCCCCTGCAGCAGGCCTGGGCCCTCCCTCCATCCCCCAGGGGAGCGAGGCGCCCGCAGTGTGGGTACAGAAAGTCCCCCTGAGCTACCCTCCCACGCGGCTCCGTGGCAGGGGCTGCAGCCCTGCCAACAGAACCCATGCAAGCCGCAAGCCGGCAGGCTCCAGACCCGCACCCCTGCCCGGCCAGGGACCCTGGAGAGAGGCCATTTGGGAGCTCCCCTCTCCCAGGAGGGGGAGGTGGCCCCCGCTGTCCTCCTCCCTGAAAACAAAGTCCTTCCTTTGAGCTCTCAGGACACAGGAGCTGAACGCAGCCACACGCAGCCCCGGGGAACCTAGGTGCTGTGGACAGGCGCCTGGGAATAGGCTCCTGGGGACCGGGCCTGCGGACTGGCTTGGAAGCCTTCCCAGGCCTCAGAGGAGGAGGAAGGCCTGCCGCCCGCCACCCACGGCCCGGCTCCTGTCGTGGGACAGAGCTGGCCTCACTCAAGGACAGGACAGGCAGGCAGCGAGCTGTTTTCTGGGAAGGCCGCCAGTCTTTGTGCCCTCAGGCTTCCGGGCACAGAGGAGGGCGGTCAGCCGAGCAGCCACTGCCGCCCTCAGTCCCCCCGGGGCCAGGCTGGGTGGGCACACCCTGCTCTGCTCTCCCAGCCAGGGGTGGTGGCAGGAAGACTGCAGAGGCAGCTTCTTTCCTCTCCCGCTGCCCCGTAAAGGGGCGTCACGACCCGTGGCCTCCACGCCGGGAGAGCTGGATGCACGACAGGGCTTCCTGCCCCCCGCCACCTGGGCGCACTGGGCCTAAAACACTGCGCTCTAATTCCCGGGTCATGTTGTGCCCCCAGAGCGTGGCCTGCCACTCACACTCAGCCTCAGTCCCCCCTCTCTCTGCCTGTCCACAAGTCTCAGCGAGTAAGACACGGTGTGACACGGAGGCCCAGTGCCCACGCAGGGCTGC
Organism: Chinchilla lanigera; assembly: GCF_000276665.1. NCBI lineage: Eukaryota > Metazoa > Chordata > Mammalia > Rodentia > Chinchillidae > Chinchilla > Chinchilla lanigera. The sequence goes on along the minus strand of NW_004955420.1, from coordinate 14,469,359 downwards.
CTGAGATGAAAGGGTGAGGACGACGTGGAGAAGGGGCCTGGGGGACCCGCTGGCCGCCAGATGAGGCCACAGCCCCGGGCGTCCCCACGTGGCTGAGAAGGAGGCGGCCCTGGGGTATAACGGGGTCCCAGAGCACATCTCCACTTCCTCACTGGGTAGAAGGACGGACTCAGAGGACACCAGGGCCGCCCCGCCCCCGCTGCCCAGGCTGTGTGCCTGGGGAGCCGTGTTTCTGTGAAGGTAAATGGCCTTTGGGCAGGAGGGTGGCAGGTCACAGCCAGGTCCAGGCAGCAGCTGTTGGGGGGACTCAGCCGCCCTGTGAGAGGGACCCTGAAGGGCATGGCAGGGGCTGTTTCCAGAAGCATCCTGCGCAGGGAAGTTCGACGGGCTGTAATGGTTCCGCCCCCACGTCACCTTCTGTCACACCCTAGAGTCCGTCTCCCTCCTCTCCCCGTGCAAACGGAGCCTGCGGAGGCACCCCACACTTCCTGCCATGCAGCACGTGGCCTTCGGAGTGCTAGGACAAACAAGCGTGTGCCTGGGGAGAGCCCAGCCTGCGTGTGGCGGGCCAGGGCTGCAGGACTGGGTGGTCCCCCGGTCACCACACACGAGTGTGGTGCGTGTCACTCACCCGCCAGCATGCACATGGCATGCACGCGCGTCAGGAGGGGGCGGTGGGGGGCTGCTGGTGGTTCTGGGGCTGGGACCCCATGGCTTCCGTGGAGCGTCCCGTCCGTCCGCCCAGAACCCGGCCAGCAGACAGCCAGCTGCACACCAGCTGTTAGCTTGAGGAAAACCAGCAACCAGAGTCGTGACGGTAGAAAGCAGTCTTCATCTTAAGAGGGGCCCGGCCCGGACCCCCAGGAAAGCGCAGCTCTGCGCAGGAGGGCGCTGGGTTCCTTCAGGAAAATGAAGAGCGACAGCCCAGCCCAGGCTTTATCTTGTTTTCTCCTGTCCCGCCGTGGACAGGCGTGGGAATGGCCAGCTGTGCCAGGCTGCGGGTGGTCGGATGTCCCCCCGGGAGTGAAGCAGAGAACGGAGGGACAGAGGGACAGAGAGGAAGGCATCCCGCCCGAGGCCTGTGCCCCACACTGGTCTCCTCCCACCGCGCCCTGCTGCACACCAACGTCGGGCTCCGGAGGGAAACAGCCTGCCCAGTGGCTCCGGGGCCCACTGTACGTGGCCTTCTTGTCACTTGCTCTGCTGCTGATGACAACGTGTGGTCCAGACGGGGATGCTCGGTTGCATGGGGGGAGGTGCCAGGCATGTGGGGGTGGGCGGGGGCGCTGGAGCACCTCCCCCGCACAGGCTCACCCTCCCTCCCTCCCTCCACCAAGCATTCCCTGTGCTTAACCCGAGTCCCAGTGTCTCACTCCTCACGGAAGTGATGAGACCCCACCAGAAACATCCCCTCTGGTGGAGCTCAGGGAGCCAGGGACAGGGACCTCGGGCACAGGGAGGCACAGCCGACTGCGCCAGACTTCTGGTGTTTCCCTTTGAGAAAATGTACCCGCTTCACCAACAGCTGGTCACCAGTCACACCTCTGGTCCCTTGGTCGTGAGCAGGCCTGGCTTCGCTTGACAGGAAGCAGGGCCATCCACACGGGGCTGGGAGCCAGGCCAGGCTCGCCTCTCGACCAGCGCCCTCGCCTCTCTGGGCCTCAGTTTCCCCATTTGTGCAGTACAGGCGCTGGTACCGGAGGTACCAGAAGGTCTCTGACCTTTCCTCTCCAGGGTGCGTGCGGCCCGCCCGTCCCCTGCAGCCGCTTGTCCCTTTACACTGCGGGAAGGCGGTGAGGTCAGTCCCACCGCCAGCCACTTGCCAGGCTCTGTGGCTGCCAGGAGCAGGCGGTGTCGGCCCCCAGGCAGAGCGCGGGCCTGTGCCACCCCTCCTCCCTCCTGCTCCGGGCTTGCGCGGCTTGCAGGACTTCCTGACCCGCCGCACCCTGAGGAAGGTGCCCAGGGCCTGTGCCAGCGGCCGGGGCTCCTCAGCCAACCAGGGAGCGAAGTGTGACCACCGCAGAGGGAGCTGCGGGGCCGGGGAAGCCGGACAGCTGGGACCCGGCTGGAGGGCAGCTGAGAGAGGCAGGAAATAGGGAAGGGAAAGAGACACTGGTCCGAGGAATAAATAAGGGCTGGAGCCAGGAAAAGTGGGCCAGCTCTGCAGGGAGGAGCAGGGCGCAAGAACCACCCCCTCCAGGCCCCGGCCCCCAGCTCCCCCCGAGACACCCCCAGGCTCCCCCGGCCCCACCCCAGCCCTGGCGCTGTCACCACCAGGGACTGTGTGTGTTAAGCCTCAGAATGAGACGCCCAGCAGGGGCTTGTCCCCTCCCTTCTCTCCGTCCCTTGGAGCAGGAGAGGGGCCCCAGCCAGGCCCCAGCACGCTGACCCCAGCACGGCCAGGGACGGGAAGAGCCAGGCTCTTGTGCCCACTGGGAGACGCGGGCCTCCAGGGCACAAGGCTCTGGCCCCAGGGAGGCCTTGGCCGCAGGCCGGCAGGGCTGGCAGCAGCTCCTCCCGGCTCCGCCAGCACCCTTGGAAGGAAACCCCCGCTTCGCACTCCTTCCCTTCAGTTGGCTGACGGCGCCGCGCTGTTGGCTCCGGTCTTCTTTTTCCTTCCTTTTAACCTTCTCTCCATTTTTTCCCTGCTGTTAAAAAAATAAAGTTTTTGCAAGCGAGGGTGCAGGTCTCTTAATTTCTCAACATTTCTTTAGGAGAACGGTGCGCCTAGTACCCTGTGATGGGCTCCGTGTCTGTGCGGCTGTTCACGGTGTGGGAAAGGCTTCCCAGACTTTTGCCAGGCCCCTGGCTACAGACAAGGCAGGTGGCATCACACAGATGGTCGGACAGACACCCGAGTGCCCAGAACCCAGGTGCCCAGCCTCTATCAAAGAAGGCCCAGGAGCAGGTTCCTTGGGGCCCCTCAAGCCCATCTTCCTGTGCACCAGCTCTCCCTGGGCGCTGGGTAGCTCCCAGAAGCCTCATGGGGCATGTGGACACAATGGGGAGGAAGTTCCTGTGCCTCTGCAGTGCCCCCAGGAGAAAAGACAGATCCCTCTTCCACCAAGAGGGAGGGCAGACCTGGGCCTCAAATGATCTGCAAATGTCACCCTGTAAACATGGCAGCAACCTTCCAGGCAGAAGAGGAAGCCGTTGCCAAGGTAACATGAGGGAGAAACAGAGGCAAGATTCAAACTCAGGTCTGCCTGACTCCAGAGCCCACACTGCCTCTACTGGCCCTGGGCTGCCGCCCTCAGGAAGCTTCGAGCGAGTATGGATGGCCTCGCCAGGGGATCGGGCCCATGGCCTGAGCTCTGAGGTCCCTCTGAGGCTCAGCCATGCCTGGAGCCCAACAGTCTGGACAAGCAGGACACACAGATCCTATTCAACCCTGGAAGCCCCGCAGGAGTCCCCACCATGCACCTCAGGGAGCAAGTAGCAGGGAAGACGCACCAAGTCCCCAGTCCTGTCCTCAGGGGTGCTGAACAGGAAGTGAGCAGTACTGAGGCACAACGACCCTCGGGAAGGTCTGCGCCTCACTCATTCCCAGAGAGCCTGTGTGCCAGGGGCCACGTGAGGGCCAGGAGCGAAAGAGCGGTCATCTCCAGGGCTTCCAGGCCCCAGGCCAGGTTGGCCACTGTGGCCTGGGAGAAGGTCTGGAGCAAGAAAAGCGGGGACAGGCGCCGTTGGAGCCTACGGGGGAGCAGTTGATTCTCAGGGGGCCCCCAGGGAGGTCCCGAGGAGATGGCGCTGAGAAGGGAATCGGATTGTTGTAGGAGTCTGACGAATGCAGTCCACGAGAAAGGGCAGGGGCAGTGGTCAGTCGGTGCATCTGACATTGCGCAACAGGGAAACTGAGGCCCAGAGACGGTCTGACTGGCCCAGGGTCACCAGCCAGGACTCAAAGCTCCTACTCGGTCACATAGTCATCATACTCTCCTCTGGACACTGGCTGTTTGGGGGAGGGGTCGGTCTTTGCCCCACCCCGGCCCTCCACGTCGTCTGTCATCCTGGCCGCTGTCTCCCGCTCTGGTGGCTACTGGGGACCTGTGTCAGGGCTACTGTTTGCAGGCTCCGTCCTCCCGGGCCGTGGAAGTCAGCGTGGGGTTGAGATAACAGCTTTAGCCCCAGGACCAGAAGTCCCAGAGCCAGGGGACCCTCGCCCGAGGTCACTCAGGATGCAGGGCAGGTTCTCTCTGAGGGGGCAGGCAGCTGGGGAAACACACTGGAGAGAAGCAGGGTGCCCTCCACCCCAAAGCAAAGCTACAAAGCCAGGAACTGTCTACCCCACTCGGGGACCTTGGTGTGTGGAAGTGAACAGGTGTGAGAGGAAACAGACGTCTGCAGAGATGTCACCCCACACCCATGGTGCCCCCCAAAACCCCCACTCTCCTCTCCCTTAGCCTGGCTGCTACAGCCTGGCTGGATGTCACACAACGAGGGGCCTCACCTTGCTTTGTTCTCTGCTTCCTGGGAAGGGACCGAGGAGGTCACACTCGAGGGGGCCCAGGAGAGACCCCGTGTGTAGCACATACCCCCAAGCCCCAGAGCTGGAAAGGACCCCTGGCCCTCTCAGGCCACCTCACCCTACAGCAGGGGCCACTGAGGCCTCGGAAGTGGCCGGGGACCTGTCTGTCATCAGAGAAAAGGGAGGGACACTGTCAGACTGGTCTGGAGTGCTGTCCTCTAGGCAGGGGAGCAGTGAATGGGGAACCCTGGAAGTGGCCCCGTCAATGCAGCAGAAAGATGCTGCCAGAGGTTCAGCCACGCAGCGCCTCCCTCAGTGGCCCCCGGGCCCCGGGCTGTGTCCTCCCCTGCGTGACCAATGACAGCCTAGCTCCGCTGAGGGTTTAGGTTCAGAGAATTACAGGTAGCTTTGGACAGTCCCCAGAATTTTCTGGAAACCAGGCCAATCAAGTGTTCTTTGTTTTGATTTGGGTTAGTTTGGGTTTTTTTTTAAGACAGGATCTCACTATGTAGCCCAGACTAGCCCCAAACTTTCAGTGAGCTTCCTGCCTCAGCCTCAGAGTCCTGGGCTTACAGGTATGCGCTACTAATCAAACACATCTTAAAAGCTCTAAATTATGAAGTGGGGGGGGCAGCAGAGGCATGGTTGTCAACTTGAGATGTCAGCATTCCCTGGACAGGTCATAAAAATGCAGACTCCTGGCCCCTTCTTGGACTCTGGGGGACCAGGCGACCGTGTGGCTGCCCGCAAGATGACAAGCCCTGCCTCGACCCCAAGGTGGACGGGGCCTGGAGGCCACATCCAGAGAACCCACCAGCTGCAGCACGGGGATATGAGGTCGTTCTGATCAGCAACGTCTCGGGTGCCTGAGCCTCAGCCAGACTGTGCAGCTCCAGGGGAAGACAGCAACAGGGGCTCTGCCAGTGCCCTCTGCAGGCAGCTGGGCTTCAAGTGGGCACCAGGCCTGGGGGGACAGGGTGGAGATAAGGGCTGAGAGAACTGGGCTATCAGTTCCCAGCCACATAGCCCTGAGGTCCCGGGGTCTTCCAGAGCGTGAGGAAGGCGAGAGGAGAGGCAGCCACGCCCACGAGGGAGAGATGGAAATAGCTCCACTTCATGGACATCGGGTTCCCTTCTCTCAGACACTTCGCTTACATCCAGAAGGAAACAAACACAGGCAACTTGCACTTCCTTCACACCGCCGATTCTGGGTGCTAAGTGCGGGGTGGGATTCAAAAGCTCTACGTGTGGGTGGCAAGTTTGTGCGGCAGCCAATACACAAGCCCTGGGCAGAGGGGCGGACGGGGCTGTCCCCGTCTCCCGCAGCTCCTACGCGGCCCGCCCTGCCTTCCAGCCCTGTGTCATCGCAGATCCCCGCTCTGTCCACACGGCCAGGAATACAGAGCTGAGTGAGCTCCCTGGCAGGCAGAGGTTTGCCAAGTCCAGTTCTTCTTGCTTCTTTGAGGGGAATGGGAGGGAGTGTTTGGCGTGGTGGAAAGAACGCCTGACAAGCAATCAAAATGTGTGAGTTAATTTCCAGAACTGACTCAAAACTTTCAGGAAATGACTTGTCCTTTGTGAGACTGGGGAAGTGACCTCCCGGACAGGACTTCAGAGCTCCCAGTGGATATACCACTGGAGAGTGTATTAGTTACCTCCTGCCATGTAACAAATTATCCCCCAATGTAGCTGCTCAACCATTTGTTATTTCATAGCTTCTTTGGGGCAGGAATCTGGCAGGGTTTAGTACTATGGCTCTGGCAAGAGGTGACTGCCCTGGCTACCATCAGTCCAAGGCTAAGCAGGAGAAAGAAGCACACACACCCCCATCATGCACTTACCTGGCTGCCCATAGGCTAGGAAGCCCCCTCGTGGGGTTGTTGACCTCAGTTTCTTAGGGCAAGGGTCTCTCCATTGCTACCTCCCAACATGGCAGCTGGATCTCCCAGAGCAAGCAGTTTCAGAGGAAGCAGGAAGAGGGAGGCAGAGAGAGAGACAGGAGCAGAAAACACAAGCTACTGTCTCCCTGTCACCCAGCATAGGGTGTGACACCCCAGCATTGCTCTCTAGTCTCCACTGGGCAGTCACAAAGCCCAGCCCACACCCAGGAACAGGATCACTAAGAGAGTAACTCAGTTCCCTCTGGGGAGAGCAGAACCAAGGACTGTGTGGACACAGCTTAGAATCGACCCAGGAAGTTAAAAACCAAAGGTCACTAAAGGTCCTCGCTTGTGCCCCTGGCTCTCCTACACCTCAGAAGGTGGGGCACAGTGGACATAAAAGGGTCAGAGGTCGGATTTCTCCAGGGAGGCTGTGTTCCCACCTCAGCAGAGAGGGGGCTGGAGAGTGAGGGGTGGAGCTGGGGAAGTCAAGTCAGGAGGCTGCCGCCCTCTTCAGTGAGCCCACCGGGGCCTTAAAGTAGCTGGGAACGGGATCTATACGTCCGGGAGTGGGTTCCTGCCTGGGCAAGGTGTGATACCCAGCCACCTCCATGGTGCTGGGCCTGGCGGCCGGATGTGGGACCTTCCCCCGCAGGGACGGGATGCTAGGGACCCCTCCCCAAAGGAATGGGGAGGACAGATGCCAGAGCATGGGGAGGAACCAGAAAAACCACAAACGGAAGGGGACGGAAGGTCACTTAGACTCCAGCAGACTTCGCCACCTCATTTCCTTATCTGCAGCTTGGGCACAGTAAGGGAGTTTGTACCACGGAGCTGTGAAAATTTAATGAGATAATCTATTTCAGACTCAGAGTGGCTAGTGCATAATTAGTAGGCAGAAATACAAGATCACAAAAGACATTAGCATGCCTCCAGCCCGGAAATCTTGTCCAGTTTATGGTGACAGATGACAGATGCTCCTCAGACCACTGCTTACTTACTTCAAGGGCCTGGGAGCTCACCACTTGCTCTGGCATCTTAGGACGACAGGGTCAGCCCACAGATGGACAGCTCTGTTCCCTTTGCGACCCAACAGCAGACAACAGTGTTGAACTTCAGGTAGCCCCTAAAATAAGAAAGGAGGCAAAAATGTACTGTTCTGTTTTGTAAGAGGTAAAGTCTCCTTGGCAACCCCCAAACCATTTCACTTTTTTTTTTTTTTTTTTTTTTTTTTTTTTTTTGAGACAGGGTCTCGCTATGCAGTTCAGGCTGGCCTTGAGCTCACTTTGTAGCCCAGGCTGGCCTCGAACTTGCAATGATCCTCCTGCCTCAGCCTCCCGAGTGCTGGGATTACAGGTGTGCACCACCATGCCTGGCTCAAACCAGCTCAAACCATTTCACTTATCCCACTTACATCTTATTTCATTTTAGAGCCAAATTGTAATGGAAGGATTTGGTGTAAAAAGCCATGGGTTGAGAAGCTAGATAGGAAGGCGCTGTCCCCAAAAGCTCAGAGAGTCGAGAGTGGGGTGAGGGCTTGGGTGTGGGGGTCGGGGGATTTGAGGCGGATGTGTATGGATTTATACCTGGAAGAAGCAGGTGTTTGCCTCCGGGCTTGCCTCTGGGTGTGCATGTGTGTGAGCTGGGTGTGTGGGTGCTGGGGAGTAGGCTCACTCGGTGTGTGAGGATGAGGCTATGTGGGTGTTCTGAGGATTTCTTTCCCTAAGGACCTGAAATTTCTTTCCCTAAGCCCCTGGACACCTGGTCCAACGGAATATGCAGCATAAACTTAAGAAATAAAATCGTCGGTAGTGCCTCCAAGGCCCACGAGGTGAGGCGCACCAAATCCCCAGGGGCAGATACCCCGGCTCAGCTCGAAGTCCCACCAGCCACCCCTCACGGGGAGATGGGGTTAGCTCCTCCTCCACCCCAAACTTCCAGTCTGAATCTTTGAATCAGCCTTATGAGCAAACATCTGCCACTCTCCCCTCTCCGTCCTGAATGAAAAGTGACGATCAGAACCCGGAGGAATCTTTGTGCTTTCATTAGGTATTTTAGCAGACGCCGTGAGGACATTCAGATTCGATTTCCCTGTTTTGTACACACACATAAGCCCACACTAAGAGGATTACTTCTCCGGGTGCCGGCTCCCTCCGAAAGATCCTGGTCAAAAGGGACCCGTGTTCGACAGCGTTTTCTCTAATTCCTCCGGCTTTTCTTCCCTGAGTCAGGGTGCAGACGTCTAACCTGCTCCGAAACCCACCCGCCTGGCAGAGCTGGGGTGACAGTGGCCCCGCTCCTGATGACGCCGACGGCAGACGTTAGCGCTCGGTTCAGCAGCAGACCAAAGGAGAAGGGAAAGGCCAACCCTCCGTGCCCCACAGAAAAATGTAGCCTTTTCGCCTCTGCGCCCGTGAATGGCTTTTCGAGGGTTTTCATTAGGCCCTGGGCCCGCTGGTGCAGAAAGCCCGCAGATGTTGATGTTTTTTCATCCCTGGGTTAAGATGTCTCCCATAAGCTTTCATTCCTCATTTGTTACTTCTTTATTATCCCCGGGGTTTTGCCGCCTCCCTCCCCTCGCTCCTCTGAAGAGAGCAGCGGTAGCTGAGCCTGTCATTATCCCGGCCCTTTTCTCGGGCCTCCCAAGGCAGCCCAGGCCTCCGGCCCATTGTGCCGAACAGCAGGTAGCTGAGGCAGGCCGGGTCACGCCGCAGACCCTTTTGTGTCGCTGTCCCCTCCTCCCCACGGCTGGGCTCTGGGCGTGTAAAAGGTCAGGGACAGCCAAGCCTCCATACCTGAGCTTTTGTGTGGGGCTGGAGGCCACGGATTGCAGAAGCAATCTCCTCCCCTAACCCGGCACAGCTGTACCCCTCCTCCACCCCTTGGGGCACGGGGACTTGCGGGGAGCAACAAGCGGAACACACAGGGCATTAGTTCCCGTCCTCTGTACCCAGAGGCTGGCTGAGGTGAATTCGGATGCAACTCTGGAGACTCCGGATGTTGAGGAAAAGTGTTTAGCCATAAATATCCAGAGATCTCATCTGCTTTTAGGAACTTGCCTCCTATCACAGCCTGTGTCGCCTGTCAAAAGGTGATAGCACACCCTCACCTGCCCATGTCACAGGTTTGTTTGTTTGTTTTTTGTTTTTGTTTTTGTTTTTGTTTTTTTTTTGGTTATTCCATAGATTCAGTGAGACAAACCATCTGGCAAACCGCCAGATCTAAGTTTTTCCCACTATTAGCTGTGTAGAATTTAACTTGAAGAAAAGTATGAGGCAGATTCAATTTTCTGAAAATCGTAGAGCAGAAATACACGCAGATTTGAGGGCCTTCAGGTTTGTGATTCCAAGCCCCGTATAAGCTTGGTGCCCTGTGACTGAGGGAAATGTAAGAGCAAGACAGGCGGCAAATTCTCTAGAACTTGATCCCTCAGAAAAGGCAGCTCGCCCAGGGAGATAACTCCGCAGCGCAGCGCCTGCCGGGTAAGCTTGAAGTCCTAAGTTTGATTCCTGGTCCTGCTCCCCCACACCAAAAAAAAAGAAAGAAAGAAAAGAAAATGCAACTCTTGGAAGCATGCTGAGGAAAGCTGGTGTGTGTACTTAGGTTGGGAGAAATCAAAAGGGCCCAGCGTTTTCACTCAGCCAATCACAATATGGCGGCCGGAAGAGCCAACAGGAACCCAAGCTGCCTCACAGAAAAGAAGGGGCTTTATGAGGCCAAAAAGGCTGAGACTCTTCTGGGCGTCTCATCTTAAGAGGGCTGCTTGAGGGAAGCACAGGATCCCACGCCAGGGAAGGAAACCAGAGAAATGGGGAACAAGAAATCCGATGGCAAAGACTGGCTGCTGGAACTGAGTCTTCTGTCTCTTGTGGAAAAGAGAAAGTGCTCTCATCTGTACGGCCCTGGGGGTTGGACCTACAGCGGAAGAGTCCGGGCTAAAACGCTCATGTTTGGAGCAAATCACAGGAAGCTATTCCAGAGTTCACAATTATCTAAAGTGGGGTTATCAGTAA
>NW_004955420.1:14455934-14458258 GCF_000276665.1 Chinchilla lanigera | reverse complement strand
CGAGAAGAGAGGAAGAAAAGAGAAAGGAAAAGAAGTAAATATACTCTAAGCATGTTTCTGTTGTCTTTCTCCGCTTTCATTCTAATAGAGTGTGACAGCTGACATTGCAGGGTTTATACCTCTTTGGATATATTAAGGTCTTTATTGCTGTGAGCATGATCTATTTTGAAAGAAAAAAAAATAAAGAAGAATAGAAAAAAGAGCTCAGTGGTTACCTAGATTTTGGAGGGAGGGATTAGGAGATGATCGCTAGTGTTTTGACCTGGGCTGTAAATTCGATGGTGGTTGTACAACTTTGTCAATGTGTTGGGGTCTACTGAAGCTTATATTTTAAGTTTGTAAATTATGTGGCATGCATGTTTTTTTTTTCTTTTTGGTTTTTTTGTTTTTTTTCCAGTACCAGGAATCGAACTCATGACCTTGTACTTGCCAGGCAGGCGCTGTACCGCTGTGCTAAATCCCCAGCCCGGCATGCACATTTTTTGGTTAAAAAAAGTGATTTTATTAAACAATAAAACAAGATGGGCTGCTTTATGAGGTACTGAGTGTTCCGTTACTATGGGCAATCAAGCAGAATAGGATGCTGGTGGGGAGGAAGGTCCGGCATCTGAGCACTCATTTAGGCCTTACTTTGTGTCAGGACCAAAAAGTCATTTCTAACCTTAAATTACTCTATTCTTTGGTTTGTTTTTTAAAAAATAACTTTAACTCTCTAGCAATTGAGTTAAACATATTCAACTTCCCTTTCTGGTGCCGGTGAGCAACATCACACTCGATCAACTGTGGCAGGTAGACTCTGAGGGCGAACCCGTGCTCTAGAGAGTGAGTTCAGTGTCTGCAACTTTGTGCTGAGTCCAGATGCAGCTGGCAGAGCATGCTGAGTTGGGAGTCAGGAGGAACCGACGGGGAAAAATTATTTTCAGGCCTGAGAACCAAGGAAACCATGGAAAAAAGGCTTCAAGGGAAAGAGTGAGAGATGGAAGTTCCCCAAATCCTTTCTGTCTGCAGCTCTGTCCAGATCCTGAGCCATAAATGCAAAAAGCAGTCTCAAAGCAGCTGAGCCATTGGAGAAAGATCTGACGTTAGCATTTGCTGCCTAAGGAACAGAATCGTCAGTTTGGATGCAACCAAGATAATCGCGTGATAAAAGAAATAGCACCCACAAGAGAAAAAGAGCAAACCCCAAAATGCATAAAATTTACGTGCATAATGTTCAGAATACAGCCCCAAATTACTCAACATACAGAGAACCAGAAAAATAGAATGCATCCTCAAATCAAAAGAACATCAGCTGAGACAACAAAAGATGATCCATATGTTGTAATTAGCAAGGAATTTCTTTTTTTTTTTTTTGGCAAGGACTTTCTAGCATGTATTGTAGGTATATTACATGAAGAAGAAAATATGCTCATAGTGAATGAATAGATAGAAAATCTCAGCAAAGAAATAGAAATAGAAATAGAAATGATAGGGCTAGGGATTCAGCTCAGTGGCACAGCACCTGCCTGGCAAGTGTGAGGTGCTGAGTTCAATTTCCAGTACAAGAAAGGAAGGAAGGAAGGAAGGAAGGAAAAAAGGAAAGAAGGAAGGAAGGAAGAAAGATAATAAAAGTAGAAATTTTAGAATTGAAAAATACAATATCAGAAAGAAATTTAAAAGATCATTATATGGAGTTAACAACAGATTGGAGATTGCAGAAAGAAAGAGAATTTATGTATAAATAAATTACCAATATAAAGAACAAGGTGAAAATATAACTTAGCAGGGCTTTGATAAATATAAATGTCTCAGAAAAAGGGAAGATGGCAATGGGGCAGAAAAAAACTTCAAAAAGTGACTGGGAATGATGGCACAACCTGTAATCCCAGCACTCAGGAGGCTGAGACAGGAGGATCACCATGAGTTCAAGGCCAGCCCGGGCTACAATAGCGAGTTCAAGACCAGCCTGAACTACAGAGTAAGACCCTGTCTCAAAAAACAAAAAAGAAAAAAGAAAGGAAGAAATAGTCAGATTTTCTCAGATTTACTGGCAATGAATTTACAGATGCAAGCTGTTTCATAAACAACAAACCAGAAAGTGTCATAAATAAGAAAATGAACTGAGCAAATTTGTCTCCAATAGACTTGCATTACACAATATGCTATGGAAGCCTTCCAAACTGAAGCTAAATGTTACCCTTGGGAACTTGAATCCACAGAAAGAAGAATATTAGAAATATAAATATCTAGATCTGTGTGAAACTATTTTTCCTCTTGAGACTTTTTTTTTTTTTTTTTAGCAGCAGGAATTGAACTCACAACCTTGCGCTTGCCGGGGAGGTGCT
>NW_004955420.1:14429856-14455834 GCF_000276665.1 Chinchilla lanigera | reverse complement strand
CAGCAGGAATTGAACTCACAACCTTGCGCTTGCCAGGGAGGTGCTGTACTGCTGAGCTATATCCCCAGCCCCTCTATTTTTCCTCTTAATTTCTTTATAATATATGTATATAACTACTTAAAACAAAAACTTCATCATGCTTCATGTGGTTTATAATATATATCATGTAATACAAATAATATATAAGGCATGAGGAATGGAAGACTGTATGAAATTATAGTTGAAAATTTTGTGATTGTTGCATAATATAGTAACCGTGGGAAGATTATGAAAGTTTAAGGATATGTATACGTATAATCTTTAGAGCAGCAATAGGGAAAAATTCAGAGGTATAGCTAAAAGCCAATGTATGAATTAAAATTGAATCCCAGAAGGTGGCCAACAAAAACGCAGAAAGAGAAGAATTGGGAAAATAGGTAGTAGGGACAAATAGAAAGCAAATTATACAACAATAAGCCCAACTCAACCATATTAATAATGACATTAACATTTAATTTAACTTGGTTTTAATTCTCCTCTTTTTCTAACTTACAAGATTTATGTAGGGTTTAGCTTGTCAAGAATCCTGAATAGATGATATACACTTGAAAAGAATATATATTCTTGCCATTGTTGTAAATCTTATCTTACAAATGGGTCAAACTGGTTAAAGTTGTTCAAATAAATTTGTTCAAATCTGTCTTTGCCGATAATATTTATTTAATTGTTCTATCTTGGAGCTGGGGATTTAGCTCAGCAGCACAGCACCTGCCTGGCAAGCACAAGGTCATGAGTTCAATTCCCAGTACTGGAAAAAAAAACCAAAAAAAAATAATAATAATAATAGTAATGATAATAATTGTTCTATCTTGCTGAGAATGAGGCATTAAAATCTCTGACTATGATCATGCATTTATTCATTTCTCCTTTTAATTGTTAATTTTTACCACACATATTTTTGTTTTGTTTTGTTTTGTTTTGTTTTTCTCCAGTACCGGGAACTGAACTCACGACCTTGCACTTGCCAGGCAGGTGCTTTTGCCGCTGCGCTAAATCCCCAGCCCTACCACACATATTTTGAGCTTCTGTTATTAGGTACATGTATATTTATAATTGCTCTGTCATCCTATTGAATTGATTCTTTCACCATTATGAAATGTCTTTTTTCTTAAGCTTTTGATTTTATATCTTTTATCTGATATTGATATAGCTTCTCAAAGTTTCTTAATATTATTGTCTGCATAGCAAATCCACTTATACTTTATCTCTCTCTGTATATATAACAGCAACAACAATAATCGGTCCTTGCTTTTATTTTTATTCACCTGTTTAGTTCTCTGTGTTAAGCCAAAAAATAATGAAGAACAGAAATCAATAAAATACAAAATAAAAAATACAGAAAAATCAGTGAGACAAAAACAGGCTTTCTAACAAGATAAATAAAACTAGTAAACTCCAGGTATGCTGATCAACAAGGTGCAGAAGAAGACACAAATTGTTATATCAGAAATAAAAGCAAGAACATTAACACAGCATCTCCAAAAGTCTAATAGCATTTATTAGTAATAACTTCATACCAATGTACTTAGCAACCTGGTTTAAGAGGGTAAATCCATTGTAAGAGACAAGTACCAAAAGTGACACAAGAATAAATTTTAGTCAGGGGTATCGCTCAGTGGCATAAGCGCCTGCCTGGCAAGCCTAAGGTCCTGAGTTTGATTCCCAGTTCCCCTCCCCCCTAAAAAAGCAGAAATTTTAAAATTTTAATTGCATAGTGTGAGTTAAAGAAATTCAACATATAAATAAGTGTTTCTATTAGAAAATTTCAGGCCTAGATGGTCTTTTTGTATATTCTACTAATTGTTTAAAGAAATGTAATTCTACATAAAAATTTTTGATAAAAATGAGGAGAGAATATTTCTCAACTCATTTTAAGAGACTAGCATTGCCTGATATCAAAAACAGAGATCAAAAGAAAACTGAAGACCAATATTCCTCATGAACGGAGACACCAAGATCAGGATTCTTGAAAAGGATAGTGCATCATAACTATGTAGGCTGAACTCAGAAATGCAAGATTGTAATTTATTGTATCCATAAATTAAAGATGAAGAGTATACAATCATATCAACAGATGCAGAAAAAGACTTAGGAAAAACTCAGCACCCATTTATGATTTTTTAAAAAGCTCTCTAATATAGAATAGAGATGAGCCTCTTCAACATGAAAAATGGCATATATATATAGTGGTAAGAGCCTGACTTCTTTTCCCCTAGGATCAAGACCAATTTAAGGACGTCCACTCTTATCACTGCTGTTCAATATACTACTAGAACTATAACTATAGTGATAAGTCCAGAAAAGGAAATAAAAGATACACAGATTGAAAAAGAAGAAATAAAACTCTCTCTATTTGAAAATGACATGATGGTGCATTATGAAAATTCCTAGAGATATAAAAAATAAAAAATTCCAAAAGCTTTAGAAGTAATAAAATGAGTTCAGTAAAGTCTTAGAATATAAAATAAACATTCAAAAATCAATCAGGGTTGTATATACTAGCAACAAATACACGAATACCAAAATTTTAATCTAGTACCATGTATACTCACTCAACAAGGTAAATACTGAGGTATAAAGCTAACAAAATATGTTCAAGACATGTTGAAATTTTCCAAGTGCTAATGAAAGGAATCAAAGAAAAATCCAAGCATGAGGTTGACATACCATATTCATGGATCAGAAGGCTCAACAAAATAATGATGTGAATTTTCCCCCATATTGCTATATAGATATAACACAATCCCCACCAAAATCATAGCAAGATTTTTTTGTAGATGCAGACAAGCTTTTTCCAAATTTACAAGGACAAGCCAGAGAAGTGGAATACTAAAATAATTTTGAAATAAATTACTTTAAATAAAGTAATTTTAAGATAAAACAATTTATGTGGTTTTAAGGCCATAGTAATTGAATAAACAAAAGGGATAGATAAGTAGATCAATAGAACAGAATAGAGACCTAGAAATAACCCTCACCCAAGGGTGCCAGTTCTGGTTTTACAAAGATACAGAAGCAATTTGGTGGAGAAAGACCATCCTTTAAACCAATGCTCCTAATAAATAAATAAATAAATAAATAAATAAACCAATGCTCCTGGAGCAATACTCATGGGGGAGAGGGAAACCTCAACCTAACCATTGTATTTTACCAAAATTAATTCAAAATAGATCATAGATTTAAATGTAAAACATAAAGCTATAAAACTTTCAGAATATAAGGGAAAATCTTCAGGACTTTTGGCTTGGTGAAGAGTTTTTAGTCCAAAAGAAAAAGATAACAAAAAAGAAAAAAAAATTAATAAATTTTATTTCATCACAATTTAAAAAATCTTTCTCAACAAAAGATTCTCTTAAAAGAATAAAAAAAAGTCATAGACTGGGAGAAAATATTTGCAAACTCTGCCTGGAACACATACTTTCAAAATTCAACAGTTAAAAAAGAAATTCAGTTAGGAAATGGTCAAAAGACACGAAGGGTTACTTTACATGAAGAGAATATAAAAATGCCAAATAAGCATATGAAAAGATACTAAACATCAGTAGTCACTAGAGAAATGCAAAGTAAGACCACAATGAGATATCATCCCACACCTACTAAAATAACTAGCATCAAAAACACTCACCCTACATGAGCAGGATTCAGAGAAATTGTATCTCAAAACACTGCTGGAGTTTCTGACAGTTTCTTTAAAAACTAATTAGCCACCATAATGCCTCGTAGCAATTACACTCTTCAGTATTTATACCAGAGAAATGAAAACGGTGTCAACACAAAACCTGTGCATGATTGTTCTTAACCACTTTATCTGTAACGTGCCAAAACTGGAAACAACCAATGTGTCCTTCAAGAGGTGAATGATGAAGCAAACAGTGGTACAATCATACTACAGATTTCTGTACTGTTCTGCTCAGCAACTGATTGCTACAAGTCAAGTTTGATCTCAAAAGCATTATGCCAAGTAAAAAAATAGTTCAAGCTCAAAAGGTCACATACTATGTGATTCTATTCATAGAACATTCTTGAAATGATAAAATTATAGCGATGGAAAGCAGGCTAGTCAGAGGTTAGGGATAGCTAGGGAGAGGACTGTAAAGAGGTAGCAAAGGGCCAGGGATATAGCTTGGTGGCATAGAGTCTGCCTGGCAAGTGCAAAGTCCTGAGTTCGATTTCTGGTACCAAAAAAAAAAAAAAAAAGACAGCATGAAGGAGACCTTTGGATGATGGGTCAGTTGTGATCCTGATTGTGGTGTTTTTTACTCAAACACATATGATGAAATGGCACAGAACTATACACATATTGTATCAGTGTCAAACTCTTAGTTACTACTACACTATAATCATGTAAACATGTAACCACTGGGAAAGCCTGGGTGAAGTGCATGTAGATCTTTATGTTTGTAACTCCCTCTGAATTTATAAATATTTCACAATAAAAGCTTAATTAAAATAAATTGTATTTCTATATACAAGTAAAATTTTTTTTTTGGTACCAAGAATTGAACTCAGGACCTTGCACTTGCCAGACAGGTGCCTGTGCTGCTGAGCTATATCCTTGGCCCATCTATATACAAGTAATGAACAATGAGGAAATAAAAATTTTCAAAACTCCAACTATAAAAAGAATTAAAAATAAGAAAGAATTTAAAGTAAGATGTGCCAGGCCTATAAAAAATATTAAGGGAAATTAAAGAAAAGCTAGATAAATAGAGAGGTATACCATGTTCATGGATTTGAAGCCTCAATATTATTAAAATGTTTATTTTTCCAAATTGATCATTAGTAATACAATCCTGATCAAAGACAAACGCTGTTTTAAAGAAATTGGTAAGTTGATTCTAAAATTGCATGGAAAGGCAAAGAATCACAAATAACCAAAATACTATTTCATTATAGACAGGAGTAAGGGACTTGCATGACCTGATTTCAGGATGTATTATGAAATCACATTAATCAAGGGTGTATGCCACTGACAAAATTATGGACATAAAGATCAACTGGAAGGAGTAGGACTGGGAATACAGCTTAGAGGTAGGGTGCTTGCTCAGCACATGCAGAGCCCTGGGTTTGATCTCTACACCAAGAGGAGAAAGTATACTTACTAACTCTTATCTCATTTATGTCTACATAGCCAGCAGGGTGGCACACACCCAGACTGGTCTGAAACATGCAACGATCCTCCTGCCTCAGCCTCCCAAGTGCTGGGATTACAGGTGTGCACCACCAGGCCCGACCCAAATACTTTTATATAAAAGGTAACTTTTATATAAAATTCCAGATAATGGGAGCTATAATGGCAAGACTAGCGCTTATCCAGAGCCAGGGTCTTGAAAGAAGGCTGACAGCGAGGTGATATAAGGGGGTTTTGGGGGATGATGAAAATGCCCTACACCTTGATTGTGGTGATAGTTACATGACAACTGTATACACTTGCATAAAAGTCACTACATCGGTGCTGGGGATTTAGCTCAGTGGCAAAGCGCCTGCCTGGCAAGCGCAAGGTCGTGAGTTCAATTCCTGGTACCAGAAGAAAAGACCAAAAAAAAAAAGTCTCTAAATCACACCTATAGAATGTATCCAGTGGTCTCTTGGTTCACAAACTTAATTCTTTCCACAACTCTGGTTGCCAACCAACTTGGATGAGCACCAAATCAAATTCAGGGGCGAGGTCCAAAGTTGACCTTGCGGGAAAATTTGATTCGGTTCTCATCCAGTTCAGCTTGCCCTTGGGACGCTCCCAGTGTTAGCAGGGACGGAGAGGGACCCAGCGAGCATGCGGAGAGGGACCCACAGCGTCTGGGAAGGGCGTGGTTATTTTGGTGGGGCAGGGGCTTAGGGGCCAACACATGCAAAAAGGAACAAAGAGCGCCGTCCCTGTTTTAGCTGTTTGCTGCCTGGTTTGTTTCTATGCTGGGCATCAGCGTCCCAGCCCCGCCCAAGCCGCCCCCTCCAGACAGTGGCAGGCTCACAATACCTGCAACCCCAGAGCCAGTAGCCAGGGAGTATCTCAGCTTGAAGCACACCCCTTGGAGCCTCATCACCCGTTCGGTGGTAACGGAGGTCCTGCGTGGGCTGCGTGTGACCTGTCCAGCACCTTGCTCTTTACAAAGCACTTCTGCTCCTGCTCACCGGTGCCCTTGCTTCTGCGCCCACGAGCCAAGGAGGCAAAGATCTTGTGCCGCATTTTACAGCTGAGGGAGAAGGCTGGAGCTGCCATCTAGGATGATAGCTGATGTTCCCTGTCACCAAATAGCTGAAGAACACAAATACAGTCTGGCAGGCAGGGGCGGGGGGAAGGAGTGATGTACTGGCCCGGTCTCTTAGGCGATGACCTTTCACAGAACGCCATAAAGTCCAGCTCGTGTAAACCTCAGAAAAGCTGATTTTGACCGGATCAGTAAGCCTCACAGAGTGCTCGGGATCACACCTTTGGCTTGTCCTGCCCACGGCTATGAAATCCACATCCAGCAATGAACTTTCTCTTTCTTCCCTTATTCCTCTCCGGGATCTAGAATCACAGAGCTCTGATGCTGGAAGGGTTTGAGGGCCAGAGTAAGGTGGTTTGAAGGCTTTTCATTGACCAATCAAGCTCAGTCATCTCTCCAACGTACCAGTGACATAACTAAGACACAAAGCAGCTGAGTCACAGAGCTGGTCTACAGGACACATCTGGTGACCTCCACCCAGTGCTCCCTCTGCGACGTCAAACTCCCTCTGCCACCCACCCCACAGAAGAGGTGAACATCCCGACAACCCTGAACTTCACAATGGATCCGGTGCGGCTCAGTGAGACGCAAGGGCCTGGCCCTGATGGTAGGCCGGGGTTTCCTTGCCTCTAACCCGCCTTACTGAGAGAGGTGAGACTCCCTTTACCCCAACACGAGGGTAGTTACGGGCCAGCCCTGTCTTCACTTAAATGTGACCAGGCCACTATCAAAAGGGAGGGAACTGTGTCCACCTACCCATGCATGGGCAGCTGGCCGCACTGTGCAGCCGCGGCCAGCTGAGCCCGCTTCAGTCACTCTCTGGAACCGCATAATAGCATCCCCACCCCCAGCCCGGCCTTCGAGGACAAGAGGCCTGAAGCGGCTCCCAGCAGGGGCAGGACAAGGCCGGCAAGGTTACAGGTGTTTTTCATCCAGCCTCGCAGGAGAGCGCCAACTTCCCGCTGCTAGAAATTTGTCCGTGAATTTTTGTCTTCATTCAAATAGATGCGCGGAGGCCGGGTGCTATGATAACTTGATTACGCCTCGGGACAGATGACAGGGTAGCTCAAAGGCCCGTGCTGTCCTCCTTAACCTCTCCGAGGGAGACCGCAGGCTCTGCTGGTAATTGGCCCTTTGTCCTTTCCTGCACGAGTCCCTAATCACCGCCTCCCTGCGCTCCTCCCTGCGGCACACTTGAAATACTTCTTTTCAGACCTGCAAGCCCAGCAAACTAAAAAAAAATACCTGTGCAACTTATCGGAGTCCTGTTTGGGGAAGACGAAAATAACCCTTCCCAGAAGCAATTATTTACTAAGACCGTCCTTCCCCCTCCAGCCCAGCTGTAAGTTGCCACAGGTTTAGGGCGTAAAGGGTGAAACCTTTGGGTTAAAGATGGGGGCAAACTTTAAAATATTTCTGTTCTCTTGGGGAAATAGCTCCTGGTTTTTCATTCTTATCCATTCCAGTGTCTCCTGTTGGATGGCTCACTACTGAGAGTGTTTTAGAGCAGCAATTTCTGGATTCTCTGGCAGACAGAGGACACTCACGTATCTCTGAGTGCGTGCCCTTGCTTCTGGAGCAGGGGTGCGTGGCACGCCAGCCCGCCGCATGGGGAAGAACAGACTAGAACAGAATGATCTATGCCGTAATGATCATTTTTTCCACTTTGTTTTAAAGTCTTCTGTCAACCTTTGTTAGAATTCTAGTGCTAAAAGAGAGTTGAAACCCATCTCATCAACCCATTGCCCTAGGATTATACTGAGGAAATAAAATTCACCACGGTCAGCACTGCTTCTGCGGTGGGTCCTTTAAGGGGACATGAAGACACAGCCGTGGGTGGCTTTTTGGAGGTAAGTGAGACAGGCCACCAGAAGCTAAAGAAATGCTATTTTAAACTTCTGCGCACTATGATCTATTGCCTGATGAGAAAGAGGGCTGAGGTATGCCCACGTCTGTCCTGGCTCCACGTCTGTCACGGGAATGGAATGTCCTTTCAACTGCTAAAGTAGATCATTCCATTCCTGGAAGAAAAACCCAGGGAGGAGGGAGGGGGCAGGGTGGAGGAAAGAAAGATCCTCTCCTCTCCCGATCACTGCAAGCCCAGGAACGCACCGCACCGCCTTCAGGAAGCCGGCCGCGCATACCTCCCCTTCTGTGCCAGGTGGGCACTGCCAGGCCGCGGGGGCCACCTGCTAGGGACATGCGCGGGACCTGCGCGACCCCAGCCACGTGTTCCGGCGCTGCAGGGTCGAGGAGTTTTTCTCTTTGTTGGTTCCTGTTGGCCCGCGAGCCTGCAAACCCGGGCCGCGCGGGTCGGCCGTGCTCCGCCCGCCACTGTCCCAGCACCCTGCACGCCCCCCGCTCGCGCGCTGGGGACCTGCTTTTTAAATGGTTTTCCGCGAACAAAGGGGCCTGAGCTCCTGGCTACCGCAGCGGGCCTGCGGCTCGTCCTCAACCCGGTCCGCAGCTCGGGGCTGCCCCCTGCCGGCACCCTCTCCTGCCTCAGCCTCGCCCTGTGCCGGCAAGCCCGAGCCATCTCTGCACCCTGAGCCTCTCCCCGCGCTCAGATGCAGCCTGGCTCCACCCAGTTCCACCCTGCTCCCCGGCATCTCTGCACCTGAACGGGAGTCGACCCCACGCCCACTTCCAATCAGAGAAGGACCTCAAGAAAAGGATTCCCACCTAAGCCTCCCTGGCAAGGGCCCCCGTTCACAAGCGCTAATCAAAACATCGTGCTTAATTTTTTATTATGACACTGAAAGATACATCGCCACACATCCCCTCAAAACCCTTCCCTTCTCTTGGAACGCGCTTAGCCCGTCATCCTTACTACTTTCTGAAGCAGTTCCACAAGCGCTCTTTCCTAGGGGTCTTTACAAGGTGTGATCAAAACATGGTGAATGCTGCTGGCAAATGCCGTCCGATGGGCACTTGGAAAAGGCAGCGTGGTAAAAACATCACCGTGTCCCTATTCATCTTTCTCCCTGGATCTGGTACATGCAACTTCCGGCTCTTCCCTTGCCAAAATCAAAATGACCATGAAAAGGAAACCTTTTGAATCTGTTCAGGACATGGAAGCAGCTATGACGGTGCAACTAAAGACACTCACGAAAGAGGACTCCAGAACTGCTTCAGAGGGTGGCAAGAATGCTGGGTGAGAGGCTGGGGATTTAGCTCAGCGGCACAGCGCCTGCCTGGCAGGTGTGAGGTCATGAGTTCAATTCCCGGTACCGGGGAATGGCAGGGGGAGGGGGGGTGATGGGATGAGTATGCTCGAAGCAAGCGGGAGGACTTTGAGGGAGATTCCTGGCAATGCAGCTTTTACTGGAATAATTTTTTTTTTACTTTAAACATTCACTGTGGTCACACCTCATGGAAGAGCCAGCTGAGGCACACACTGCCTCCCCCCCTCTAGCTAGGTGACTCTCACAGCCGGGAGCAGGTCATCCCAGGTCAGGACTGATTTTAGACACACATGGACGACCTAGGACACACTCTAGACCACTTGCTGGGCAAGTGGAGTGAGGCCACTTAAGGGTGAACAGCCACGTAGGAGCCACTTAATTCCTAATCGCAGGGTCCCTACGGCGCTGCAGTGGGCACCTGGGGGCAGCGGCTGTGGGCTGTGCTCCTAACAGAGCCATGAGGCCAGCAGTGGGCAGACAGCAGGCCCTGCAGGCCGTAATGGACACTGCTCCTTTGGGCAGTCTGGGAACTCAGATATTCCAGAGAAAGAGCCTTGAAATAGACTCAACAGTGGCCGGGAGGTGTTGGGGTGTCCGGGCACTGCTGTGCAAGTGCATATTGGGCCAGGAGGGGGCCAGGGACCTCGCTTCTCCCCTCAAAGCTAAGAGGACTTCATTCCCAAGAGAGAGCCTCCCTTCGCCAAGGCCTCTCTTTGGATGACCGACACCCAGCCTGTCCCACACAAAGGGACGCTGTCCCAGCAGCCCGAGGAGGCCCGTCTTGCCCACCTGCACGGGGGTGTGAGTGACAGATGGCTGTTGGAGCTCTGAACACATTTCAGGTGAGTCAGCATCAGGCTGGGACCCAGGGCGGATGATGCCACCCTGGCCTGTCTCAGAGAGAAGGGGACGCCTCCGTTCCTAGCTCCCAGGGTGCCCATAGTGCAGTCGTCGGTCACAGGGATGACGTCCACCGGCCAGAACCCTGGCTCTGGCGGGAGCGGGATGGTCCGGGCTGCTCTTGGACCGGAAGCCTGTTCACTGTGGAGCCAGGGGCCTGCACTCAGGGTATGTGTGAGCACCAGGGATAGGGAGCCCTGCGTGTGTATTTGTTGGCGGTGGCTTTAAGGCTGTGCAGGAATCTGCTAAATGAAAACTTTCGCATCTATTTACTTCTCGCCTGCACCGTGTAGAACAAGACAGTAGATCTGAAGTCCATAGGTTTGGTTTTTTAAAACTCTGAAAGTCTCAAAATCAATTTCATTCAACCCCTGCCCCAACTCGATAGTTAAATATTAACTTTGGAACTCTGCTGTATAACCAGTTAGGAATCTAATTTCAGTAGACTTACTTTTGGAGCCTGTAAGATTTCTGTCCAGGGGCGCAGGGTCCACTTGCCAGTGGTGGCTGAATCAGCACTGGGGTAGGCCGGTCTTCCCAGCTCGGATTTGGCTTTGAAAAGGCGCTGGGATTGAAGTTAGTCAGCGCCGCCGCTGTTCCTGGAGTCGCCTTCAGTCAGACACAAACAGAAGCAAGTGAAGACAGCAACAGGTGAGATGTGCTACAGAAACGAACCAGGAGCCGAGAGAAAGACTGTGATAACTCTCCCGGGCAGGGAGGAGGAAGGACAGAAGGCCTCCTGGAGGAGGTGGCGCTGGGAACGGCCTCTGGTTCTCATCATTCCTCCCTGGGGCGGTACCCACAGCATCCCGGGGCCAGGCCTGAAGCGCTTCCGCAGGAGAGGGGACCGGTGGCAGTGACCTCCTGCAAACTGTCAACGGGACCTGTGGCAAGAAGAAAGTCCGCTCCCTACCGAACAGCGATGCTGAAGGAGAGGCTGCCCGGTGAGTGGCGGTACAGGCATCCTGACGCTGCCCTTGACGGGTGACCTTGAGAGGGACATGGTCCAGGCCTTGGTGCCTGCTCTGCCCTCTGCCCAGAGCACCTTCTACCTTGTTGCAGACATGGAGAGGCCCGGTGCTCCAGGAAACCCTCCCGCCAGGGGGCGCCCTCTGCGTCTTCATTTATTCATTCAGTCAGTCAGTCACTCCACAGAGCTCACTGAGCACGTGCTGCGGCCAGATATGAAGCCACGCACTTGAGTAAAACAGGCACAGCAACCCGCCCTCGGAGCTTCCACCCCGCACGGAGGCCTCGGTAGGGACACGCAGTACCCCAGCACTGTGCAGAGCTGGGGAGCTCGTGAGGAGCAGTCAGCTTTCAGCGCCTTCCCTGACTAAGTTCTCTAGAAAATCCGTCTCCTGATTATCCAAACCCAGGGCAGGTTCTCAACCACAGCCACCAAATGGGCAGGATGCTGGGTGAAAGGAGTGTAGCAGACCAGGAAGAGCCAAGGAAGGGCATGGGGAATGTGGGTGAAAAGGGTTGCAGTTTTAAATAGGAAGGTGTGGGGTGGGGGAAGAGGTCAGAGCAGGAAAAACAGGACATGCAAAGGCCCGGAGGCAGTGCAGAGTGAGAGAAAGGTGACAAGTGGGAGGACAGGCTGTGCAGGGCTCCAGGGCCTGAGAGGAGCATGGCTAATGCAGAGGGCGGGAGGAGACGCCGGCTGACTAAGGGCACCCAGCTTCCCTCCGGAGACTGCAGGGAGGAGCCAGGGCAACAAGGGAGGACACCGGGGACAGAGGCAGGGAGAGCAGGGGGGAGTCTTGTAACTCTAGGCCAGGTGGCCTGGTGGACTGGGCTGGTGACTGCGAGGAGGGTGATGAGGATGCCGCAGTGGAGCTCGGGGATGCCGTCCCACATGAGGTGCAGGCCTCGGAGAAGAACGGAGGGGCCAAGCACTCTGCAGACAGCTCTGGACCGGGCTGGCATTGTCGGCACAGAAAGGGGCTGAGCAGACCTCAGCTCTGGAAGCCAGGCTACTCCCGGCCGGGCAGAGACGCCTATGGCCTGACACGGAGCCCACACCAAAGCCACGCCTGAAGACCGCGGAGTGACAGGCCACAGATAGGAGAATGCCCAGGGCAGGCCCTGAGGTCCTCCATCGGGAGCTGGGTGGAGAGAAGCTGGAAAGAGACTGAGAGGGAGCAGACAGCTGTCACAGCGGGCCAGGCGCATGTGCAGAGCTCGGCCAGCGGGGAGCGAGGGACCAGCCACGCCAAGGGCTGCCGAGGACCTCAGCGTGCAGGCTGTCAGCCACACTCTGGGAGGCTGAGGCAGGAGGATGGCAAGTTTGAGCCCAGCCTGGGGAATTTAGTGACTTAGCGAGACACTGGGTCAAAATGAAAATTAGAAAAGCCCTGGAGATGGAGCTCAGTGCAAAGGCCCTGGGTTCAATCCTCTGTACAAGAAAGAGGAGGGTCACAGTTTGGGGTTTTGCAAGGGAACAATAGAATACAGAACACATATTTTATAAGATTATTTATAATAGTCACCCAAAGAATCATACACAAGGCAGTGCAGGAAATGTGTCCACATACTAGAGACCAAAGAATCCAGCTGAGGGCCTGGATCCCACAATAATGTCCTGTATGAGTCCAGCTGAAGACCTAGAGCTCATAACAATGTCTCATGCAGCCCTGTTTCACGGATCTGCACTGAGAAGGCCCAAAGGTCAGTGGTAGAATCTACAAAGTCTGTGCCAGCTGGATGAAGGATCTGTCTAGCAGGCTGAGGGATCTACACTGGAGCCAGGAAACAATGCTCAAAATAAGAACCAGAGCTCCCCGGAAAAGTACCACAGCCATCCTCAGCAACAGTGAGGTCCCGAGCTCCTCCGATGATGAGGACAGCTGAGTTCCCATCAGGAAAGCCAATGTGACAAGCTTCTCAGGAGCCTGAGCTGTGCACCTTCTTCCCCTCCGGAGTCAGGAAGCGATGCTCAAAGTGAGGACCAGCGCTCCCCCAAAGGGAACCAAAGCTATTTTCAGAGCCAACAACGTCCCAAGCTCCTCAGAGGATGAAAACAGCCAAGTTCATCAGGAAAGCCAGCATGACGAGCTCCTCCAAGAGAACCAGCAGCTTTCAGCTCCAACAGCCTCTCTTCTTCCTCTCCAGTTCTGCCTCTTACGCTGCTGGCAACAATCCTCAGGTGGGCCTCCCACACCAGCACCGCGCTGGTTCAGTTCAGCTGGGGGTTACAAGTTGCCCACCAGTTGTCAGCCCACCACAAGGAGGAAAAGGAAGAGAGAAGAGGAGGGTGGAGGAAGGAAGGGGGAGGGGAGGAGGGGAGAAGAGGAGGAGGGGAGAGGTGGGGAGCGACAGCCTGGGACAGTCCCCTGGACCTAGCATAATGAGGACACTGGCCACAGGGAGCAG
Organism: Chinchilla lanigera; assembly: GCF_000276665.1. Classification (NCBI taxonomy): domain Eukaryota; kingdom Metazoa; phylum Chordata; class Mammalia; order Rodentia; family Chinchillidae; genus Chinchilla; species Chinchilla lanigera. The sequence goes on along the minus strand of NW_004955420.1, from coordinate 14,442,126 downwards.
TGGGATGCTGCACGGGTCGGGACTCGGGTCGGGACTCATCCACAGGGGTGGGACGAAGCAGAGGCCAGACACGATGTGGGGCATAGGGGTGACGAGGGGACAGAAGCCCCGGGCGGTCCCCTCTGGTGACTTTTATCTCAGTGGAGGCTACAGCACCCCTGTGGCAGGGTACGGCGTTTGGGTGGAAACTCCAGGACAGCCACCTGGTCTGCTGTGCACCACCGTTCCACGCCTGGCCCAGCACTGGCCTTGGACAGAGCTCAGAGCACACCGACACAGCTAGGTCGTCCCAGGACCCGGGACCAGTGGGTCTCGCGCTCCTGGTCTCCAGCCAGGCATCCAGCGCCATTCTGAGTCCCGCTTCTGCTCACAGCAGTCAGATCTTACTGCTGCCGTGGACCCCCTGCCCTGCCTTCTGACTGCGCTTAGAAGGGGCACAGCTGCTGGGAGGGGTGGTCACGCCTGCTATCCCAGCACTCCGGAGGCTGAGGCGGGAGGATCACCCAGCCGATTGTGAGACCCTGTCTCAAAAAATGAACAGAAAGACTACGTGGCCAGCCTGTGGAGCTCGGGGGACAGAGAGCTGCCTCCCCCGTCAGCTCATCCCCTCTCTCCTCAGGGAGCAGCAGCAGCCCAGGGTCCTCTCAGACCATCAGTTCCCAGGGCAGAGGCGTCCCGCCCACGCCGCAGCCTCAGATCTGGGAGCGCCCGCGGAGCAATCAGCGAGATCGGCAGCCGCCACGGTTGGTGGCAAACCCAGGAGGCTCTGGGGAGACCAGGCAGGTCAGCTACCGCCACCTGCTTCCTGAGTCAGTAGCCACAAGGGAAATACCACCCTCGGAGGAGGAGGAGGAGGCGGAGCTTGTCACCTAGATGCGCTCGAGATAAACTCGAGATAAACGCTGCCGCTGGGGCAGGAGCACACGCTTTCTAGGAAGCCGCTGCCCGGCCTCGGGTGTTCACCTGCAAGAGAAGCAGCAGGGACAGCTGCAGGCGGTGGGTGGTGGGCGAAGGCGGCACTCTGGACTGGAGACGCCTCACGCTCCAGGCCCCGCGCTCCCCTCCTAGCGGAGAGAACACCCGCCTCCTCCGCTGTGTGCGCAGATGCCAGTGCAGAGGGCGTTTCCTTCCCCTGTGGAGGGCGATGAAGAGACTCCTCGCATCTGCTTCCTTTATTAAGAAACCCATTTTAAACAGTTATGGCAGATGTGCGTGCTTGCTTGACCATCAGCGGAGCAGCTCCCCATCCTAGCGTTCAGCGGCCCCCACCCCACCCCCGCTCCAGCCCTGCTCCGCAGCCGAAGTCTGTGCGAGGGACACTCCCAGGCCAACCCAGGCGCCCCAGTGTCCTAACGCAATTTCCAAAGCTGAAAAAAATCACCCAAATACAAAGGCTGTGACGGCCTGTTGCGGAATTTGGTTCTAGATCTCAAATAGGTAAGGTTGGCAGGGGTGGGGGAGGTTAAAATCACCCCCGGGGCTCTCTCAAAGTACATGCACCCCCTACCTCGTCCCAGGTCTCCCGCCCGGCCCGGTGGAGTGTCCCCCAGCCACGAGCCAAGTATCGCTGCCGCAGACTCAGCTCCACCTCCGGCCACCATCCCCAGCCCCGAGGGCTCCCGCTGGAACTCTGAGCTGGAATCATGAATGTGCACTTCCCGCGAGGTCCCAGGTCTGCCCCTGGTCCCCACCGACCCAACTGCAGCTGGCTCTGCGTATGGGGCGCAGACAAGGCCAGGGTCGCCAGCGTGAACAGAAGAGGGTGTGTGTGCCCGGTCCCCCCCGCACAGCCAGCGGCTCCTCGGGGACCCGCGTTCAGGCCATCTGGCAAGAAGAGAGCACAGGGACGTCGAGGACGCCCTTCCCTGCCGAAGCCACCAGTCCTCAGGCTCAGCCCACCCGCTGGGACAGACACTGTCCATGCGGACATCACAACCCCATTCTCGAAAATCATGAGCGCCCGGCAGCAACCGAAACCACAGCACTTACACCTGTGTCACGCCACACCCCATCGGTCCCTGAGGCCCCCTGTGGTCCCCCATGGCCATGGGCACCAGAGAGAAAGGAAAGGGGCCACGGTTCCCAGGAAGGAGAGCCGCAGTCTGGGAAAGACGGAGCTAGGGAATTGGCTGTCATCGCCAGCGAGCCCCTGTCGCACGTGAGACCACGCCGTCCCGTAAGTCTCTGTGCATGGGGTCGGGCGTGAGGGCTGGACTCGCCCTCCTCCCCCAGAACAGGGGCCTTGGTCAGCACTTCCAGGCTCTGGCACGGAGCCTGGACACACTGGGCCCTCCAGTGATGGCGATGCATCTGTTACCCTAGTCTCTGAAGTCATGTTGCCCCAGGGGACAAGTGCCATTGTGGGCAGAACCACGCAGAGCGTGTTCCGCCCAGGGGAGCAAAGTGCGCATTCTGGGAATTCGGCCGGGGGTGGAGACCCTTTCCCCTAGTCATGCTGGCTTGCAGCACCTGGCTCTGCGCCGGAGAACTTATTCGGAGTTATTAAGCCTTAGCCCCTGTGTATTCAGAAACTGCACCATGGCTCTTCCAGAGAGTCCCTGATCTCCAGACTTCGCAAAGATCCCTGCCTTTTGGTTCTGTTATCAAAATCGGCCCCTGGCAGAGACACTGATCCCAGGCTGAGGAGTCTTACTCTGTGGTGGGCACTGTGTGAGGACGTGGGGTGAGGGTCAAGGGACAGGATTTCTATCACACCTGTGCACACCCAGGCGCACTCATACGCTAACACTTAGGTGTTAGCTGATTAAGTGGTGTCTTCGCTACTTTCCTCGTGGCTGGGACAAGATACCCAACACACAACTTAAGGGAGGAGAGGTCTATTGTGGCTCACATTTCAGGCCAAAGTCAGCTGACTCCAAGGCAGGACAGCATGGCAGAGGGGCCTGGCAGAAAAGAGCTGCTCACAGCATGGTGGGAAGGAAGCAGTGAGAGGAAGACAAGAGCTAGCAAGGGAGATGCACCCCTCCAGGCCTCACCCCCAGTGACCAGACTCCACCGCCTAACAGCAAGTCAGCTTTCCCGCCTCAGCAGTCCAGTCACCTTTCTAAAGCCCTGCTTGCTGGGAATGGTGGCGCACGCCTGTAATCCCCACAATCGAGAGGCTGAGGCAGGAGGATCATTGTGAGTTCGAGACCAGCCTGAGCTACAAAGTGATCTCCAGGCCAGCCTGAACTGCATAGTGAGATGCTGCCTCAAAAAGACAAAAATAAAAAAGAAAGAAAAAGAAAGAAAGAAAGAAAGAAAGCCCTGACTTTGAGCACATGAGGCTTTGAGGGGGATGCCCAGCTGTACACCCTAACACATGGCAGGAGTCACTGTCCCCTGGAGGTGTCTCCCGTCCTGTCCATTCCCACAGCCCTTAGCTTGCCTGTCTTCTCTTCTGCCTCACATCCAACTCAGAGAGCCTTCAAGAGTGGGGTGCACCCTACACAAGCCAGTCCTTTGGGGGTGTCTTATATTCTGTTCTACACCCTCCAGATGAGTCACTATGATTCCGAAAACCACAGCGGTTCATCACAGGAAAATCCACGTGAAAACTGCCTTTGCATCTTGCATAAAACCCTGGTCAACGCCCTGGCCCATCAGTTTCTCCACAGAGGCCCCGCAGGAGATTTCTGTAGCCTCTAAAACAAAACAAGTTTTGTCTCTCCTAAGGAGCCTGTATATTCTTCTCCCCACCCCCTGTTCTTTTTTTTGGAAACTAAGACCTCAGAGTTAAATACAGTTCTTTTAGGTGTTGTATATTTACTTCTCCCTTCGGTGATTCTGAAAACATGATGACTATTTCAAAAGTCCTATTCAGTATATTTGTGCTGTTCTTGTTATAAACCATGCATCTTTTCTTTCAGTCTTCCATAAAACTTGATTTGCTTGATTTTTTTTTTTTTTTGAATCAGGGTCTTACTATATAGTGCAGGCTGGCCTTGAAATCACAGTGATCCTCCTGCCTTGGCTCCCCGAGGATGACAGACAGGTGCCACCGCACCCAGCTCACACTGGCTGTTTTAAGGGCCGGGTTATCTATAGCTCAGTGGTGGTGGTACAGCACCGGCCGAACATGCATGGATCCCTGCGCTCAAAAACAAAAGCATTTAACCCTGATGTTTTAGCCTCGCACTGGAGCCCAGAAGGGATCTCAGTAGGAGCGGTGGGGAAGCTGCGTGGTGCTTGGCAGGCAGCCTTTCACAGGAGGGAGCCTGCCAGCAAACCCCCATCAGACACCTACTGTTTTCAGAATCCTGCTGGCCCCGGCCCTTTCCTGCAACCGTTCTCTCCCACTCATGATCAGCAGGGGCAATAAAGCTTCCAGAAGCTGGTCAGAGTCCACTTCCTGTTGGCCAGGCTGGCCGGATGCTGGGCTGGGCACAAAGAGACTTTAGACTGCCCTGTCCTCCGAGGCTTTTAGAATACTCCTCCCCCGGCTCGCTCCCACTGGCCTGGGGGTCTGATCCAAACCTCAGCCCTCATGCTCTGCAGAGGCCGGATGGCACCCTGCTGGCCCGCAGAGACCCTGGGGGACAGGCCGCCGGCTGCCTCCCGAGGCCTGGCCTGCAGCACAGCTTCGGCATGGCTCTAATTCCCCCTCTAATCCCCCGCAGCCTCCTCTGCAGCGGCTGCGTTGGGTGTTCTGGCACCAGGGGCCGCGTGAGTCCTCTTGGCCCCTTTCCCTGACTTTCTTTAAATATAAATTTTCAAATGTGACTTGGAGATGAAAGCAAGAATGCCGAACGTAGGCGATGCTTTCGTGTGTTCAGTTACAGCCCTGGGGAGCGCCCCACACAAGGAGCTGCTCAGAGCTGCGGCCAAGACCGAATCTGCTTTTCCAATAAGTACTTCAAACGGCATAGGATGTCTGGGCTCCGTCCAGCAAGCGGGAGGCCAACAGTTAGCAGGGCTGGGCACGGAGGCAGGGCCGCCCGCCACCGATCAGAGCGGCTTTCACTGCAGCTGAGGTTCTGAGACACTCGTCTGGCCCCCCCAGACAGCAAGCGGCATGAACCTACCTTGGGGGCCTCGTGGGGCAGAGCTTCCAAGATTAAAGGCTTCGCCGTCCCACTTAATTACTCCCCATGCCATTTTCTTTATTTTGCCAGGTCGAAGTGCTTTACCGTAAGCCCTAGGTGTGTTCCAAGTTACTTTACCGGGCTGGAATTCTGTGGATCTGAGGAGAGAACACATTAGACACACGGAGGACCGGGGAATGGGGGTAGTTGGTGGTCCTGGTGATGACGGATGGGTGGGCAGACGGACAGACAGTCACACACATTGGCTGGGGTAGAGAGGGTGGCAGTGCTGCGGGGGAAATGGGGGAGGTTTAGCGGTTCCGTTTCCCAAACTCTGCTGCCGAAACTTCTCAAAGCAAGTGGCCTGCCCAGCCCCATCGCAGGGCCCATCTGGAAGCCAAGTTTTGTTTTGTTTTGTTTTGTTTTTGTACTGGGAATTGAACTCAGGACCTTGTGCTCGCCAGGCAGGCGCTTGTGCTGCTGAGCTATATCCCTGGCCCTTGGATGCCACGTCTAGCAAGCCACACTTTTCTATGATACCAAATGCTGCTTCAGTAACCTGGTTGCACCTGACAGGGCACCACCTCCTGCCTCCCACTGTCACAGAGTTTTCTGGCCTCAGGTGTGGTACAGGAACATTTTGCAAGCTGTAGTTACCATGGCCTCCCCAGTTTCCAAGTCACAGAGGCTCACCGTCAGAACTCTGGATCCCAGTGGCTGGATCCCTGGGTTCGTTTTTGTTTAGCCCCTTTTTTTAATTTTTTGCAGTACTCAGGAACAAACCTTGGCCTTGCACCCAGGTACATCCCCAGCCCTTTTCTATTTTTGTTTCTGAGACAAGGTCTGGCCAAGTTGCCCAGGTTGACTTCAAACTTGTGACTATCCTGCCTCAGCCTGCCTGAGCGTGGGGAGTACAGGCCTGCACCACTACTGAGATTTGAGCAAAAAGATCCGGACTTGTTAAGGAGAAGTCCTCTGCATGGACAAGTGCCACCAGGGGTTTCCAAACGTGGGTGTGGATAGTGACTTGGTAAAAACCTGTCCCTGGGCCACTCCTGAAGTTCCAAAAGAGCCACTGAAGTGCACACAGGAGGTGCAGTTTTGGTAGCAAAACACTCTCCCCTCCAAGTCTTGCCTCACGGGTCCCCCAAGGAAGGTCCTGTCTGACGACTGTCTTTAAAATCGCAGTCCACACACTTCCTGCCCACCCCCCTTACCCTGTGCTCCTTTTCCTCTAAGCCCTGTCACCACCTATTCCCCATGGAATCCACATATTTTATGCCTGTTCCTGGTCCCCCCTAACCTCCTAGAAAGTCCACAGGGACGGGGTCTATCTTGTTCACTGCTGAGTCCCATGGGCCTAAAACAGCTCCTGGGTTAGCAACCATCCATTTAAAGTGACCACTCAGAGCCAGGCATGGAGGTGCACATCTGTAATCCCAGCACCCCGGGACACTGAGGCAAGAGGATCCCGTGTTCGAGCCCAGCCTGCACAATTTAGCATATTAGCGGAACCAAAATAAAAAATTTTTTAAAACCCAAAAAGCAGGACTGAGAATGTAGTTCAGTGCAAAGGTCCTGGGTTCAATACTAATAAATAAATAAAGTAAAAATCACAACTTCTCAGAGGCAGTTCCAGTGGCCCATAATATTCACGATCAGAAACCCTGGCCAAGGGAAAACATGAGATTTGGCCCTGGCTGGAGGTGAGTTTTGGTCCCCGCTCTGCTCCTGCACTCTGGGAGGTTGGCCGACATACACGGTTGTATCAGCTGGAATGGCCCTGCACAGCGGCATCCGGGCCTCTGTCCACAGGAGCACAACCCTCGGACATGCAGCCCAGGGTCCAGAGCGTGTGTCCCCACTCCAGCTGCACCGCTTACCTCCAGGGACCCTGAGCCAGCCCCCCTCTGTGTCTACCCCTAGTTACCCAGGAGCCACAAGCGCGGGTCCCTGCTCCTCCGAGAGCTGATGTGTCGTGAGTGTCCGATGCCCTGCAGGGCTCTGGCCAGGCACACGCTGGGGCCGAGGGGCACCTGCCCTGACATGTGGCCACCTCGGTCTCCTCCGCCAGCCCCAGCCCCACGTGAGACCCACTCAAGGCCTGGACCTTGATTTGGGAGGAGTCCAGCAGGAGCGGGACCCACGCCAACAGGCCACACCCCTGTCCCTCTGAGCCCGGTGCTGCCTGTGACTCAGTATCTGCTGACTTCCACACTGACGCCTGCCTGTCAGGAGGGTCTCTCACTGGGATTTGGGGACACTGGCTTCTGCAGAGGAACTGCTCCCTCTTGAAGCCTCCCACTCTGTCCACACCCCAAGGCTGTCCCAGCTGGGTCCTAGCAGGGGCTCCCACTTCTGAGGAATTCGCTGAGAAAGGGACCCACCAGCAGCCACGTGTGTGTCCTGGGGGGAGTCCCTTCCCCTCTCTGGCAGGCCTGGCTCCCTGACGTCTGTCAGTGTGACTGTCTGCTCCTCCACATCTGATCAGCATCTGGGGAAGTGACCCAGAGTGCACTGCTGCCTGGACGGGGTCCCTTTCCGAAATAAAGTTCCACCAGTACCCGGGACCCACCCCCCAACATACACACCCAGTGCTCCCTACAAACCCACTGCTTCTGGTGGTACACTGGGGCACGCCCTGACGTCCTCTCTCCCGCCTCTGTGTGTGCAGGCCCTTCAGCGGGAAATACGTGACCCAGGGGCTCAGACAGAAGAGGAGGGGGAAGCGAGGCACCAGGACAGGAAGCCAGGGGAGGGCAGCGGGAAAGAGAGGAGACAGAATGACAAAGGAAGGGGGTGCCTTCCTGCAGCGGCAGAGCCCCTGGCTTCGGGGGATTTCCTAGGACCCTGAGGGAACCTCCAGAAGGGTGCAGGAGCCCTGTGGGTGCCGAGCGATCCGAAGTGACCCCGAGGCATGCCTGGAGGAGGAGAGGAGCAGGACCCGCTAGCCAGGCAGCCCTCCCGAGGCAGGCTGCCTCCCCAGCCCTGAGCACCCAGCGCAGCGCGGATCAGCTGGGGGCGTGGCCGGGGTGGCCTGGGCGGGGCTGTGGGCGGGGCCGGATCCTCATCCCCTTTGCTGGCGCAGAATTTACATCTTTTAATGCGATCGTGGCTTAGAAGGCTACTCTGGACACCCACTGTTAGGTCACGCCCCGCAGCCACCGTGTGTTTGGAAGCGTCTCTTGATTGGTCCCTTGAGCCCCACCAGATTCAAATGAAGGATTGACAATGGCCGGTCTCTGATTGGTCCTGTGTGCAGAGGCATGGCGTCACTGTGGTGAGTGTCCCTCACCCTGTGGCCCTGTCCTAATCTTTGGCACACAGAGATCCGCACTAGACCCGTTCTGGCCCAAGTGTAGAGTCCAGGCAGAGAGACAGATACCAGTCAATGACTGATGAAACAGATATCACAATACCAAGGAGAGGTCAGTGTCCGTGTGGGCAGTGGACGCTAGAGTCAGGGAAATCAGAGCTGGCTTCCTGGAGCGGGTGCCGCTTTCACAGCCAGTGCATGATGGAACCGGACCGCACCCCAGCCTGGCCTCGTTTGGACCTCAGGCTCCTAAGTCCCCCTTTGCCCCATCCCCAGGGGAAGCAGATGTAGGGGGTGATGCTGGTGGCTCAGGAGGACCAATCTGGAGGCCACGGCCTCTGCCACGCAGGACTGCATCCTGCAAGGAAAGCGGCACCAACAGTCTCCACCCCTGTGTGGGCCTGGAGCGCGCTGGGTAACATTCCGAACTCCTTTCTGTTTACTGCCAAGAAATAACTGATCTGAGAAAATGATCAATTTTTAGTTGCTAAGGAAAAATGGGGTGGGTGTTCGTTTTCTTCCCAGCTGCACCACCAGGTTATCAGCTTTCCAGAAAACAAAGAAACTCAGGTTAAACTTTAACCGGGAGCTCTGTCAGTGTCGCTGGTGTTAGGAGCGGAGAGGCCTGGAACAGGACGGCCCGGGATGAGCAGGCCCATCTCCGCAGGACTGGGTGGGGGACCCCAAGGAGGACGTCGTATCCCAAGGCACAGACACCTGGGTCCCCAGGCAAGGGCCAGTAGAGGTGCTCGAGCTTGGTCCCTGGTAGGGAGAAACAGGCAGTGCCCAGCCCTGCAGAGCGCCCAGCACCAGGAGAAGGGCTGATAGGGAGCAGGAGAGGAGCCGGGGGAGGGCACGAGGGAGACACACACAGAGACACACACCCGCAGGAGGGAGCACTGCTGCAGGTCTTAGAGAATCCACAGACTGCAGCTCAAGCTAAGGGAGCGTGCAGCCGAGGGGTAGAGGCCAGTGTGGCCCTGGAGGCTGGCAGGCTTTTGCAGGGCTGTGGGCTGCCCCTCCAGGCTTGCCCAAAACAGGGCCTGGTGGGACAGGCACATGGGGCTGCAGTGGAGAGTGTGGGCATCAGGGTGGCAGGGAGCCCCGGCAGGAGGCTGCTGGGTCACCAAGGGTGGCCTGAGGTGGGGGGCAGAGGTATCCAGAGGTACAGCTGTGACGCTCAGGGTGGGGCAGGGGCCAGGATGAGGATGACAATGCTGACGATGACGCGCTCTGACTTGGCGCGGCCCCAGATGGGCTGGGAGTCCAGCCGGCAGCAGGGCCCACACTGGGGTTGCAGACTGAGGCATTCAGCGCAGGGAGTGCTTTCAGGGGTGCTGTGAGGCCTGAGAAGCCCAGGTTTTCTGCTTGTTTTGCTGTCTGCAGTCCTGGGGATTGAACCCAAGGCCTTTGCACTGAGCTATGTCCCCTGCCCTGTTCTATTACTTTGAGACAGGGTCTGGCTAAGTCACTAAGTTTCCGGGGCTGGGCTGGAACTTGTGATCCTCCTGTCTCAGCCTCCTAGAGCGCTGGGATCACAGGTGTGCACCATCTCACCTGAGGCCACACAAGTGCATCCTGTGCCTTCCTCCTCTTCATCCCTTCCTCCCTCCTGCTGCCTGGAGCACAGGGGTGGCGCCGCCTCGGACCACGAAGTCGAAGTCACGCATGTAGCAGTGACTCTGTCTGTCCCGGCCCCATCTGCTGTAACACAGCCCTCAGTGGTGTGAATCAATGCTTGCTGGCCGACTCTGTGAATGGATAAATGAGCATGGAGGGGTTCTTGATCCTAGGAAAGTAATGTCAGCCTGGCTTACAGCACAGACAAACCTTTCTAACTTGTTTAAACTCCATCCTAGTCACTGAGACACAATACCTAACACCCTCAAGTTAAAGAAAAAAGGGTTTATTTCAGCTCATGGCTCATAGGAGTTCAGTCCACGGCCTGCTGGCTCCTAGGCAAAGCAGCAGTGCATAGCAGCTAGGTGGAGGAGAGGAGGCTCACAGCACGTCAGACAGGAAGCAGAGAGAGCAAGGGAGGAGCTGGGGGCTGAGAGGAGCTCTTCCAGGCCACACCCACAGCACCCACCTCCTAGGGCAGACCCCGCCTCCCAACAGCAAGCCCTCTGTGAACCCCATGACTTTGACACCACCCAGGAGCCCTACACACCATCGCATGAGGCTCTGGGGAGCAGCTAGATAGAAATTGAAACAACGCCCCGCCTAATCATAACCAGCGCAATACTGCAAAGTCCTAGTCCTGGTTTATGCCAAAGACAGTTTCCTTAAAGTGTTAAGCTGTACCTCAGTAGATCTACCCACATGTTAAATGCAGCTGATTTTTTTTTTAATGCTGACATTACTGTACAGTGCCAAAATCCATCCATCCATGTTTAGTAAGCTCAGGCTTCCTGCGGTTCCCAGAGCACTTCCGCCTACGTCATGGGCTCTCCTCGCTCCCGGGCCTTCGTCGCTGACAGAGGAAGTGGCCGCACGAGGACACCCCCAGGCCTCTGACTCCATGCTCCTGCCCACTGTCACCAGGGCTGCTGCCGACACAGGCGGGGTCCCGCTGTGTGCTTTGGGGTTAGGTCACCCCGACAGCCCACTGCCCCAGCACCAGGACCTGTCTGGACGCCTGACCCGCAGTGGTAGCCGAGCATAGAAAACAGAAGTTCAGGGACATTACATAAGATCACACATGCACGCACACACACACACATGCTCTCTCTCACACTCACACACACTCATACACACACCACAAAAACAGACAAGCCACAGAGCCAAACAGAAGACCGTCAGTGTACGCTCCCCAAGCTAGTTTTTAGATTACATATTACGTTCGGATTATTTGTGTTCCTTCTGCCTATACAAAAAGAAGAAAGAATCCAAGCTGGGCTTGTGCTGCACACCTATGCCCCAGCGCGGAAGCAGGAGGATCACGGAGAGTTCGAGGCCAGCCTAGACTACATAGCAAGCCCATGTCAAAAAAATATTGCAAACAAAGAATGTCCGGGTCTGTATCTCGAAGGTCTGCTCAGGGCTCAGGGCTGGTCTGCACCTGCCCGTCTCAGGGTGTAGGAGGTCTCGGGAGGGTTGTGTTCCGACCTCTCCGTGCATACCTCCGAGGCTGACATCCCTCAAACTGAGGGGCAGGCAGACGGAGGACCACAGGGTGTGCGGCAGCCAGGTCAGCCGTCCCCCGGGGTGCCAGGTGCCAGGCTGCCCCCCTCCCCCCCCCGTCAGTCACAGCAGGGGACCTGCAGCAGGGCGGGGGAACAGGACAGTGGCATTCAGCCTCTGTCTGGCCCAGCCCCGCCTCAGCTGCTTCTGTGTCCCTTCCCCGGCACAGATCGGTTCCCTGGGAACAACCTGCTTTGCGATGTCGCCTCGCTCTCCCCGTGTACTTTGTGGGAGCCTGCTGTGGGTCAGACGGGAAAGTCGTCATCACCCCAAAGCTACTCCTCCAAGGGGGCCCCAAAGCAGCCCGCGCACCTGCGCTGCTAACCAGGTCACGGTGGGCTCCATCCCCACAGCCCCGGCTTCACAAGCCGTCACAGGCACAAGCGCACCCGGCCTGGACAGCGGCCCCCGCGTCCTCTCTGGGCAAAGCCACGGCAGGCAGAGCTACTGTCCGCTTCTGTCTTTGTCCTGAAACCTTCCTGCTTCTGTCTCACCAGCCTAACACATCACTGACATCATAAGCCACACCCCCCCCTCACCTCTCTCTCTCCCCTCTCCCTGACTCTAGGGGTGGAACTTAGGTGAAAGGTACAGGACCCCACGCTGCCATCTAAGAGACAATGCAGTGCTCTTGCCAGTGGCCTTGTAAGAGAATCTCTATCACTTAGCTCTAGGTAACAAGGGGCAGCAAAGTAACCGCTAAGCATCGTGATCTATCGGCCCTCACGGCAGGCACTGAGCCACAGC
>NW_004955420.1:14418160-14429597 GCF_000276665.1 Chinchilla lanigera | reverse complement strand
AGAGGAGGAGGGAGGGGTGGGGAGGGGTTTTTGCAGGATCATAGCCCCTCACTTAGACACAGGGAACAGAGGCTCAAGAGATAGACAGTCCCTTAAGGTCAAGGACAATGCAGGGCCCAGGTCACCGGCGGCAGTACACTTGCGGGTATTTTGAGGGCAGTTGATGGCACTCCGTCTTTTATCGTAATACTTTTGTTGTTGTTGTTTTGAGACGGGCTCTCACTATGTAGCTCAGGCTGGCCTCGAACTCACAGCGATCCTCCTGCCTCAGCCTCTGAAGTGCTAGGATGACTGACAGGCTTGAACCACCACGCCTGGCTGAACAACTCCATAGAGCTCCGAGGAGGAGCACAAAGCACCCGCTCCCGGGCCCCTGGACCCTGTGCACACAGCTTCGCGTGTCTGGACGGACACAGGCCCCAGGAGCAGACTCCGGGCGGCGATCCTCAGCGACAGGGTTTGCGCCGCGTCGCTGTCCGGTAGCACGTTCAGAAGTCACGGGAAGCGAGGGACAGGTCAGTATCGTGCAGGACACGTAACACCCCTGTGCCCATCTGGAACGCCCCACATTTCCAAGCCCGGCCCAGCGGGGACTTGCCCTACGCCGACCTTGCTGCTGGACGCCCAGGCGACCTCGTGCTTCCTCACGCCCAGGATACGCCGCAGTCAGGTGTGTCCCGGGCCACGGGAGAGCTGTTCTTCCAGTGCGCCACCAGGGGGCGTCCTGAGACCAGACTCCGCGCAACCGCCGGCTCCAGAGAGGCAAGCGGCAAATGAGGAAAGAACTCTGGCGGCCGCTGAGCTGTGCTCCCGCCCAGGCACCGCCACTGTCCCACTCCTTCCCCACTCAGCGTCACTTCACCCGGGGATACGAGCATCGCAGGCGAGTGTGACCCGCAGTCACGAGGCCCTGGGAGTAGTACTGAGGCAAACAGCCACGGCACAGGCCGGTCACTCCACGTGGCCTAGGGGTGCCATTGAGGGGTGCACACGCCAGGCGTGCGAGGCTGTGGTGGGCCAGCAGCACACTGCTCTACAGTGAGCTTTCCAAAAACAACAGCATCCTTGGCCGGGCAGGGTGGTTCATCCTTGCAGTCCTGGGAGGCTGAGGCAGGAGGATCACAAGTTCAGGCCCAGTCTGGGCAACTTTATAACTTAGCATGACCCTGTCCTGAAATAATGGTGGCATTGCACTGGCACAGCTGGCCTCTTCAGCCTCTCTAAGGCCAAGTTCCCGCCCTGGGAAATGCATCACGTTCACTGGTACACCAAGTGATTCTGGGAACAGACCTGAGTGGACCTGGTAAGCTGCTGCCTGGGTGAATCTGCTACTTCCCCTCGCTGTTTGTTGGTTGGCTTTTGGTTCATGTTTTTTTGTCCTTTTCTTTATCTTTTTTTTTGACAGGGTCTCCCTGTACAGTTCAGGCTGGCCTTGAGCTCACACTGTAGCCCAGGCTGGCGTAGAACTCGAAATGATCCTCCTGCCTCAGCCTCCCAAGTGCTGGGATTATAGGCATGCGCCACCACACCTGGCTCGGCTTTTGTTTTTTGAGATAGGGTCTCGCTATGTAGCCCAGGCTAGCCTTGAACTCGCAGCAATCCTCCTGCTTCAGCCTTCCAAGTGCTGGAATAAATGCATGTGCTAGCCACATCCACCTCCCAGCACCTTAAACTGGAATCAGTCTGGGCCTCCTGAAGCTGTTGGTAAAATGCCCCGTGGGAGATGATGGAGAAGTCGTGCTTCCTGTCAGCTGTAGCCCTCGCCCCTCCGTCCCCCTCAAGCCGCCCCTGCCCTTGGTCACAGCCCCATGGCGCCCCTCACCCACCTGTGGAAAGACCGGGCTCCTGGTGCCCCCTTCCTGCCTCGCCGTCCCCTAGACACACACAGCTCCCCGGTCCAGCCTCCTGGGCTCAGAGCTGTGGGACTGTCCTCAGAGGGCCACACTGGCCGGCAGCCCCTAGGCGCTGCCTGGGACCCACCGCCCGGCCACACTCAGCACCACCAGCTTCCGAGTCCTCCTGGGACCAACAGAGGTGGGTGCTGCTGGCCTCGCTGTCGCCTTTCAGGTTCATTCACATCTACCATGCGTCACGATCACCCCCCTCGAGGGGCCTCCTCTATCTCTTGATCCCCTTCCCCGTACAAAAGATCATCTCCCTGTTTCCTACTATTTTTTATTTTGTTCTTTAATTTATATATTGGGTTTCTCACATAAAAGGAAGCCATGGGACGTTTAAGCTTGTGTGTCTGAATTATTTCACTTAAGCTTATGGTCTCAAGATGCACCCATTTTCCTGCAAATGACGCGATTTGTCCTTCTTTATGGCATAGTAGTATTCCATTGTGTGCAAATACATTTTCTTTATCCATTCATCTGCGGATGGACTTAGGGGCTATGTCTTAGACTTAGCTATTGTGAAATTGTGGTGCAGTACACATGGGTACACATGGACCACTGTCACCGGATGTCTGTCACCTTTTAGGAACGCTATCTAGGAAGGGCATAGCTGGGTGGGGTGGAATTTCTCATCTGGGTTTCTTGAGAACGCCCCACGCGGATTCCCACAGCAGTTGCCCCAGTCTGTTCGGCGGCATTCTGCGTGTCCGGGCCAGACCTTCTGCCCACCTGTGTGTGCGGCTGGCTTCCTCCTGGGCGTCCCGCGCTCTCAGCTGTGGCCTCCAGGGCCGGCAGCTCCCTCGTCCTCCCCGCCTTTCCCGCCTCAGTGCGGTGCCCTCGTCTCACCGTGCCCGGGCCGCCTGCGCCCTCCCTGCCCAGCCGGCCCTCGCCGCCGCCCGCCCCGGGGCAGCCCGCAGGCTCCCCAGACCTGAGCCCTGCGCCCCCACGCGCAGACCGGTTTTGTGTTTTCTCTCCCAGTGTCTCCCGCAAACCCTGAGCTGCAGGGGGCCCCTGTGCCTCGGGTCACCGCCACCGCCTGTCTCCACAGCCGCCAGCCCAACACCTGGGGAGAGCCGCGCCGAGCTCCCTCGCGGGCGGCCAGCAGGGATGGAGAAGCCGGAACCGGGCGGGGCCGGGGGGCAGGAAAGCGCTGGCCAGAGCCTCCACGTCCAGGGCAGGCGGCCCGGCGGGGCCGTGGGGAGGCACAGAGCTTGGTTCAGGTTGGTGCCTGAGACGCTGAGCCCCAGGTGGAGATGGGGGCACCAGTGCCCAGGCCCTCTGGCTCTGGGCTGTGTGAGACGGACAGCAGGGCCCCTGAGGAGGCAGAGCCTAGGCGGCAGCCGAGGGACAGTGACAAGGTGCCAGGGCCGGGTCAGGAGAGAAACCCGAAACGAGAGAGAACAGGTCCAGCAAAGGAGCCCACAGAATCAGGTCCTAGGAGCAAACCAAGAACCAGGGCAGGCTGCCCCTGCCACCCCCTCCCTGGCACCGGGGCCTCTTCCGCCGTCTTGGTGCCCAGCTGGCAAAGCCACTGCAGTCCTCTGGGACCTGAAGTCACAAGGCCAGCAGCTGCTCCGACCCCCCCAAGGCACCATCTTGCCTCAGTTTCCCCTTTATGCAGCCAAGGAGGTGGACCCGGTCAACGCTGTTTCCCCGTGGGAAACCAGGCCATGCCCCAGCTCCTGGCCACCGCTGCCTCTACTGTCCCCGTTTACCCTCTGATCCATTAAAATAAAGAAATCGGAACACACGTCTGGCTTTTGAACTGGGCATCGAAAGTGTGGAGCCTCCGGGCCGTGTAATTGGGAGAGTGGCGACCGTCCCTCCTGGCTAGGATGCCGAATGGGGGACAGTGGACCGGGATTAAATAAGAGGACCCCTGGGGGTGAGGGCACTGTCCCTGACCTTGGCACAGCTCTCAAGGGCGTTCACAAGGCACCACGAGGCCTCGATCAGTCTCAGATTCCAAAAGGAGAGCAGTAAGGGCGGAAGTGGGGGGACCAGACGCCACCTCCCCAGCCCCGGAGATGCAAAACGCCAAAGCTTCCAGGACTCAGCTCCTCGGCCCCCACCTGCCCGGGCTCCCGGCTCTGTCCCCTAGGGCCCTGCTGCCAGATCCCCGACTGACACAGTGACCCTCACAGAGCCACAGCTGGACCTCAGGTCCCAGCCCTGACTGGCATTGTAGGTCATGGCCTGGAAGCCCGCGCCCTGCCGGGGAGACAGCTGGACGCTGAGCCAGCGACACTGGCCTGCCTCACAGGCGAGCACCACGGTGCCCTCCGCGTTGCTGTAGGTGCAGCGGCTCCGCGCTGCCTTGTTCTCCGGAACCGCATCCCAGCCCCCCTCCGCCGCCTTGTGGTCCAGCCCCGGGTGGCCGGAGGCGGCGCACACCAGCTGCTCCTCGTTCAAGGCGGGCACCGCCTGGCCGCGCAGGTGGGCGGGCCCGGCACAGTAGGTGCGGGTGTGCAGCAGCTGGTCGCTCCAAAGGCGCAGCCAGCTGGAGAGCCAGGCCAGGTGACAGTCGCACTGCCAGGGGTTGCCGTGCAGGGCGAGGTTGAAGAGGTTGTAGTTGGTGTTGAAAAGGCCCTCCGGCAGCGAGCTCAGCTGGTTCCGGGACAGGTTGAGCAGCTGGAGGCTGGACAGGTTGTAGAAGAGGCCGGCGGGCAAGGCCGTCAGGTTGTTGCTGCCCAGGTACAGCTTGACCAACCCCTGCAGGCCCCGGAAGACCCCGGCAGGGAGCCGCACGATGGCGTTGTGGGAGAGCGTGAGGGACGCGAGGCTGGACAGGTTGGCGAAGGCGCCCTCCACGACGCTCGCCAGCTGGTTGTGGGACAGTGACAGGCTGAGCAGGTGCGGGGTGTGGGCGAACAGGCCAGCGGGCAGTGTCCGCAGCGCGTTGCCCTGGAGGCTCAGGGACGTGAGGCTGCCCAGGTCGGAGAAGACGGTGGGTGGCAGGTGGCTGATGGCGTTGTGCTGCAGCCACAGCCGCTCCAGGCGGGAGAGCCCGGAGAACAGCTCCGGGGGCAGCTCACAGATGGCGTTGCTGTCCAGAAAGAGCTCCTCCAGGCTGCGCAGGGCGGCAAAGGTGCCCCGGGGGAGGCCCTGGGACAGCTTGTTGTCGCTGAGCCTCAGGGACCGCAGGCAGGAGAGCGGGTCGAGCAGCCCTTCCGGGAGCCACTCCAGGCGGTTCTGCTCCAGATTGAGGGACTTCAGGTGCCGCAGGGGCTGGAAGATCCCCCGGGGCAGGGTCTGCAGCTGGTTGCCCTGCAGCTGGAGGGACTCCAGCACGTCCAAGCCGTGGAACAGGTCCTCAGGCAGGGCGTGCAGCTTGTCAAAGCTCAGGGTGATCTGGCCCAGCGAGGTCAGGTTGACGAAGGTGTCACCGCTGAGGCTGAAGTTGCTACCGGTGACCTCCAGGTCCTGCAGTCGGCGCAGCCCCGCAAAGGCATCGGGTCTGAAGCGCTGGAGCTGTGTGTTGAGGAAGACCACCTTGGTGAGGTTGGGGCTGCCGCTGAAGGCCCGGGGCGCCACCTCGGTGAACTCGGTCTCCACAAAGACCAGGTCTGTGGCATCCGGCGGGATGTCTGGAGGGATGGCGGCCAGCTTTTCATCAGCGCAGAACACCTTGTGCACGAAACAGTCACAGCCCCCAGGGCAGGGCTGGGACCACCTGGCCAGGAGCAGGAGGGAGGCCCAGCACAGCCAGGCAGCAGCGGGTGTCATCTGGGTCCAAGGAGGAGAGAAAACAGAGAGGACCATTACCACGGCAGCACAGCCCGGTGGGCTCACCAGGATCCCGAAGACAAAGGCAGGATCAGCATGGGGTTGGGGTGCAGCCCAGTGTGTGCGGGGCACAGCCAGGGCCAGAAACCAAGGCTTTGCACGTGTGCTCTTCCACTGAGCCACACCCCTGGCTCCACGCTTTTTGTTTCTGTGACTGTATTGAACCTAGGTCCTCTGCACTGAGCTACATCCCCAGCCCTTTTATTTGTTTGTTTGTTTGTTTATTTATTTAGAAACAGAGTCTCACAAAGTTGCAGGAGCTGGTCTTGAACTTGCAATCCTCCTGCCTCAGCCTCCCAAAGTGCTGGGATTATAGTCACACACTACCCAGCTTCCCAAGTGTTCTAGTTACTTTTCTCTGGTTGCTGAGCCAAAATTCCCAACACCCAAAGTTAAAGGAGGAAAGGTTTAAAGTTTGTAGAGGTTTCAGTCCGTAATCAGCTGGCTCCAAGGCAGGGTGGCCTGGCAGAGGGGCAATCATTCATGCATCGGAAGACAGCAAAAACAACAAGAAAGAAGAAAGAGCAAGCCTCTTTCTGTCCCTTATACTGTATGCAGGCTACCTGCCCTAGGGCGGGTGTACCACTCACATCCTTAATCCCAGCACTAGACCACGAGTCAATCATAAACTGTAGACTCAGCCTCCTCCAAAAGCGTGAGGCTTTGGGGGGACATCTAGACACAAACCGCAACACCAGGTTATATTTTTAGCAGGTGTTTTCATGTCACCTTACAAGAGCCTTGAAAGACATGTACGGGATAGATAACATGGTTGTTCTTCTGTCTTCTATTTCTAGGCTGAAAGAAACTGTCAATGAGTCTTTGGTTGACCAGTATTGCATGTTTATATCTGTTTTCATGAGAAGCCACTTTGAAGATATCAATATGTAATACAACCACCATTGTTAATTCCCTACCACTTTGTTTGTAACTCTGTATTGTCTGTATTGTGCTTGTGATATGTTGTAAAATGTATGTCTGTTAATGTTTCCCTCCTTTTATCTTTAAAAAAAAAAAAAAAAAAAAAAAGATATATTGCTAGGTAAGAAAAAAAAAAGATAGCTGGGGACGGCTCTCCCTACGAGTTAGTGGCCATAGCAGGACGCAGAACTAGGTCTTTGGGCTGCCCGTGTTCTTCCCAAAGAGAGAAGCAAAAAGGAGACCAGAAAACAGTGAAGACAAGGATAAGGGAGACCACAGCAGCTGTGGAATGCTCAGGATCGCATGTCACACACGGGCAGATTATCCCGGAGCCAGAAACGTCTAAGCTGTGACTGCTCCTGAGTTTCCCAGTTGTGACACTTAGGGCTGTGACGAGCCATCCTGCCCCCGCTCTGAGTCCTCTGCGGCGGTCACACAGCACCAGGCTCTGCACCGTCGCTGTGCCGTCCTCTCCCCTACCACCGTGGAGCCGTTCCTTTCCAGTGTTGTCCAGGTACAACTGCCCCAGACCAGGGACTGCCACGGTCCAGGAGGCCCGGGGAGACCAGGATTTTAGTGCTGTGAATATTAATATATTTTTTTGGTACTGGGACTCGAACTCAGGACCTTCCTCTTGCCACGCAGGCACTTGTGCCTCTGAGCTATATCCCCAGTGAAATTTTTAAGAACTGCTATTTCTCCACAGGCCACAAATGGATGATGACGTTTACAAGTGTAATTTATTTATCTCTCGGTGGTCTTTTTCTTTGGTGGGGGTGGGGTACTGGGTATTGAATCCAGGGCCTTTGTGCTGAGCTACACCCCCAGCCCTTTTTAATTTTTATTTTGAGGCAGGGTCTCCCTAAGTTGCTAAATTGCCCAGGCTAGGCTTGAACTCGCAGTCTTCCTGCCTCAGCCTCCCAGAGTGTTAGCGCTGTGCTCCACCATGCCCAGCTCGGTGGCCCTTTTTAATATCAGCAGTAACCCACACACACAGACTGGAGGTGTCTGTCACACTGCAGGTTCGGATTTCAGGAAACTCTGGAAGCATCAGGCTCCCGTTTCAAGCTCCCCTTCCACATAGCAACTGTGCCCGCCTGACTCATCTACACAATTCCAAGAGTTCAAATCCCAGGTCCACCGCTTTCCAGCCACGAGACCTCAGGCACGTTATTGAGCTCACCAGTCCCGCAGCTTCCTTGTGTGTGACACGGGGACAATGCCAGCACCTGCCATGTTAGGCAAGGGGGAGGGTGAAAGGACCAGGTACAGGTGAGGCTTCAGAGCGGGGTCTGATGGGGCGTGAGCCATTTGTAAGCGGACTGTGGCATTAAAGGTTGGCGACACCACCATCCAAGAAAAGGTTGTTTGAGCAATACCACGGGAGAACAAAATACCCTCGAGAACAAAATACCTTTG
Source organism: Chinchilla lanigera (assembly GCF_000276665.1). Taxonomy (NCBI): domain Eukaryota; kingdom Metazoa; phylum Chordata; class Mammalia; order Rodentia; family Chinchillidae; genus Chinchilla; species Chinchilla lanigera. The sequence goes on along the minus strand of NW_004955420.1, from coordinate 14,421,573 downwards.
GCTTTGTCAAAAATAAAAAGAGGAGAAAGAAAGGACGCTTGCAGCATAGTCCCAGTTTTTCTCAGAGTAGCTTTCTTTAGCCAGGCACTGGTCTGCATCTGGGAGTGAGTTTCTGGGTCCGCACTGCTGGGTCCACCCTGGACCTGACCTCAGAGTCCTGCTCGCCCCTCTGCTGCCCCCTGCCGGCAGCCTCCTCCGCCTGGAGACCCCGCTTTAACATCATCTCCAAGGTTGCCGTAAAACCTAGACCCCAAGCACCCGCCGCTTCAGACACCCAACAACGATGTTCAGCTTTTCCAGGAATGTTTTGGGAGAATCAGTAAAGAAGGAGCAGTTTCGAGGCCGGGCATGGTGGCACATGCCTGTAATCCCAGCACTCGGGAGGCTGAGGCAGGAGAATCATTGCAAGTTCAAGGCTAGCCTGGGCTACAAAGTGAGCTCAAGGCCAGCCTGAACTGCATAGCAAGACCCTGTCTCAAAAAGACGGAAAAAAAAAAGAAGGAGGTGTTTCTCCCTGAGAGGAGGCGTACCTCCCTCAGGTGCCTGCCAACGTCCACGCCAGGAGGGGGCGCCGGGTCTTCTGCACTCACGGGACCTGCAGGTGACCCTGCCACAGCCTGTGCAGGTGGGGAGGGCTCCTTCCTTCCCAGAGACCCCGGAGGAAAGGGCCAGCCTCAGGCCAGGGTGTCCTCTGGGCCGGCAGCTACAGAGCTCAGCTTTGGCCGGTTTGTCATGAGACTGAACAGGTGACCAATATGTAAAGTTTTTCAAGTTTATTACAGTGAAAGACACACAGCTGTGAATCCCCCTCAACACCCTCCCCTTACCCTGAACACACTCACGCCACTGCCTCGCCACTTTCTTTTTATTTTTTTGGTCTTGTTAAGACAGGGTCTCGATATGCAGCTCAGGCTGGCCTTGAGATCACTTTGTAGCCCAGGCTGGTCTCGAATTCACAACGATCCTCCTGCCTCAGCCTCCCGAGTGCTGGGATTACAGGCGTGCGCCACCACGCCCAGCCTTGCCCTCGCCACTTTCTGAAGCTGTCCTGGAGTCCTCTTTCCTCTTTCCTTTACGAGATGTGATCAAAAGTACAGTGACCACAATGCCCAGGGAAAGGCAGCTCACAGAAAACACGAGTGGTCCTCGTCCAGCTTGTTCACAGGGTCTGCACCGCGTGACGCTGGCTCTTCCCCAAAGCCAACGTGACCGTGAAAGGGAAACGTTTTAAATCGATTCGGGACACCGAGGCAGCCAGGACAGCACAACCAGACCCTCAGGAAAGAGGGCTCCAGGACTGCTTCGGGAAGCAGCAAGAACGACGGGGAAGGGTGTGGGAGTGCGGGGCGGTATTCTGAGGGGTTCCTGGCTATGTGTCTTTCACTGTAATAATTGTTCTAACGACCCCAAACACGCACACTGTTCAGTCACACCGAGTATGTGCAGAAACACAAAGCAGTGTGGTCTGGCTGCAGCAGGCAGGGTGACCCCTGTGCTCCCCACATCTGGCCACCACATCAAAACCCGGGCTCTGGGGAGGCCCCTGGCCCGGGGAGCACGCGGAGCCTTGTTCCCCTTCGGGACCGGAGCTCTGAGGCCGGGTTGGGAGGCTCCGCGCGCCTCCCCAAAACATAGCGTGGCCACCACCATGTCCCCAGGAGAACTGGAACCCCAGCCCACGTGCTCCTGCCGGGAGACGGGGCACGGTGGAGGTGCTGGGGCCACCACCAGGTCCCCTCTCCTGCTTGCCCTGGCCTCGTTAACCCACTGCCATTTGGAATTAAAGCAGTTTTTTCTTTTTCTAGGTAGGGTCTTGTGTGTAGCCCAGGATGGCCTCCACTCACAGTGACCCAGTCTCCCGGGTGCTGGGACTGCAGGTGCTCACCACCACACCCAGCACGATTTCCGAATGTCCACTCCCAGCCTGACATTCCGTGTCCATTTCTCCAGAGTGACTGAGAGCTGGCGCTCTGACGTCGACAGCCCGGCTCAAGTCCTGCCTCCGCCTCCGATTCACTGAGTGCCCTGGCTGAACAACGCAAACCCTCTGGGCTGCGTTTTCCTCATCTTCAGAGCGGTGAGCAGAATACTGCCTTCCCTGGGAGCTGTTGTGAGGATCAACTGAGGCAGACCCCAAGCCTGGCACACGCTGACACCCAGCCCTGCCGGTGACCCTGATTCCCTCAAGCTCAGCCGCCCCAGCTCGGTTCTAAAGCAGTCAGGAGGTCGCGGTGGAAAATGTGATGAGATCATCCACCCCCCGCCCCGTGGGGGCCAGGGCATGTGCTCCGCTGCGCTCCTCCTCTCCGGGGCTTGCCTGACGGGAGCACAGACCTGGGTCTCTGGCTACCGCGCCCTGGACGGCCGCGTCCCCGACCCCCTCAGAAGTACAGGGCCTGGGAGCTCTGCAGGGGCAGCCCCCTGCCTGGGGACAGCAGAGGCGGCGACCCCAGAGGGCACAGCCGGCTGGGCGCTGGTCCACATCTGGGAATGAGACCAGCAAATGCCCACAAGAATGTTCCACCCTCAGCAAGCGGGGAAAGTCCGGCCTTTTCTGTGTTTTTAGAATTTTGTTTGATTTCTCCCTCTCCGTTGGCTTGGTGCAAATGGGCTCCTCTCTCTTCTCAAATTGCTCCTGGGCTGATGCACTGCTGTGTGTCCCAGGCCAGCCCGGAGTCCACCGCAGAGCCAGACCTCACTCCTTCCAGATGGGGGCGGGGCCCGGACCGCTGCGCCGGCATCGGCCTCGCCAGCACGGCTGGGTTCGGCCGCTAGGGCCGCGGCTCATCTGGAAGCGGGAGAGGCTGCTCGAGCTCCCGGCGACCTCATCCTGGGCCCAGGCCCAGCCTCCTTTCCTCTCCTCCCCACACATCGGTCAGGGGCAGAGGCCATGGGACTGGGCTGTGTTCCAGCCTCTGCTCCTCCCACCCGCCCCGCCCACTGTGCTGCCCTCATGGCCCCAGAGTGGACAGTCCTGCACCCCTGCTTCTGCCAACCCAGAGCGATCCTGATGGTAAGGCTCCTAAGCCCGATCGGCGGCAGCCTTCACACTGGTGTGGCGCTTTCCTGCACAACACGCGCTGGCCTATCCAAAATGAAAATCAACCGACGTGGCCCGGGGAGGGGTGGGTTAGGCGGTCACGCACACAGGCGAGGAGGAAATCATCCGTGATGCCTCTCAAGGTTATATGGCCCAGGCATGATGGTGCACACCTGGAACTCCAGCACTAGAGAGGCTGAGGCAGGAGGATTGCTGTGAGTTCAAGGCCAGCCTGGACCACACAGTGAACTACAAGTCTACATAGTGACCTACATGTCTCCAAAAACCTAAATAGGCTTGGGATATAGCTCAGCAGCACAGCGCCTGCCTGGCAAGCATGAGGTCTTGGGTTCAATTCCCAGTACTAAAAAAA
>NW_004955420.1:14387040-14417900 GCF_000276665.1 Chinchilla lanigera | reverse complement strand
GCAGTTCTGGAGTCCTCTTTCGTGAGGGTCTTCCTGAGATGTGACACAAACATGGTGAGTGTTGCTGGCTAGCGCTGTCCCACAGCATGGCAGGCCAATGAAAACACAGCATTGTGTGCTCAGGTACTTCCTCCACCAGGTCTGGCACCCTGACGCTTCTGGCTCTTCCCCAAAGTCAGGATGACCCAGAAAGATGGACATTTTTAATCAGTTCAGGACATCGAGGCAGCCAGGACAGCACAACTACAGACCCTCAGGAAAGAGGAGTCCAGAACTGCTGCAGAAAGTGGCAGGAACCATGGGACGAGTGCATTTGGGGGTGGGAGGGATGAATGACAACATGACTTTTACTATGATAAATTTTTTTAAAAATTTAAATATTCACCATATTTTTCTATCACATGGCAGATACATATCTAGTGCCAAGATGTTTGCAGTGTCATAAAAGAGATCTACTGATAGACCCATAACTGCCACATTTCCATTTTAAAGGTATATTTGTGCATAGAAAACGTATAGAAGATTACACACAAAATATATGCAGCGATTATCTTTGAAAAATAGATTTACAGGTGATTTTAATTTGCTGGGGGGTTTCACTTAAAATGTACATTCTATATTTTTAAAAAATGATAAACACATATCACTTCTGTAATAAGGGGGAAAGCTTTTATTACCAACATGGAGACTATCATACGAAACACAAGGCACAGACCCCAGCAGCACTTGGTGGCTCTCTGGTGGTCCAGCTGGCTCGGGCAGCACAAGCGCGTGCGCACACACACACACACATATGCACACGCACACGCACGCACGCATGCGCGCCAGCCCAAGTTGATGGGAGGGGCAGCCACCTGCGGTGCTGGTGCCCTGGAGGGAAGGCAGCCGGTGTTCTGGAGTAAGGGTCACGGTGCTTCTCCCATCGCAGGCCCCACCTCCAAGCGCCTGACTCTCCCTGCAGCCATCTGTCCCCTCCGCACCCCCCATAACCAGTGCAAGGCGCACCTCCCCCAGGAAGCCCTCCTGGCCTGCCCGTCCTATGGTCCTGTGTTGGACGCTTGGGTCTTTCTGCTCTGGGTCTGTGCCCCTTGTGCCTCCCACACGGAGCCCCGGGCGCACGGTCTGGCTGCATTTGCGTCTCCAGCTCTACCCCATGTCTGGCCCGGGGAGTGCTGAATTGAAGGTTGTGTTGGAGGTGCCCTGTGACCCCAACTTCAGGCCTTCCCCTTTGTCCTGCTCAGCGAGCACTGGGACGCCGAGTCACCTGCCCGGCCCTCGGGGAACCAGGGTACTCCTTCGGCTGCCCCTGCCCAGCCCCCAAGCAGCTGGGCCTGTCCAGGGCTTTGCTCCCAGGGGAGGGGACCCATTGCATCTCTGCGCCTGGAGACACCCTGAAACCAGAACAGCGGCAGGACCCTCCTGTCCCCAGCGGGGGAGCCCTAGAACTAGCGTGGATGGGCGTCCTACCGTGAAGGCTGAGTCGGTGGGGACAGCGACCTGCGTCTTCTGGGAGCAGAGGGGTGTCCAGAGTGGCTGTCGTCAGCGGAAGCCACCCTGGCCCTGATCAAAGTTCCAGGCAGTGGTTCCTCCCCTGACATGGCTCTAGCGTTCCCGGAACGTCACCAAGGACACGGGGCAAGGTCTGAAGGTTACCCAATGACCCCACGGACAGATGCCTGGCGGGGCCGAATCCCACAAAGGGTCACGGATGTGGCGCGATCGGGCCTGGAGTGGGTCTAGAATGTCCCCCCTGTGCTGGGGGAGGCTGGGCCCAGGAGTCGCGCTCACCCCACTTGCTGTGAACAGAGAGGGTCTGGGGTCTCCCTCTGCCAGCAGCAGCCCCAGGCACCTGCCCAGCTCCGCACCCCAGAGAGAAACCCTAAGAGCGGCGTGGCTCTGGATTCTGTCTGCTGATTGGTTCACTTAGCGAGCTTTCCAAAGCCGGTCTGAACTGAGAGTTCTAGGAAGTGAGTGTGTCCCATATAAAGTGGGACACTCACTAAGGACTCCCCAGGAACAAAAGCAGCAGCTTCGGGAGGTAGGGATGCGCTGTCTCCGGAGGTCTCCAATCGGCAGGGTGAAGAGTGTGCAGTGAGCGTGTGTGTCGGTGTGCGTAGAATGCAAGGTGTACAACACGCAGGGCGACCAAGACTGAAAACTGGGGTCGCTGCCAACGACAGCACTACCATTCCAAGTAATCTGGTAGTTTTTGTTTCTTTGGGTTTTTTTGTTTTTTGTTTTTTGTTTTTTTTTTTTGGTGACAGGGTCTCACTCTTCAATCCAAGCTGGCCTTGAACTCACTATGTAGCCCAGGCTGGCCTTGAACTTGTGGTGATCCTCCTGCCTCAGCCTCCCAAGTGCTGGGATCACGTCGCGCACCACCGCGCCTCACGCAGTCTGACGGCTTCTCACCTGTGCATGGTATTAATGTCTACCTCATCTTCACCACAGGAGCATTTCTTTAGCACATGGCAGACCACAGCCAGCACGCAGTAGAGGGCTGGGGGACAATGGTGAGGTAGCTTGGCACGAGGCAGGTTCCAAGTCCACACCCGGGGGAGGGCAGCGGAGCTGTGGGGAGCAGCGGGGTTTACAGAGCAGCCCGGCCCCACCCCAGGGACTCCCGGGCTGGCCAGCACGGACGTTGGCTCTCTGAGTGGGCTCTCAGGGTGTCCACGCCCCGGGACCAGCCTGCCCGCCTTCAGGGTGCCCCGGAGCACGCGTTCGGTCAGCGTTCGAGTCCCGGCTCCTCAGGAACTGGCCAGTTCTCGCACAAGTGGTTTAATGTGCACAAGTCCCTGCGGGGCGGGTGTGCGTGTGCCTGTGTGCGTGCACGTGGGTGAGATCAAACCGCAGATGTGTGCTGCTGGATGGACCCCGGGCACACTGTGCAAGAGCAGGGAGATGTGTGTGAGGAACTCCTGGTGCCTTCCAGGACAGAAGTGATAAAAATACCTCCTCCCCGGTACCCAAGATCCCACACACTCACCCCCACGGTTTAGGGGCAGGCAGCAAGGCCCTGCACCATCATCGTGGGGTGTAGCCCTGGAATATGCAGAACATTACTGACCCCTGTCCTGACCCAACCTCCAGCACCAGACATCCAAGAAGCCTGTGAAGACGAACAGGTTGGCAGAGGCTTATAATCCCAGTGGTCTAGGAGGCTGAGGCAGGAGGATCTCAGGTTGGAGCCCAGCCTTACCAACTGAGCAATTTAACAAGACCTTATTTCAAATGTAAAAAAGTAAAAATAGAAAAGGGCTGGGGATGTACCTCAGTGCAAAGGCCCTGGGGTCAATGCTCAGTATTGAAGAAAAACAGAGACAGAGAGAGAGAGACTGTGGGGTACGGGAGCAGCAAGCCACCGCCTGACCCGTGGTAGCTCCTGGCCTCAAAGAGGCGGGGATGCCTGACTTCCAGGAGCACCATGGTCCACACAGGTCATGGAGCCCGGAGCTGAGCACCAGTGCAAGCCCGGAGGGAGCCGGCTGCTCGGCCCTGCAGCAAGAGCAGGTATGTGCATGAGCCATGGAGCGTTCTTCCCACAAAGACCGACTCCAGCCTGGGAGTCCGGAAGCCACGGCTGCACATCAGCTTGGTGCACAGCTCACGAGGCAACTTTGGAAGTTCATGTCCCGCCTTGAGCTCACTTTCTTCATCTTTAAAATGGGTTGCATCTATCCTTGCTTTGCTTTGCTTTGGTTTGGTTTTGGTTTTTTGAGACAGGGTCTTGCTATGTAGTTTAGGCTGGCTTTGAACTCACTATGGAGTCAAAGCTGGTCTTGAACTCAGGGTGATCCTCCTGCCTCAGCCTCCTGGGTACTGCCGCAATGCTGGCTCATGAAAAGGGTTTCTTGTTTTGTTTTTTTAACAGAACTAGGGACCAAACCCAGGGCTTACACAGGCCAGGCTCTACCCTGGGTACCTCCCCACTCCATTCGTAACTCCCTTCTGGCCTTGGTGGCCCTGAGGGACATCATGTGTCACACCCCTTTCCCTCTCTGCTCACTTCCCAGGGTCACTGTCTTTGGGGACCCATCCAGGCCCCGCTGGATGAGAGCGATGGGTTGTTATGGTTTGTGTCTGCATGTCCCCGCGTATCCTCATGCGGTCATGGGGCGGGCTTCTAGAGTTTTGATTCATGGTTGTGAGTGCTACACCGCCCTGGGGCAGAGGGTTTGCATATATGTAAGGGAGCGGAAGAGGCTGCTTGCCGCCACTCCTCCCTTTTGCACTTGTTGCTTTTGCTGTGTTCTGCTGCCATGAAGTGTAGCCCTCTGCCATGTGCCACTCTGCCTTGGAGCCAGCCAAGTACGGACTGAAACCTCCACAGACTGTGAGCTAAATAAACCTTTCCTTCCTTAATTCTGGGTGTCAGGTATTTTGTCTTAGCAGCGAGAGAAAAGTAACCAAGACACAGGTGCGGAAGACGGGCTTGAACCCCCCCCCTGCACCCACAGAGAACACACGCTCCTGTGCAGACCATTTATTGAGGATTCTGGCACCAAGCAGGTCACAAGCAAGAAGCGGATCCCATCCTGCCCAGCGGAGCTCGCACTGGGGAGACGGGGGAAGGGGTGGGATAGGACAGAGAGGCAGTGCCACCCTCCCTCCTTGTTGTCTGCTTGTTTGAGACAGGCTTGCACTATATAGTCCAGGCTGGCCTTGAACTCACTAGGTGGCCCAAATTGGCCTCAAACTCACTGCGATTCTCCTGCCTCAGCCTCCTGAGTGCTGTTGGGAATGGCCTGGCTGTCTGGGAAGAGTTCTAAGAACTCAGTTGTGCCTCTGTGTCCCAAGAGGAGAAATGGAATACACACAGCCAGCAACCCCAGGAGAGAGCGTTTCCCCTTCCGCAGACAAGCGCGACCCTTCCCTGTGTTTATAAAGCCTGTGGCCCCAGTGGACTGGGTGAGGCCCCAGTGACTGAGACTATGGGGTCCCAGCAGGTAGCACCCACTTTCCCAAGGCCCCAGACGGCCCAGAGATCTTGTACAAAGGTTGGAAAGCGACATAAACTCACTGCAGATTTTAAAATGTGCACAACAGGAAGCAGTCTCAGGCCACATCTCAAGGGATACGGGCGGTTCTCACATCAGGGTTGTCCCCAGGGTTCAAAGCAGAGTCCATCAAGGGCTTTGAAGGCACTCTGCACAGTGAGTGCTTTTTAAAACAGAGGCCCTAGCCAGCTGTGGTGGTGGATGCCTGGAATCCCAGCATTCAGGAGGCTGAGGCAGGAGGATCTCGAGTTCTAGGCCAGCCTGGGCTACATAGCTGTCTCAAAAACAAAACGAAACCAAAAAGCTGGTGGTCCTAGTTGTCTTTAATCCCCTTTCCTCCAACCTTGATCCCAGCCTCCACGGCACACGAAGGCTGCTGACGACCAGCAAGCGGGCCTAGAAGCCTTGGGCACGGGAGGAAGGGACCTGCTGTCCCCTACTCAGCTCTCCAGGACTGGGGAGCAGGTCATTCCCGCCCCGATAGCTGAATACACACTGTCCCCGCAGGAAGGGGCCCTCCTGGCTTGTCCCCAGTGCCCTGACCAGACGACGCACCCGGGGAGGGCAGGCCCGGTGGAACATCCAACCGCTCACCGGCAGGGACAGGTGAGGTCCGAAGGCTCCCAGAAAGGTCCCTGCCCGCACCTGGCTGGGGCAGGACAGCTGTCCCCAGGTCAGCCCCAGGCCAGCTCCAGGCCAGTAAAGATGGCACAGCAGATGCAGACACCCCAACTTCCTGTTGAGACCAGCAGGGATCCTGGGCGCTGGTCCCCACCTCCTCCATCCCGGCCGCTCGTGCCTGGGCAGCAAGCTGCCATGACACTGGCCTACAGGGCAAGGTGCCGCACGCTTCCTTCTGTCTGGGGAGCAGGCCCTCGCCACACCCAGGCCACTGCCTGAGCTGGGGCGCAGTTCCTTTGGGCCTGGCAGCTGTGGCACATGACCTCCAGCTGCTACGGCTGTTTGGGAAACACCTTGCAGGCCCAGGTGTGCCTTGGGGCCACGGTATCTCCTGAGGGACATCAGGTCCCTGCGACAGGAAGTAGAAAACTGTCAAGTGCACACTGGTTCTTATAAACACTCCTTCCTGGACTGGCAGTGTCAGGGATGAGACGGGAGGCCTGGTCCCCCTGCAGTAGGGGGACTTCTTACTCACCTTGTAGAACAGAGGGAACTAATACTAATAAAAGCCCCTCAGGGAACCAGGCCTGATAGAGCATTTCAACACTCTGGGAGGCTGAGGCAGGAGGATCCCAAATTCAAACCCAGCCTGAGCAGTTTAACAACTTAGCAAGACTCTGTCTCAAAATTAAGGGCTGGATGTAGCTCAATTGAAGTCCCAATACCAAAGGAAAATAAAAAGATAAATAAAAGCCCACTGGGTTTCCAAAGCCCTGTGCTCAGCTGAAGTTCTTTCCTGGGTGACACAGAAACCTGAAATTCTCTGACGTCACAAGTTTTACTTCTGAACTACAGTTGTCCAGAAAAAGACACTCACTGCCTTGAGCATAGTGTTGCTCTCCAGAACTAGAGATTGAATGCAAGGACTCACGCAATGAACACACTCTACATTCCCAGACAGGGCCTCCTTAAGTGGCCCAGGCTGGCCTCAAATTTAGGATCCTCCTGCCTCTGCCTCCTGGATAGCACCCGGCCAATATAATGTCTTTAACATGTATGAACATGTGCAGCAGGAAGGGCAGTATCCACGTGACTATAACTCAAAGGAGAAGACGCCCTGGATGCCCCGATGCATGCCCAGACCTCGGGCAGGAGGAGCTCCCGTGGCCCTGTCCGTGGGCGCTACAGCTGCTGTCTGCGGAAACGCTGAGGTTTACTGCTGCTGACTCATGCTCATGGAGAACTTCACCGTGGCTTTAGCGGGACTCCTGGTTCCCATTAGATTTGGACGCTCAGGGAGAAGATCTCATCTGTGAGCTATTTCGCTTCCCCCAAGTGGAGATGAAAATTGCAAACAGACACAGGAGCGTCATGCCCATAAAAGGCGGGGCAGAGGGGCGCGCGAGGAGTGGCGGTTGGCTGGCCGGAAGGGGCTGCGGGTGCACGGGCTTCCCGGACGCAGTATGATCTCAGGGCTCTTGGGGTTCCTAGGATCACCTGTGCTGGCCAGAGCCTCAGTCGTGTCACAGCCACAGCTTCTCCTCCACCCTGGCCACTGAGCTTCACAGGGACTGGTGTGGGACTGGGTGACGAAACCTGGTCCCTGCTAACAGCACTGCTGCCAGAAGGCCAGCACGCTGGTGAAATCCGGGGACACAGGAGTGTGTGTGTGTGTGTGTGTGTGTGTGTGTGTTGTTTTGGAGACAATTTTACTATGTAGTTCAGGTTAGCCTTGAATGCATGGTGATCCTCCTGCCTCAGCCTCCCAAGAGCTGGGATTCCGGGCACGCACCACCATGCCCGGCGACATTCTATTTCTTGGTCTGATGTCGGCTACATGATGTGCTCAGCTTGTGGAACCCACCCAGCTGTCCACAATCACACCCTGCTCTGAGTGTGAATATTAACTCCAACATAAACTCAGAAGGGAAAACCCTCAGGTGGGTGGAGAACACCGGGGCAACGAGTTCCCCGCTCCATCCAGGACCCATCGGCTGCTTTCACGTTTTCAGAAGTCAGAAACTCTACACGATTTTATTCCAGAAAGGCTGACATTTTCCAGTTTGGACATCCTCTACAAGGTGAACTGTCGTGCTGGTGCCTCTCCCGCTCCTCCTGGTGACGGTCACCGGGAAGGAGAGGACAGCGCTGTGCGGGAGGCCGGTGGCCGGGGCCCCCCCCGCGGTGGAGCCGGAGCACTGCCCAGGGCAGAAGGAAGACCGCAGCCTGGTTCTCAGCTTCCTGCGGAGAGAGCTCACGCTGCCTTAGAAGCAGAAAATCAAGGGGGAGGTTTTCATCGGAGGGACGGCGTCAAGCCAGCACACAGGGAGAGAAGCAAGAGCGGGGTCAGGACTTCCGGAACCTGGAGGAGGGAGGGCCCGGGAAGCATCCCGTGCCAGCGCCAGCGGGTGGGCTGGGGCGGGGACAGCTGTTCTTGGAGAGAAGCGGGGGGCAAGCACATGACCTGGGGCGCCCCCAGACCTCCCGATGGCCCGGTGGGTCTCGCTGAGGAACAAGGTCCTTCCAGACCCGCCTCTCTCCAGCGCGGCCCAGGGCTGCGGGCGGCACCCTCACGCTCCGGGTCCCGCCGTGCCCCCCGCCTGGGCCGGCTGCCGCCGCCTCCCTAGCACTCGTTGGGGCCCTTCATCTGCATCATGACGGTCTGGCTCCTCTTCTTGCAGCAGCAGCAGTAGATGCAGGCGGCGAGCGAGCAGGCCAGGGCGACGATGCCGATGACGATGGCGGCGATGGCCAGGCCGCTCTGGGCCCCGCCGTCCGTGTCGCGGCTGTCGGAGCCCCCAGTGGGGGTCAGGCCGGTGAAGTCCTCCGTGGAGCTGGTGATCTCTGTGACAGTGGACACAGATGTGATGTCCGGGTACCCGGGCGTTTCGTGGTAGGTGGGCACCTCAGGGATAGGCGGGACGTGGACGCTGGGGACGGCGACATTGACGTTGATGATGACGAGGGACTGGCCCCGGAAGCTGGCGGGGCTGGCGCACACCGGGAGGCTGTCCGTCCCCAGCCTGGCCCTGTTGAGCAGGAGCCAGTTGCGGAGCGGCAGGATGTCGGCGTCGCATCTCCAGGGGTTGTCGTAGAGCCGCAGCTCGCACAGGCTGCCCAGGTGGTCAAAGATGCCCAGCGGCAGGTTCTCCAGCTGGTTGTTCTGCAGCTGGATGGTCGTGAGCCCGTTGACGTGGGCAAAGAGGTTTCCCGGGAGCTGGCGGAGGCGGTTGTTCTGCAGGGAGACGTTCTGCAGATTGGTCAGTGCGCGGAACACACTCCCGTCCAGGTCCTGCAGCGCGTTGCTGTGCAGGGAGAGCTCGCGGAGCTCCGCCAGCCCGTTGAAGGCGCCGGGGGAGATGAAGGTGATCTGGTTGCGGCTGAGGATCAGCACTTGCAGGTGGTGCAGGTTGCTGAAGACGTTGTCGGCCAGGGAGGTGATGTGGTTGTCATAGAGCCAGAGCTCGCGAAGGTTTTGCATGGGCCCAAAGACGCCCGGGGACAGCTCCTTGAGGGCATTGCCGAAGAGCGTGAGCCGGTTGAGCTGGGGCAGCTGCATGAAGATGCCCGGCGGCAGCTGGGAGATGTGGTTGTCGGACAGGTAGAGCCGCTGCAGGTTGCGATTATTGTGGAAAAGCCCGGGGGACAGCGCGCCGATCTGATTCTGCTGCAGAGCCAGCTCCTGCAGGCTGCCCAGCCCGTCGAAGGTGCCCATGGGGATGTCCGCCAGCCTGTTCTCGTACAGCCGCAGCACCTGCAGTTTGCCCAGGTGCTGGAAGATGCGCGGCGAGAGCTGGGTGAGGCTGTTCTTGCCCAGGTTGAGCTTGGTGAGCCCCACCAGGTGGTCGAAGACGCCGTCGGGGATGTACTCCAGGTGGTTGCCGTGCAGCTGCAGCTCCTTGAGGTTGCTGAACTGTGAGAAGTGGGCCGGCTGGATCTGCACCAGCTGGTTGCTGGATAGCAGCAGCGACTCCAGGTTGTCCAGGCCCTGGAAGAGGCCGACGGGCAGGACCTGCAGCTTGTTGTTGGCCAGGCTGAGGTACCGCAGCGAGCCCAGGCTGCGGAAGGTCCCCGGCAGGATGCTGGACAGGTCGTTCTTCTCGATGCGCAGGGCGACGAGGGCCGAGGTGTTGAGGAACGGGGACTCGTTGAGCTCGGTGATGTGCGTGTTGAGGATCTGCAGGCTCATGGCGTTCCAGGGCAGGGGCGTGGGCACCACCATGATGCGGGCGCCCGTGCACTCCACCTGCGAGGCCCGGGAGCAGGTGCACTCGCTGGGGCAGCCGTAGAAGGCCGAGGCGGTGGCCCAGGCCTGGCAGCCCAGCAGCAGGAGGAGGGCGTGTTTCAGCGGCATGGCCTGGGGAGGGAGAGAGCTTGGGTTAGTCGGGGGCAGCCAACCGACACAGGGCTACCAGGTTGGGTTTGGGTTTGGGTTTTCTTGAGACAGGATCTCGTTATCAGTCGAGGCTGGTCCTGAACTCACGCTGTGGCCCAGACTGGCCACCAATGCACGGAGATCCTCCTGCCTCGGTCTCCTGAGTGCTGGGCTTACAGCCATGTGCCACCACGCCTGGCGTCACGTGGCTACTCTGAAGCCAGCATCAACCTTCAGTTTCCACAGGGGCCCGGCTTGGAACCCCGTGGCCGCGCTCCACCCAGCGCCCCCTCTGTGCTCTCACTGCCCAGGCAGCTGCTGCTGCCACAGGCTCCTCGTGCTCCCCCAGGCCCTGCCCTGGCTCGTGGTCGAGCCCACGTGGGACGGCCTCTGCGACGTGGCCCTGATCCTGGAGTGAGCATCTCCGGCATCCGTGCAGCCACCACACCGGCCCCGGGCACGTTCACTGAGCTCCCAGCAGGCATCCTCTTCCGGCCCCGCACCTCCCGGAAGCTGGGCAGATGGCGTCCACCTCGGTGGCCCTCGCAGCCTTGTGAGGACCCCACAGCCGAGTGCGCTCCAACCTTGGGGAAGCGGCTCTTCATTCTCTGCCTGGCCGGTGCCACCCACCAGCCCCATCCCTTCACCCACATTTCCGTGGGGGCTTCACGGCGTTTGGTTGCAAGCACATGGCTGACAAAGGGCCACCATTTGCACTATGGACTTGAACTCACCCTGTGGCCCAGGCTGGCCTCGAACTCATGGAGATCCTCCTGCCTCAGCCCCACCAAGTGCTGATATTGTAGGCAAGCGCCACCACACCCGGCTAATGCTACTGTTGGACACTGAATGAGGCCGAGGCTTCTGAGCTTCCTGGTCAGCTAGGGGAGAATGCTGACCTCTGTCCACATGCAGGCTGTGGTGGGCAGCAAAGGAGAGGGGGAGGGCCCGGCACAGGGCAGTGCCAACAGCTGCCCCTGCCAGGCTGGTCCTGGACCCCGCTGGGGCTCTGGAAGAGCACGGGGTGCTGCCTGCCCTGCCCGGCTGATGCAGGGACCGGCATTCCCCACAGTGTGAGGTCCTGAGTTCAAAGGGACCCAGGCTTCCCTCCTGCAGGCTAAGGCATGGCCGCTTCTCATCATTTTATGGGGCTGCAGGAACCAGGGAAACCGAGGCTCAGATCTCACAGCCGGGTCACTGGACTCCGGGGTGAGCTCTGGGGCGTCAAGCAGTCTTTTTGATGAGCAGAACCCTGAGTCAGAGGGCCAAGTTCCGGGCCAGGTAGGGAGGGATTCTCCCCCGACCCCACCCCAAGCTGGAGCCCGAGTCCTAACTGCAAACCACCCTGGCCTTGCAGTCTGCCTCAGCCCCAGGCACCACCGGCACGGAAGCTTTACACTCCTTTGAAGCTGCCCAAGCCTCCGCCTGTTGTCCTTTCATCCAGGACTTGGCAAAGGAATGGGGGTGGGGTGGGTGTAGCACACACTGTGATCCCAGCACTCAGGAGGCTGAGGCAGGAAGGATCACCTCAAGGCCAGCCTGGGCTACACAGTGAAACCCTACCTTAAAAAAAAAAAAAAGAGAGAGAGAGATAGGAAAGAACGAGAGAGAGACTGCATGGCCCAGAGTCTAGGCACAAGAAGCCATGGACACATCTAGACAAGTGAACGTGTGCAAATATCAGCACCCAAAATAGAGCGCAGAACAACTGCTTAAAGAGGGGTGCCACAGAAAAAGCGGCTTAGCAAGGCATGGTGGTGCAGGGCCAGTATCCCAGCACTCAGGAAGCTGAGGCAGGAGGATTGCAGCCAGCCTGGGCTAGATAGTGAGACTCTGTTGGAAAGAAAGAGAGAGAGAAAGAGAGAAACAAAAGTGGTCCTGCCCCCCCATCAAGAGGAAGATTTGGGGCCTTGGTTCTGTTTCTGTTTTTACAGTAACAGAAAAAGAAGCCTGCCCACAAAAGCTCACGTGAGCAGGACCGAACTGACAGAAGTACAGGAGCAGAAAAAGGAGCTGCTCCCAGGCCACACTGCCTGATCTGGCCGCACCCGCAGGGCTGTGTTCACTTCTACTATGTATTTCAAAGCAGGCCAATGGCAAACTGGAATTTTTTTTCCTTTTTTGGTACTGGGGATTGAACCCAGGGCCTCTGCACTGAGCTGCGGCCCCAGCTGGTTTTCATTTTTTAAGACAGGATCTTGCTAGGTTGCTAAGTCGTCCAGGGTGAGTTCCAACTTTCGACCCTCCTGCCTCAGCCTCCCGGGTGCTAGGATTGCAAGCACAAGCCCAGCTCCAGCTCATTTATTTGTACTGTATACTCTTCTGCCCAGCAGGCTCTGAAGATACTGTCAGAGTCCAGCATTCTGTAATGCAAACAAGAGGGCAGGCAGAGGGTCCCCCAGGACCCCCCCAGCTGGGGACGAGGCCTGGAGCCAGCCCTGGGAAGAACCGTGCCAAGAGAACCGAGCCGTCACTCCCTATAGGGAGAGACTACACATGGCCATGGCGGCGTCTGGGATGGACCACACTCGGTGACAAACATCCCGAGAATCTGCAGCTGTCTTTGGGAGCCCTCCGCGTGCATGAGAAGCCGTTTCCTGCCTCCCAGCCCTGCCCGGCCAACGCCCTCCACGGAACCCCCTCTATCCAGTGCAGGCCCTCGAGGGACAAAGGGGACCCAAGCAGGTCTGCGGCCCTGGCATACAGCGGCCTAATAGCCCACGCCATCCAGGAGCTTGGCAGCCGTGATTTCGGCAGTTAAAGGACCACAAAGCTGCATAATTACACCCTGCCCCCGGGGCCGTGAGTGCCTCCTCAGTCCAGGCAGGGACTCGGGCCAGCCCTGTCCAGCCCCAGGCAGGGGGAGCACTGGCGTTCATCAAGGCCTGTGAGGTCAGCAAGCCAGGCAGACAGACAGAGGACAGACGGCCGGCTCACCTGGACAGGACGCGGCCCCGCCCCAGGGACAGAAGCCTCTGAAGCAGGGCGAGGTGGCCTCGGGACTCTAAGCAGAAACATCCTGTGACTCAGCGGGGAACACATAATTAGTCCGCAAGCCTTGGGCTGCGCTGGGTATGAGTTGGACCTTTCCTGGCTAATACTTAACATCATCCACAGGCCTTGACTTTCCCAGCAGAATCCTTCTCTGTTTTTTGTTTGTTTCTTTGAGACAGAGTTTCACTATGTCCTCCAGGTTGGCCTTGAACCCACTACGTAGCCCAAGCTGGCCTCAAACTCCCAGAGATTCTCCTGCCTCAGCCTCCTAGTGCTGGGATGACAGGCGTGTACCACCATGTCCAGCTCTGCAACCATCTCTCCAGGCTCGTTTTGTTTCAAGTTCCCTGGCAGGGCAATCCCACCAGAACAGGGAATTCACACAGCCAAGAGCTATTCCAGAGGACCAAGGACCTGAGATGGTCCTGGCTCAGCAGGTGCACCTGGGGAAACTGAGGGCATTGCTCTTCCTGGCCTCCTAAATATAGCCTCATGGGGAGTGAGCCGGACCCTGGTCAGGCTGCAGGCGCCCCCCTCCCGGCCAGGATCCCCCATGGACCTTGTGCAAAGGGCCTGAGGTTGCCATCTGAGAAGCCCTACCTGGAGCTCAGACTGCTGGATGTCTGGACCTCTCTGTCCTGCTAACCCTGCCCCTCCATCCACGGCAGCACACAGGGCCAGCCAAGGAAGCTTCCTCGCTAGACCAGACCTTACCACTTTCCTGCTGGGAGCATTTAATGAGTTACTACATGAGCCTGGTGTGACAGTGTTCACCTGTCATCCCAGCACTCGAGAGGCTGAGGCGGGAGGACCACTGAGAGTTCAAGGCCAGCCTGGGTTACATACCAAGACCCTGTCTCAAAACAAAACAAAACAAAAACAAAAAAGCACCCAGAGCCTTTTGAGACCTGGTCGAACCATCTCACCATTTTGTAGATGGGAAAATGGTCACACAGTCAGTTGAACACACCTAACACCTCTCAGGGACCCTAACTGTGGCGCATGGTGAACTCCTGAACCTTACCACAGGCTTCAGGAGTTGTCCACTGCCGTCTGCCTGTGCTGGTTGGAAACGGGTGGCTTTGTTCCCTCTATCTTTTTTTGTTTGTTGTTTTTTGAGACAGGGTCCCGCTATGTAGCCTAGGCTAGCCTTGAACTCATGTCAACTGTCCTGCCTCAGCCTCCCAGGTGCTGGGATTACAGGTGTGCACCCCTACGCCCAACTGTTCCCTCCACATTACACTGCCCAGGACTCATATACAACCCAACTTCCACTTGTCCAGCCCTGTTATCCCACGCCTCACCCCTCTCCAGTTCTGAAGCTGTGTAGTTTGGGGCACTTCTCCCCTAAGATGTTGCAGGGGGGTTGGTCCCAGTAAACCCTAGCAGCCTGGAGGAGGTGGGAAGGGACAGAAGCAACCACTTAAACCGATCGAGGCCCCAGGACAGGACCAGCCACGCCCTCACCCTGCACCTTGGTCCATATCTGACTCCCGACACTCTCAGCCCTGCAAAGCCAAAGTGGTCACTGTTCTAAGAAAGAAAGTGAGCGGAAAAAAAACAAACCCTTCCCAGTCCCTCTGTGGGGATCCTCCCTCCGGGGATGGGGGAGGTCGGACGTGGCTTCTTGTGGAGGCCAGAGCAGGGCTATAATTAGCTTGGCAAGAGCAGCAGTAGGGAGAACTTCCCAGGACTTTTATGTTTCAGAGGAGGGTTGAGACAGGTCTCACTATATAGCCCAGGCAGGCCCTGAACTCACTATGTAGTCCAAGCTGGCCTCGAACTCGAACAGTGATCCTCCTGCCTCAGCCTCCCAAGTGCTGGAATTATAGCAGTGCACCACCACGCCCAGCTCCCAGCGCTTCCCTGAAAGAAGCTAGGACCTGCAAACACAGCCCTTTCTCAGCAGCACCCAGGGGCCCAGCGCCGCTAGAACCGGATCTGTGCCTAGTCAAAGCACATCGGAGGCAGTTTCCCAAGCCCACGTCCCAACGCCAAGCGAAGTCCTGGAGTCCAGGCTGCCGTTCCGTCCCGCGGTCAGGATATGGGGAGGGGAACTGCAATCCCGGCCTCCCAGCGTTCTGCAGCTTCTCATCCATCCCTCCCATTCTCCACATCTGGACTGACTTCCGCCCGCAAGCTCGCCACCCTCCTTTCTGGAGCAGGACTAGCAGGGTTCCTGGGCCTGGGGAGAAGCTTCCCGGGCCTCTCTGGGGTCCACACAGAGCCCCCCCGGACCGACCTCCTGGCTCAGCCCGCCTCGGCACCGTCCCTGCCAAGCCAGCCCGGCTGAGTCAGGACCACAGGCAAATTGGGCTGTCTGGCCTTGAATTCGCCCCAGATGTGCAGAGGCTGCACAGCGGAGGACGCGCCAGCCGTTACGGGACGATGTCAGTTAGAGGCCGGGAGCGACCCACGTCAGGCGAGGCCATCCCAGATAACCAGGAGCCGGAGCGGGCAGGTGACACTGGTCCTCGCAGGGAGCAGCCGGTCCCAGCGACGCGCGTGCAGCGTCCAGGCGGAGAGGCCTGCCCAGCAGCGCCCTCCCCACCCTCCGCACAAGGCCACCAGCCCCAGACACCCAGGTCCGGGGCCACCAGACGGGGCCACCTAAGCCACACAGAGTCAGAAGCCAGGTACCCGGGTCGAAGCCCACGCCGGAGCCCGAACCTCTGCGGAAGTCACACTTCAGTCTGAGAGGGCCCCTCAGAACGCTCCTGGGACCCTGCGGACAAAGGTCTCGTGGGTCGGGACAGACCCAGACTCAGGGCAGGGTCTTCGGCCACCGCAGTCCGTGCGTGGAAAGGGGACACGGGTGCAGATGGCTGAACACGGAGACAGACCCCCATCCCAGTGGGCGCAGCAGCCCGAGAGGGGTGAAGCCTGGGACTGGGTGACAGCGCAGGCTGCGTCCTCCCAGCAGGGCACCAAAGCCTCCCAGCCCTGGCCCTCATCACCCACGGTAAGGACTTGGGGTATGGGAGGGGCGGGATCTGCAGGGGATGGGGGCGCCTCCGCCCGATCCCCAGCCCTGCACCCCAGCCCTGCACCCCCGCCCCCTAGAGGGGACGCGGGTTTCCCCTCCCCGCCCGGCGGCGCCACTCACCAGAGCTCGGCGCCCACGCCGCGGTCACGATCTCAAGGGAGCCGTGTGGGGCTCAAGGCTGCAGCATGAGTGCGGCGGCCCCGCGCGCCCCGCTTTTAAGCCGCGGAGTCGGGGCGGGGCCGGGCGGGGCGCGATGCCCCCTGGGGAGGACGGGGAGGGGCGTCCCCACCTCCGCTCGGTGTCCCCGCCTCGCACGGCACGCGGCCCTGGGAGCCGCCTCCCCTGCCCCGTCCTGCCCGGGCCCCCAGACCCGCGGGCGCCAGGACCCAGGGCCCCCTCGGGCCCGCGGAGCTGTCTGTCCGCCTCTCTCCTTTCTTTAATTTTAAACTTTTTTTAAGGACATAGCTTCAAATTTACAGAAACTTGGTAAAGATCATGCAAGGGACACGCAGGCTTAGCCCAGGTCACCCGCTGGTAGCATTCTGGAGAAAAGCATTTACCTTCCTTCCCGAGGAGCAGCTAAAACCATCCCTGGGTGCCCCCGAGACCGCGGTGTGAAGGGCCATAAACCAGAGGCGGGAGCTTAAATGCGCGGGGCTTCTCCTGCGTGGGAACCAAAGCGCGAGAGAGAGCACCGTAAAAGTGGATCCCAGGAAGGAGGCAGCAGGCCTCCCACACGGGAGGGGCCCGGGATGCAGCGGGAGGGGAAGAAGGGAGGGATGCAGACTGTCCTGTGCACCGGCTCTTCACAGGGGCCAAATCACTGGGATCGAAAACATGGACTAATAAAAATGTTTAAAAATTTTAAAAGTAGTGCAAACAGAAAGAAAGAAAGAAAGAAAGAAAGAAAGAAAGAAAGAAAGAAAGAAAGAAAGAAAGAAAGAATTATCCCTACAGGATCTCTCACAAACAGCATTTCCGTTTCTCTCTGTCATCTCGTCCCCCACCAAACTCATTTTGCCCCCTCTGGGATATGGGCACACACAGGTCTCCAAGCTGGGAACAGCAGTTAAGGGGTTCCCTGTGTCCCGCTCTATAGTTGCCCCTCTCTGCCACTGTTCCCTATACCTAGAAGGGGGATCGAGATATCACTACCGAGACAGGTATGCTGGCACACACCTGGAATCTCAGTACATGGGAGGCTGAGGCAGGGGGATCCCTGAGAGATCGAGGCCAGCATGGGCTACATAGTGAGACCCTGTCTCCAAAGAACAAAAACAAAAACAAATCACACTCCTGGGGAAAGGAGACAGGAATCCCAGCTGGAGCCCAGCTTCTGCTCAACAGGACGTGGGCAGCTTGGGGCCGAAGGCTCCCTCCTCGCCTGGCTCAGTTTCCCCTCCGCGCTGCGCGTGGAGAGCGCTGTTGACACACAGTGCCTCCCAGGACTCCAGGGTCTTAATTAGTGTTTGCCTGGGCTTTGAGACCTGCCATGAAAGAGGACATAAAAGTGTGCGGTGTCCTTAGGGATACAGTCATTCGGGTGGCCTGGCGCGGTCAGGCCCTGCAGCCTGACTCACGCGCACTGCTCCTGCCCGGCTCCGTGAGTCAAGCCGGACACAGAGGGCCTGGACCACACAGCGCGGCCGGGCAGGTGTGGGAGAGCTCCGCTGCCAGCCTCCTGCATCTGCTCTCCCCAGCGTCCCCTCCAACAGCTGTTCCCGCCGCCCCAACCTGCGCACCCTGCTGACCTGTTCCCCGTCCCGCCCTCTTCCCTGCCTTTGAGTCCCGACATTCGGCCACCCTCGGCCAGGCCCTGGGCTTCGAGCTGTGGACCACACAGGGATGGGCTCCAGGAAGTATCTGTGGGACAGAGACCCCCAGGGACCTCGTTCTGTCTTTATACCAAGGTTCTCCGCCTCACCGGGACATTTGGGAGCAGGTGATTCATTATGTAGCCCAGGCTGGCTTCAGACTCATAGCAATCTTCCTGCCTCAGCCTCTAGAGTCCTGGGATTACAGGCCAGCGCCAACACCCCCGGGTGCTTCTTTGGGGGAGCGTGGTTTCATCTCTGGCTTCTACCTTCAGGTGCCGCTTGCATCTCCCACCCAAAGTTATTGGCAGACGTCCCCTGTGGAGGTTACACACAAACGTGCACACACACACACGCACACACACACACACATGCACAGTTAAGAGCTACTGATGCATTAAAGAGCCCTATGAGTCATCACCTGTTTCGCAAACAAGGAAACTGAGCCCAGGCTGGCTAAGTGATGTCCCCGAGTCCTGCACCAAGTGGCAGAGCCGGGAGGTGAGCCCCAGTCCGCAAATTATGCACACCCCTGCTTGAGTATGTGACGTGTGCCTGCTGTGAGGGAAGGCGGCCACCTCTGGGGCACCCGGAGCGGGGACGTGGGGAGGAGGGGAAGCCCCGAGGCGTCCTCGGGCACAGCTCGGAATGCAGTGCGTTTAAAGGGCTGGCACCAGAGCCTGGTGGAGAAGACGGCCCTAAAAGTCGGGCAGGAAGCCAGCGTGATGGGGCAGACCTGTGATGCCAGCACCGGGAGGCTGAGGCAGGAGGATCACCAGCCTGGCTACACAGGGAGACCTTGTCTTGAAAACCAAACAACTATATATAAATGCACATAGAAAAAGGTTAGAATATGCACAAAACTGCTACAGTATCGATGGGTTTTTTATAAATGCAGTGGTTTTTATGTTGCATGGAAATAAACTTGCATTCTTGAATTGCGTCTAGTAGGTAATTAGGACAACTATTTTAAAATACAAAAATAAAGCATTAGTCAGTTATGGCAGCACAAACCTGTCATCCCAGCCCTCTGGGAGGCTGAGGCAGGGGGATAAAGAGTTCAAGCCCTGCCTGGCTAACTTGGTGACTTAGCGATACCTTCTTTGTCTCAAAAAATAAAAAGGCTCAGCGCAAAGGTCCTGGTCAATTCTCAGTGGTGAGGACAGAAAGGAAGCTCCATTTCTTCAAGGCTTGCTTCCTGTTACACTGAAGCCCGCCTCCCTGGAACCACCCCGCAGGGCTTCTGGCCCGCGCTGAGGCTCCACTGTGCCCGCCACTGGCCACACACAGCCCCCCGCCCCCGCCGTCCTGAGTAGTCACCACGAATCTCCAGCATCCGCTCAATGAAAGGCATTCCCGGGGACTCGGGCTGGCCCACAGTCCCAACAGGGCGAGGCCAGCCTGAGACAGCCTGGCCAGGGAGCAGGGCACACGTGGGCCACGAGGCAGGCAGAGTGTGAGGTGTGACCCGGCCAGGGATAGCAGGACACTGCTGCTGGGGACGGGCAGTTTGGGCACAGGACAAGGTAGGGTTGCCAGGGGAGGGGGAGCAGGGACAGCTCAGGCGGGAGGTGGAGCCCATTCACCGGAAACATAGTGATGGGTGTGCTGCGGTGCCAGAAGGGGCTGCTGGGATGCAGGTTAGGCCCCCATAAATAGGTGAGCCAAACATGGCAAGAGTTAGACCACATGGTTCATTTCCCACCTGGAGGTGGAATCACAGCTCGACTGTACTGGGAACAAGACCCTGTCTGTCTAGTCACTCTGGCACCCCACAGTTGCCCTTTAATGTCCAACATGGCTGCACTGCCTCCTGCCTTCACATCTGTATTCCAGCCTAAGAGGAAGCCAGGCTACTCAGTAGGTCTGAACCTCAAGCCTAAGCTGAAAGGGCGTGCTCTACGAGAGAGCTAAGAAGCCATAGATGAGAGACCTCCAAGTTGTGCTGATGTTGGAGAGCCCAGAGCTTCAGAACCTGCAGGTCAAGGAGGCAGCTCTACCTGTGAATTCCCTGTGCTGAAACTCACATACGTGGGCAGGTTCTCAGGGGGTCTGGGTAGAGCTAGGGAATGGGAAGGGGAAGGAGCCAGGTTGATAGTGCACAACAGAGATCCCAGCACTCGGGAGGCTGAAGCACCGATCGCATCAGGAGGATTGCCACAAGTTTGAGGCTAGCCTGGGCTATATAGTGGGACCCCGGCTCAAAACAAAACAAAACAAGCCAGGCATGGTAGTGCACGCCTATAATCTCAGTATTCTGGAGGCTGAGGCAGGAGGATCATTGCAAGTTCGAGACCAGCCTGGGCTACAAAGTGAGCTTAAGACCAGCCTGAACTGCATAGCAAGACCCTGTCTCAAAAAGACAAACAAACCACCAAAACCAAATCAAAACAAAATAAAACAAAGCGAGGCAGCCCTGGGATCTCCAGTATGACTGAGGCTGGCAGAAGAGGAGCCCAGCAGGGACGGAGGGGGGTCAGCAAGGAGGGCAGGGCGAAGGCCAGGCGGGGAAGGCGCGGCTTTCTGTCCCTGTCTTTCTTAACGGGCTTTATTGTGTCGAGCAGGAGCTGCAGAGCCCCCAACCTCCCAGCTGTGCAGCCCTGTCACCAGCGTCCCTCCCACAGCCGGAGTCGGCGCTATTGCCCAGAGCCTCGGTTTACCTCAGGGTCTGCTCGGCGTAGCTGGGAGCCGGTGCCGTGTCAGAGACACAGGGAGTGCAGCCCTGGGAATCGGATGGCACCGATCGCATCAGGCCACCGTGACCCGGGACAGCGAGACGTGTCGGGGGGCACTCAGCCTTTGGAGGGGATCATGGCAAGCAGTCTTTCACGTTTCTTAACATGTGAGCATTCGCCATGACCTTGGTCGAACCCCACTGGGAACAGTCTCCCAGCACGCGGGCTTTGTTCACGACAGAACCGACCGCAGCTGTAGGCGGAGTGGGAGAGACGGGGCGGGTGCAGTGACAACTTAGCGCTCGGGCCCCAGCAGCCAGGAGCCGGATGTGCGCTGTCACGGAAGGCGCCGAGCTGCCCGTGAGCCTCTGACCCCAGGGTGAGCCCGGCGACGGCCCCTCCACGGCCCGCGCAGGACTCAAGCGAAGCTCGCGGCACAGCTGTCCTCTGCCCTCCTCCGCCTGTGCGGGATCCACGCTGGCAGTCAGCAACAGGGACAGGGGTGACCCTGGAGGAAATGACTCTATTATCTCCCTTCGTGTCCCAGAGGGACAGGCTTCGGCCCATAGAAAGGGCAACATGCCTTCAGAGGGCAGGGACGCCGCTGACACACGCGCACGGGGCGATTTCATCAGGGCCACACCCCGGAGGCCTGTTACACGGACTCAGGAGGCCACGCGGTCACCGGGAGATAGGATCTCAGCGAGCCACCGCCGTGTGCGGCGGCTGTGGATTGAAACATCATGTGACACGCGGCGGTCGGAGCGCCTTCCTCATGCGGGAAGAATGAAGCCGGAAGCACTGGAACCGTGCACAGTAATGATGAGACAAACAAGTGAGCAGTCACCTCCCGGACATCCAGGGACAGCGCCCAGACTCACGGCCCTCCGCACCCGCTTATTAGTGGTGTTCCTCCGAGGCCATTTTCCTAAGAGCGCTCCTGCTCCCGGCCCGGGCCCTGGTGACGATGACGCGTCAGCCTGCAAGCGGTGGGTGGGGGAGAGAGTGCTGCTCCCGTGAGTCGCCACCTGCCAGCCAGCGGCCCGGCTGACGGGGACAGATCCACGCCGACGCCGCACCGTGCGAGACAGGCCAGTGGCCAGAAGCACAGGGACACGCCCACGCCGCCGTCACCACGGGGGAGCCGAGCGGAACCAAGCCCACCGTGGGGCAGCGCCTCGTGCCCTTCCTTAGCAGAGCTGCTGGTGGAAAAGAATAACCACTCCCTGCCCTCTCGTCCTGCCAGCGAGCCCAGCTCCTGCGGAGGCTGAAGCAGGAGGATCCGGAGTTTGTGGCCAGGAGACTTAGTGAGCCTCCTCTCCGAGTAGAACTAAACGAGCAGACAGAAAATGATGTGTGGGCACAGGGCCCTGGTGCACCGCTGGCAGAGGGGGAGAGAGTACAGCTCTGGTGTAAAACGGGACGGAGAGTCCTCAACACACAAAGCACAGCCTGACCATGTTATCAGCCAGGCCACGCTGGGTGCTCATCCGAAGGACCTGGAAGCAGAGCTCAAGGGGAGAATAGTGCGGCCGGTTCACACGCCTCATTCACAGCACCAGAGGGTGCAGGCAGTCCGGGCACCCGTAGACCAATAGAAGAACGAAGTGTGCTAGCCACACACCAGGGATTGTTAATCTACTATTATGTTTTTCTTTTCTTGAGACAGGGTCTCACTATGTTTTTTATTTGGTTGTTTTTTTTTTTTTTTTTTTTTTTGGTGCTGGAATCAAACTCAGGACCTTGTGCTTGCCAGGCAGGTGCTTGTGCCACTGAGCTATATCCCTGGCCCTAGGGTCTCACTATGGAGCTCAGGCTGGCCTCAGTTACTATGTAATTCCAGGTGATCCTCCTGCCTCAGCCTCCCGTGCTGGGATTACCATGCCCAGCTCAATTTTAAAAAGAAATTCCCGAAGGCGTTATGAGATGAGCCAATCCTAGAAAGACAAATACTGTGTGATTTCAGCTCTGTGAAGTCCGCAGAGACAGGCAATAGGATGGTGGCTGCCAGGCCTCGGCAGGGGGGGAGAGGACTGATCTTCCTGGTGCAGTTTCTGTTTAGGAAGATGAACATGTTTCACAAATGGGCAGTGGCAATCGTTGCACAAAAATATCTCGGGAGGCTGAGGCAGGAGGATTGCAGTGAACTTGAGGCCAGCCTGGGCTACACAGTGAGTCCAAGGCAGTGAGACTTTAAACTACACAGTGAAGTTTTGTCTCAAAAAGAAAAAAAGGAAAAAAAAAAAAGAAATGAGGGACTTAGGCCACTTGGGAATGGGCAGGGAGCCCCCCTTGGCCGCCTGGCCCGTCCGGGGGTGCTGCTGGAGCCATGAGGAGGGCCGGCCTACCTCAGGGTGACAGGAACATGAGCCATCTCTCCTGTCCCTGTAATTTTGCCTTTTATATTTTTTCACATATTCCTGCCGCTGACGGATGGCTTTTATGGTGGAGGAAACATGCTTCGAATTCCCCGTGCTGTAAAGACCCCGCGCGCCACGCGTCCCCTGCGGGGGACCTGGAATCAGCCCAGAGTGACAGCGCTGTGCTGCTTCCCACGGGTAACCACCGGGCTCCTGAGGCTGGGCTGCACCCGGGAGAAGTCGGCCAAGGCCGGGATGTGCGCCAACTCGTCAGGGAGCGTCATTCCCGCCCCAGGGGACCGAGACGCATACACAGGGAACACGAAGCACCCCAAAGCCAAGCCCCATAGAACCAATGCATCCTGAGTCCCCATGCAAGCAGGAGGGAAAGGTTCACCCAGTCAGGTCAGATCAAAGAAGGCAGGTCAGGGGGAGGGGAGGTGGAGCAAGGGCTTTGGAGGCTGGAATTCTGAAAGCCACGGGGCCAGGGTCCAGCAGGAGCCCTAGAGAAGGGCAGAGGGCCAGGCCAGGCAGGGTGTGGTGGTGCAGCTGATCCGACCAGGTCTGCACACTACTTTACCTTTTCCCATGGGTGACTAGGAATCACCCTGTGTGCAGAGAGTCTTGTTGCTTTCATTGTACAGGGACCTCCACCCCCCTGGACCCACAGACCTGGGGCTTGTCCAAGTGTAGCCGGTCGGCCAGGCACATGTCCCCTAAAATGTTTTTCAAAGCACCTCCCCGCCCCGTTTTTCCTCGGAGGGCCTGAGTGGGGAGCCAGACAGCAGCTGGGGGCGGGAGGGGGCGCAGGGTTGCGGGGGAGGGAAAAGTTCTCTTTGTCCCAGAGCAATTTATGCAACTAACATTTAATTGCAGGCTTTAATATGAGACTTCCAAATTTTACAGCGCAGTAAAACACGGCCGCCTTTGAAATGATTAAGCGAACGACATCACAGTCCTGTCACGCAGCTGCCAGCGCGTCACTGCACCTAATTAAAGGTCAGGCACCGGAGCTCGGACCTGCGTGCTCCTTAGTCACGGAAGGGCCTGCTCTGTGCTGCAGAAACACGGCCCCGCAGAGCCGCATCCTCCCGTCCTGCACGGCTCTTCACCCCCACCTCCAGCTCCTGAGCAGCCCTCGAAGGAACAGGAAGTGGCCATTCCCTCACCAGCAGGAGAACGTGCGGGTTCAGAGAGGACCTGAGGGCTGAGCAACCACTTCCCTCCTGCAGCCTCCGTCTTCCCATCCAAAAAGTGGGAGCGCTGGGCAAGGTCACTAACCATGACAGCCAGTTCTGCTGTGCACCAACCATGTCTTCTTCCCCTTGGTGGCTGGCCTAGAACTCCCTATGGAGCCCAGGCTGGCCTCGAAGTCATGGTAATCCTCCTGCCTCAGCCTCCCAAGTGCCGGCATGACAGGCCTGTGCCACCACACCAGCTCCCCTTCGCACCCCCTTGCCCAGCCTCAGACGCTCTTGCTCATCAGCCCTGCCCACCGCGTGTGCCAGCCTGGGCCCCTGGGCTCCATAGGGAGCGACTCTGCCAGCCCAGGTGGCATCTAATGCATGGGAAACGCCAGCCGCAAGCCCAGCTCCACTGCCAAACGCCACGGCCTGAATCTCAGAAGCTCGAGTGGGACCTCCCAGCGTGGGCTGCTTCCTTCCCAGCAAGTGGAGGAAAGGTTCACCCAGTCAGGTCAGGGGGGCCTCGGCTGACCCTGGAGCAGGGACTCTGAGCACAGGAAGGACTGAAGGACTGTTGCTTGGGCGACTTAGTGTGAAGACAGCCCTCCTTGGTGCGGCCGGGTCCCCAGGGAGCCTGTCACTGAGCCGCCGAGACACAAAAGGCGGCTGAGGCCAACGGCTTGGGGAGCTGCCTGGGACAGGGGTGCCGGGTTGGTGGAGGGTGCGGGCACACACAGGGAACAGACACCAGGCGGGCGTCTTGCACCTCAGGAACGCCTCGCTGGCTTCCCGGGCCAGGTGGTGGGTGTGACCTGCATCCCCTCCTCACGGAGCAGCCAGGTGACCCACCACACACAGCCCCTGTCCAGAGGGCCCTTCCAGGAGAAGCGAAGGGACCTGGGGGAGGGAGAGCAGCTGAGGCCCAGCTGGGATGCCACAGTGGCGCAGGAGAAGATGCATCAGACACACACAGGGCCGGGATACAGCTCAGCGGCATAAGCACCTGCCTGGCAATGCAAGGTCCTGAGTTCCGTTCCCGGTACCAAAAAACAAACAAACCAACCAAAAAAACCAGACACATAGCTGATCACTCCACTGGGCCGGGCCCAGCCCTGGAAGGTGCCCCGGAAGACAAATCTCAGGAGGCACCCACTGGTTTGGGGCACCCCTCCCCCTGGAAACAGCCAGCTGAGAAATGCCAGGCATGAGCCAGGTGTGATGGTGCACTCCTGTCTTCCAGAACTCGGGAGGCTGAGGCAGGGGGATCACAGTGAGTTGAAGGCCAGCCTGGGCTACCTGGTGAGACCTTGTCTCAAACAACAACAAAAGCTTCAGCCGCTGGTTTACCTGTTGGCTAGGGGGCGTGGATGTGTGCGCCTAGTGCCCACGCCAGCGCCGCACCTGCGTGTTGTCTCCGAGTGGGTAGGACAGCCCCCGCGGCTGTGCCAGCAGGGCCTGCGTTCCCGCACCCAGCGGGCTCCTTCCTTCCCCTGGGCAGGGCTCTGGTGACCAGAAGGTGGCAGCTACACCCCCTCTCCTGTCACCTGGGGTCTCTACAGCCTGATCCCAAACACAAAAGCCACATGCTCCGGGGGCACCAAAGCTCCTGGTTCCAGCCCCTCCTCCAGGACAGCACTGCCCGCCTGGCCTGGTCCCCTGCCCAGGAGGGGCAAGGAACCACAATCCACCGGACCAAGGAGCCCCGCTGGGGACGGCAGGACACCCAGGGCGAGGGGATGGGAGAGGACCATTCCTTCTCGATGCTGTGACAACAGCGTGGAGCCCGAAAAGGATCTCAATCTAAACGGATCTAAAATCCAGCAGTGTGCATTCCTGCTGAGCTCTGAAGGGGACTCTTCTTGCTTCGGCCTCCTTGGCCACAGCCTCAGTTCTCCCGGACACTCACCACCTTCTTCTCCATCTCCTCCTTTTTTGTTTGAAAGGCAGGGTAACCCTAGATAGCTCAGGCTGGCCTGGAACGGAAATCCTCCTGCCTCAGCCACAGGCTTGCCAGGATTACAGTTGTACACCACTGCGTCCAGCTTCCCTGCTTCCTTTTTCTGAGGAGGACACTTGGGATTGTGCCGGACTTTGTGGACGGTGCGGGTGAATCTTCCGCCTCAGGGCCTTCACCTAATGGCTTCTCTGAAGTCTCTTCTGCCAGCCGAGGTGACATCTGCAGTATGGGGACCAGACCGAGGACAGTTTGGGGGCCATGAGCCCGCCTGTCACAGCCAGGGAGCAGCTGCCTCTGCCTGGCCTGCCGGGTGACTCTGTTTACATGCATCCTTCAAGGCAGGACAGGTGCTTCACAGAGAGTCCGCTGGCATAAAGAGGAGGAGAGACCTAGAAGGAAGGAGAACAGCTTTGCATAGAGCACAAAGACAGGCGAGCTTGGCTAGTCTCTGCCCTTCGATTCAGTGTTGCTTTTCTTTTTCAGAAAGGCTTGGTTGCTCCTGGTGATGAGAGGCTCACTACCTTCCAAGAGGCGGCCTCCTCTGTCCCTTCCCATTGAAGAAAAGCCCTGATGTTCTCATCATCGCTGGAAAATTAACAGCCCCGGAGCCTAGGAGTAACGACAGAGGGGACTGGACAGGAGGCAGGGTCATGAGGAGATCTCTGAGGCACATCCTAGGATAGACTGTTCTTCTTGGTGTCTCTGGGTGGGTCTCCAGGGCAGGACCTGAGGCGAGGAACGCCATTCCCAGCGCTGGGGGTCAGCAGAACTCCACCAAGGCCAGCTCTACTCCCAGCCTGCAAATCAGCTGGGAAAGATGTGAACTGAGAGCAGGATGTGGTAGCTTGTGTCTGTAACCCCAGCACTCAGGAGGCTGAGGCAGGCGGATCACTGCAAGGTCTCGGCCAGCCTGGCCTACAAAGTGAAACCGTGTTTCAAAAGAAAACAACAACAACAAAAGAAAAAAATAAAAAGAATGCCAACTGAGGGGGGCGCAAAATAGAAATAGGAACCTGTTTGTTTTCTCTCCTGGCATCACTGGAAACCTAAGTTCCTCCAGGCTTGGAGCCGAGCAGAAGGCTCTGGGCTGAGGCTGGGGGCCCCGGCAGGTGGAGTCTGTGGAGGGAGGAGGGGATGGGGACAGCCACCTCAGAGGCCCTGCGTGCCTGTCTTCCTGAGCTCACTGATGTCTGCATGCCTGGCCCCCCTCATACCCTAAAGCACTGTCCTGGTCAGCCCTGGGCTGTGAAGGGGGCAGCCCAGACACGGCTTAGGTCTCAAATGCCCCCAGGCGTGGGGCGTTTGGAAGGGGCAGTACTCACCAGGGGCTCTGCCCGTGGAGAAGTGTGTGGCTGAAGGTGCCGGAGGTGCTGGGTCACTGGGACGGCTCTGGAGGGTGCTTCCCTCTCGCTGGCTCTTCCTGCTCTCTCTCTGCTTCTTGCCCACCAGCAGGTGAGCAGCAGGCCTCTGCTAGGCCCTTTTAGCCAGGCCATTTTTGCCCTGCAGCAGGGAACCATGGGCCGAACCCTCTGAAGCCATGAGCCCAATAAACCTTTCCTCCTTTCAGCTGTAGGTGTCCGATGTCTGTCTCAGTGAAGAGAAATTGAGCCGGCCATCCCTCTCTTCTCCTTCTAAGCTGGTGACCAGGGCTCCCCACACTGCAAAGCACCTTTCCACCCTTTACCTGCTCTGGTTCAGAGCACCCTGGTAAGGACTGGGAGACTGAATCAGCGGCAGAGCTGAGACGACTTTGCCATTCCCACCACAGGGGATGACTCCTGTGGGCTCTGGGTGGATCCTGCTGGGACAGGGCTGACCTGCTGCCACTTTAGCCTCACTGTCACTCAGACCCTACCTCCTTTCTCTCCCCTCTTTTGTGTGCATGTTGTTTTTGTTTCTTGGTGTATGTGTTTGTTTGTTTGTTTGTTTGTTTTGAGACAGGGTCTCACTGGAACTCCCAGGGATCCTCCTGCCTCAGCCTCCCAAGTGCTGGTATCACAGTCATGCTCTGCCACACCCAGCTTCCTGTCTCTTTAGTCCCTCTTCTTTCTCCTTCTCATCAGCCATGGCCCCCACAAATAACGCTCAGCTCTGAGGGAGACCCCTCTATCTTGAAGGGTTAGCACCCCAGCTCAGGAGGTTCCTGTGTATGCCCCTGACCAGTAGGTCCTAGCTGGGCAGCTGGTCCATCCACCCCAAGAGAGCCCAGGAGACTTGCATTGTGTCTGCCTGCCCCAACCCTAGCCATGTAGTTCCCAAGTCTGAGCCTCAGCGTTCCCATCTATAAAGTGGGATAACAACGCCCATCTCCCCAGGTGCTGGGAAGGGCTGGGAAAGTCACCCTCGTGACACCAGGAGTGTATCTGATGTTTAATAAATACCCGATGAAGGCGGCAGCCCTGGACCACAGGACCCTCCCACGAGGTGGCTTTGGAAATACCAGTGCCCATGCAGGACAATAAACCCAGCTGTCGGGTGGGCGGGGTGCAGGGGTCCCACCGCACTGCTCTTCATTTTCCCCCGGGCATCGGACTGGCCACCGGGCTCTGCATGTCTGTCTTTATGGTGTTGACGGACCATCCTGTGACATTCCAGTGCCTAATGAGGGGGTGCGGGCTGCTGGGCGGGAGCCTGGCCTCGCCCGCCGTGGGCACGCCCGGGAGAGGGGAGGTGTTTAGGGCGACTGCTCCCAAACACTCAAGGCAGCTCCAACCCCGCGGAGCCCAGCCTGCGGGCGCTGGGAGGCTAAGTCAGGCGTCCTCCGCGGGGGCCAGGAGGGAGGGGAACAAAGGCCAGCAGGAGCTCCGCACGGGCAGCCTGATCGTGCCCAGGAGACGCAAGGAAACATCTAGAGCTGGAGACTCGGAGCAGACAAATGGGTGAACTTCCAAACCTCAGCTCATCGCCGCTGCCCCCAAGGGGAGGCCACCTCCTGCTGGAGCCCCTGGTCCAGGCAGGCGGAGGGGCATGGGGACAGCAGTCAGGGAGTGACCGGGAAGCTGCCGTGGAGCAGGAGCCTCTGCCTCCCCCTAGGAAAACACACAGAAGAGTTACAAGGTGCTGACGAGGCCTGAGGAGCAGCCTTCTGCAGACCTCTGGCCTCTAGGGGCTTCGTGGTGCCTGTCAGCTCCCCTCGCCAACACCTCACTAGGAGCCTTCCAGTCCATAACTCCCGAGCGCCCAATCTCAGTTATTTGTGTTGCTTCACTTTTAAAATAGTCAGTCATGGTGGGGCACACCTGTAATCCCAGCACTCAGGAGGCTGAGGCAGGAGGATCACCGTGAGCTTGAGGCCAGCCCGGGCTACACGGTGAGTTCAAGACCAGCCTGGACTACATAGCTAGACTCTGTCTCAAAAAATAAAGCAACAACAACAAAATCACCAAACTTTAACTCTGATTAAGAATACAAAACGGATCAGTCTCACCGGAAGTTGGGAGGTGGAATGAAAAGGAGCACACAGGACAAACATAAATGCTGGTGTCCACACCCAGAGCATTCAGAGACTGTGAGAGCTGGCTGGCTGGCTGACTGGTGTACTAGGATAGAAGGTGAAATTTAAAGTCACAAATGTAGCAGGGCATGGTGGTCCGCACCTGTGAGCCTAGCACTCAGGAGGCTGAGGCAGGAGGATCCCTGTGAGTGTGAGGCCAGCCTGGGCTCCATAGTGAGTTCAAGGCCAGCCTGAACTATATAGAGATCTTGTTTCAGAAAACACAATAAATTACAAATGTAGAACTGCTTATGGTGCCAGAACTTCAAAGTTGAATCACATCACACTGTTGTTTTTTGGGTCAAAAGTGGTTAAATAAACCAGGTATAGTGGTGTATACTGGTAATCCCAGTACTCAGGAGGCCGAGGCAGGAGGATTATCCCAAGTTTGAGGCCAGCCTGAACTATATAACAAGACCCTGTCTCAAAAACAAACAAACAAAATTGTGGCTAAATAGCAGACATTTCATATTAGTAGAAATATATAACATCAGTAAATTAAATTTAACTACAATTTTTGGCAGTGTTGGAGATAGAATGGCTAAAAAAAGTTTTAAAAGGGCAAATCAAAAGTTAGATAACCAGATATAGAGATGATTGCCACTATGTTCAAAGAGGAAAGAAAAATCCATGCCACCTCTGGAAAGAGAAAAGCTGAATACTTTAAAATGGGTGGCTGGTAATTTTATAACTAAGTATGCATGCTTTTAAAAACCGATAACCACTAGAAAGGATTTTTGGCTTTCATTTTTTGGTGTGTGGGGCTGAGACAGGGTCATGCAATGTAGCCTAGGCCAACTTGAATTCATGGTGATCCTCCTGCCTCAGCCTCCTCAGTGATGGGATTACAGGTGAGTGCCACCATGCCCAGGAGAGAGGATAAACAACGGTACAATAGAGAGAAGTAAAAGCCAAAAAAATACAAAAAAAAATGCAAAATTGAACAAGAAAAAATAAAGATGATATAAGGATTTCTTGAAGGTAAAACTAAAGATCCAGTCAAGGTTTTCAATCTAAATAAAAAAAAAACACTATTAAAAACATTAGCCTAATAAATTTGAAGAAGTAGAGACAAAACGGATGATCTCCTAGAAAGTAATGTAGTGAGAGCGAGGGAACAGAAAACCTAGCAGATGGGTAATCCCCGGAAAACGCGGGATCAGTGGTTATAAACAAACGGCGCCCGCAGGCGTTGCGCACACTGGCGGCAGAATCCAGAGTGGCGCTGCATCCGAGGCGTGCGCTCTCGGCCTCCTGCGGCCTGCAGGGAAGCTTGGAGCAGCGATGGGAGCTTGGTTCCCCAGGTCGTGGGGTTGGGTGTGCTTCCTAGGAGGGGCCGGCAGAAAGAGCTGGTCGCAGGGGCACTGCCCCTGGAAAGAGCCCTCCCTCCCGCTCTCCCTC
>NW_004955420.1:14357420-14385700 GCF_000276665.1 Chinchilla lanigera | reverse complement strand
AAAAAAAAAAAAAAAAAAGCACAATCAGTGCATTTGTTGTCATTGCTGTTTGTCTAGTTTTAAGGTGCCCTGAAAGTAGAAGTGTGTTCTGGTGGGGAGAGGGGAGGACAGTGACAGAGTGGTCGGGCCAGACCAGGGCTCACCGTAGGCAGGAATGGGAGTAGCACGCTGAATCAATTAAGACAGAAACTAATGTCACTAAAAAAATAAGAACAAAAACAATGAATACCTTTCCCGTGGCGTGTGTTGTTGCTCCATGACACCCAGCGGTGGTACACGAGGCCACCTCACAGGCCAGGTCCCTTCTGCAGGCACCGTTTCCGGTCCCCAGGGGCCTGCACCAGGACACCAACCACAGGCTGCTTGCACCTCCAGAGCTGCGAGTGAAACTTCCTTCCTTCCTAAAGTCCCCAGGGCCAGGCGTTCAGTTACAATAATGCACAGCAGGTTAGAGGACACAGCACGCCTGCAGGTGGGAGGTTTTGGAGGCAGATCCTCCAGGCCAGTGAAGATGACAGTGACCATCACCGCAGCTGGCGTTCGATGACACCCTAGAGGGAGACCTGAGCCGGAACCACCCAAAGTGCCGACTGTCAGAAACTGCAGGATGACAGGTTCCATTCTTTTAGGGCACCAAGATTTGGGCAAGATTATGCAGCAAGAGGTAACTGATACACAAGGCATGGTCAAAATATGTAGTGAATGTTTTACAGTTTTAAAACTTTTATTACAGTAAAAGACACATGGCCATGAACCCCCTTCAAAATTCTCCACCTTGCTTTGAACGCACTCATCCCATTGTCCTTGCACTTTCTGAAGCAGTTCTGGAAGTCCTCTTTCCTGAGTGTCTTTACAAAGTGTGATAAAAAATACAGCGACTGCTGCTGCTGAGCACCATCCAACAGAAAGCCAGGCTCGTGAAAACAGCACCATGTGTGCTCAGCCACCTGCACCAGATCTGGCACTGTATGACTTCCCCAAAGTCAAAGTGACCCTGGAAGGTCAGTGTTTCGAATCAATTCAGGACATTGAGGCAGCCAGGACAGCACAAGCAACAAAACAGGCCAAGGAGGTTTTCAGAGGCATTCGAGACAAAGATGATCCCACTTTTTATAAACTGTTCCAGGCCAGGCGTGGTGGAGCATGCCTGTAATCTCAGCACTTGGGAGGCTGAGGCAGGAGGATCATTGGTGAGTTTGAGACCAGCCTGGGCTACAAAGTGAGCTCAAGGCCAGCCTGAACTACATAGTGAGACCCTGTTTCCAAAAAAAGACAAAAAAAAAAAAAACACAAAAAAACAAAAACTGTTCCAGAAAGAATACCTCCACTCAGTTCATGAAGTTATATAACTTAATACCAAACCAAAGATACTATTTAAAAAAAAAAAAACTTACAAGTAAATTTCATTAACAAACAGGTCTTTAAAATTTTAAACAAAACATTTGCAAACTGAATTCAGCAGTATATTTTAAAGAGCTTTAGTTTACTTCAGGAACACAATGATCAGTTTACTTTTCCAAAATCCGAAATTTTTTTTTAACCTTTTTTTTTTTTTTTTTTGTACTGGGAGTCAAACTCACAACCTCATGCTTGCTGGGCAGGCACTGTGCCGCTGAGCTACATCCCCGGCCCCCCTTTTTTTTTTTTACCTTTTTAACATATTGAAGGTGGGGCTAAGGATGTAGCTCCGAAGCACAGCGCCTGCCTGGCAAGCACAAGGTTGTGAGTTTGATTCCCGGTACCAGAAAAAAAAACAAAAAACAAACAAAAAAACACACTGAAGGAGAAAAAAAGAGAAGTATCTTATAGGACAAAAATCAATACAATTTAACCTTTTTTTCATGACTGTAACAAACATTTATCAAACTAGGGCTGAAAATGCCACACTTATTGATGAAATATTTGATTTACAGTCAGGATTTTAAGGATGATCTTCACTACCATTTCTCATCAAAATGAGAATAAAGGATATAGTCAACGCTGATAAAAATTTTTAAAATAGAAAAATAAATAAGACATAGATGTGAGGTTTTCATAAGCAGCAGCCAGTTGTTAAAATTACTGCCAGGTATAAGTATGTAAGAATAAATTTCATTCCCATATACTGGCAAAAACATTACAAAATGCTGTTTTTAAAAACTATTTCAGGGCTGGGGATTTAGCTCAGCAGCACAGTGCCTGCCTGGCAAACGTGACGTCGTGAGTTCGATTCCTGGTACTGGGGGGAAAAAAAAACTATATCATCTGTACTAGCAACACGAAGTCAAAAAGAGAGGAAATAGGTAGGAATAAACCCAACAAAAATCTGTAGATTTTTATGAAAAAATTCTGAAATATTAGAAAAGACAAACCATGTTTACTGGCAAGAACACTAAGTATTGTAAAAAGAAAAAAATGCAAATTCTTCCACAAATGAGTTCACAAACTCAGTGCAATTCCTAGCAAAATCCCAGTAGGGTTTTTCCGTGGAGCAGGACTTGCTGATCCTAAAATGTGCGTAAAGGACCAAGGTGGAAGAATCGGTGGGAAGGGAACTCCGTAGCAAAATTATTAAAGCTCCATAATGAAGCTGAGTGTGACATAGGGCTGAATAAACAGACCGTGTTCCGGCTGCAGAATCTAGAAACCAACACAGGCTTTCGGGGAAACTTGATAAATTCTCCCGGTGGCATTAAGAGACCAGCGGGGGAAACGAACTGACCAGTGGTCGGGGTGACAGGATGTTACACTCAGGAAGATTCCAGTCGGTTCTCTACACCGCACCCTATATGACAACAAATCTCGTGTGGAGTAAGGATCAAAACAGCTAAAACAAAACTGTTAGAAGAAAACATAGAAGAGTGCCTTGTGATCTGAAAGGAGGAAGAAATTTTTTTTCTTGATAGGAGGAAATTTCTTAAACAAGATTTTTTAAGACATGAACTATAGTAGTATATTGCTTAATATGACTAAATTAAAAGGGGAACTTTTTTAGTTGTAGCAGTTGCCTACCATGTTCAAGGTCCTGAGTCTGACATGCAGACCAGAAGAAAAAGAAACAAAAGAGAAGTGCTATTCAACAAAAGATGATAATAGAGAGACAAGGAGCCATAACTAGGATAACCCCAAAGTATACAAATTATAGGAAGTGTGTAAATTATACAAGTGTCTGCATATGTGAGAAAAATCCTATAATCCAATACAATGGTGTCATTGTAAATTGGTCAGCGTATATGAATAGGCAATACTCAAAGAAACCTGAATGGTCAATAAACATTTAAAAACAATCTCAACTTTACTACTTGTCAGGGAAATACATAAATGAGATACCATTTCATAGTGCTCAGACTGACCAAAACTAAAAAATCAGACATTAACAAGAGTGGAGGAAGAGAATAAAAAGGAAAGAGAAACCACAGAAATCAATGTTCATCAATAAAGGAACAGGTAAACTGTAATGTACTCACACAGCTATTAAAATAAACTAGGCCGGGGATATAGCTCAGTGGCACAGCGCCTGCCTAGCAAGCATGAGGTCATGAGTTCTATCCCCGGCACCACAAAAAAAATAAATAAATAAAAAATAAAATACGTAAACTAGAGCCTAATACATCACAGAGTTAAATCTGAGAAGTACTTTAGCTCAGAAAAAAAGTCAATGTTGTAGCCATAGTAGCATCATTTATGCAACATTTGGAAATGTGCAGCGCGTAGCCTCGGTGTGTTCAGGGCTGTGGACACACATAGAAAGAGCATAAACACACGCATCGGGACATAAAACACCACATTTATGAAGCAGGTTATTTCCAAGGAGAGAAGAAAAGTGTGGAATTCGGGAAGAGATATATACAGGAGCCGTCCACTTCATCTGTTGTGTTTTATTCTGTTTAAAAAAAAAAAAAAAAAGCAAACACAGCGAAGTGTATTTTCTACACAAAGCACAGTCGAGCAGTCCCCGCCCCCCCCCAATGCGGTCCTGAATGTCTGAGGGTGACGGGGGTGAGGTCATACTGGAGGGTTCACAGCATACAACCTGGCACTGTGCACCCTGCTTTATCCACGGCTCTGACCCTCCCCTTAGAAATGTGCTCGGCACAGAGTGAGACACGCATTTGCGAGGCTCTGAGAACTGTCAGAGCGCCGTGTGTTCTGAAGGAGCTGATCAGCACGGGCGATTTCTGTCACAGCCGTAGACTTCCTCTGACGGGCATTACCTCATTGCTTTCATTTCATCCTTGCCACA
Organism: Chinchilla lanigera; assembly: GCF_000276665.1. Lineage (NCBI taxonomy): Eukaryota > Metazoa > Chordata > Mammalia > Rodentia > Chinchillidae > Chinchilla > Chinchilla lanigera. The sequence goes on along the minus strand of NW_004955420.1, from coordinate 14,381,478 downwards.
AGGGAGGGACCACTATTATCCTCACTGGGCAGGCTTAGAGAGCCGGGAAGCTCGACTGAGTGTGCCAGCAGTTAGAACCGAGTCTGTATTCCATCAGAAACATCTGGCTTTTCACTTTGAAGATATCAATATGTAATACAACAAGCATTGTTAATTTCCTACCACTCTGTTGGTGACTCTGTATTGTCCGTACTGTTCTTTTGCTATTTTGTAAAAGGTTGTTCGTCTGTTAATGTTTTCCTCCTTTTATTTTTAAAATTAAAAAAAAAAAGAAGAAACATCTAGGTTTTAAGCTGCAGGCAGTTTCAAAATTTGGAAACAAACAAGGCAAGGTGAGTCTACTGGGCCTGTGAAGTCTCTAGCAAGAGGAGGTTTTAGCCAGGACCCAGCTCTTCCTGTCCCCTGCCAATGGATGTTGTCGGAGGATCCATTGCTCTGGCCTGTGACCGTGGCCACACTGGGCTGACACCAACCACAGGGGGACACTAGGCTGATCTGAATGGAACCTCCAGTTTGAGAAAGTTTGCTCTTACTTTCATACACAGAAGGAAACACCAACTCAAAGCTCGTCTTCAGGAATCCTGATACTAATAATAATCGCTTTAGTAATCACAGCTGTCACCCACCGGGCATTTATTGAATGCAGGGCACTGCGTTAAGCTTTACAGGCTTGGTGGCCAGGGATGCGCACAGCGACTCATGGGGTTGGGACATTTTGTCTCGTCGGGGTGAGAGAAGCCAGGCACGGAGAAGGCATGTGGGCGTCCTGCCTAGGGCCAGTGCAGTTAGTAAGTGGTGGCGCCGGGAGGGAACAAACCCATAGCCGTCATCTCCCCAGCCTGTGACATCCAATTAAAGCAACAAGGGTTTAACTGCTTTCAATTGGAAGAACAGATGAGGACATGATACAAGCACAATAAACCAGACACCAAGCTTACCATTACTCTCATATACCTGTCACACGTTCGCTGCTCCAAAAATGCTTGTAAACTGGCTCTGGCCCTCAGTTCCAGGAAATGAAAACCAAAGGATCTATTTGGCTGCTGTAAATAAATGGAACTCCCAGGGGGCCGCCGGGACAGGCCGGGCAGTTTCCGAGCCACACCTGACAGTACTGTGCTCACGATTCCCTTGATGACAAGGGACTCAGACAAGCGCCCTCTCCCTGATTAATTTCCGAAAGAGCCCGCCGATCTTGATCATAACAAACACAATGACCCCGGTTACGATGGCCTGGACAGCTAGAAGCCGGACGTACGGAGCCCAGAAGAGGCTGTGAGCTTCACCCTCCCCGCCCGCGGCCACTGGCCGGACGCGCGCCCAGGGATCCGAGCTGCTGGGCACCGCGGTAGTGCCCGGGGATCCTCCGTGGGCGCTCGGGGCCGGGGCACGGGCAGGCGCGCCCCGCGGGCTCGGGCACCAGGGGTCGCCCTCCAGCAGAGCCCAGAGCTCCAGGCCGGCGCGCGGCTCTGGGCCGGAGCACCGCGGGGGCTCGGCCCGGCCCACCACGCCCGGGTGCTGCCGCAGCCACTCGAGGAACGGCCACAGGCCGCAGTCGCACCGCCAGGGGTTGTGGCCCAGCAGGACCTCGGCGAGCCGGGGCAGGGCCGCGAACGCGTCGCCCGGCAGCGCCTCCAGCCGGTTGTGATCGAGCCGCAGGCGCTCCAGGGAGCTGAGGTTGCGCAGCAGCGCGCGGGGCAGGGCGCGCAGCCGGGTGCCGTTGAGGCTTAGCTCGCGCAGGCCCGGCATGGGCCCGAAGAGCACCCCAGGCAGCTGGGCCAGGGGGTTCTCGAAGAGCGTGAGCAGCGTCAGCCGGGGCTCGTGCAGGAAGAGGCCGGGCGGCAGCAGCTCCAGGCGGTTTCTCGCCAGCGTCAGCGAGCTCAGGTTTCCCAGGCGGTCGAAGGCGCCGGGGGCGATGGAGCGGATGCGGTTCCGATCGAGCTCCAGCCGCTCCAGGGCGCTCAGGCTGTCCAGCAGCCCTGAGTCCAGCGACACGAGCTGGTTCGAGCGCAGCAGGAGCTCCTGGAGTTTGGCCTGGGCACCGAGCAGTCCCTCGGGCAGGTGCGTCAGGTTGTTCCCGGATAGATCCAGCACTTTCAGCCTCCCCAGTCTCTCGAAGAGGTTTGCAGGGAGCGAGGCGAGTTGGTTGTGGCTCAGAGAGAGCTCCTGCAGGTTGGCCAGGTTCCGGAACAGGTCAGGGTCAATGGTTCGCAGGGCGTTGCGGTCCAGGAACAGCTGCTCCAGGAGCAGCGTCCTGTCCAGGAGAGCGCGGGGAAGGTGCGGGATGTTGTTGCGGGACAGTCTCAGGGTTTTCAGCTTGATCAGGTCGTCGAAGGTGCCCGGGGCGACGGCGGAGATGGGGCTATCGGAGAGGATCAGGCGCTGCAGGACGGTCATGCCGCGGAAGCTGTCGTTGTGCAGGGCGCCAGGGCCCATATGGAAGAGCAGCAGGTGCGTGAGGTTGGCGGGCAGGCCGAGCGCGGGGACGCGCGCCACTGGGCTGCGCGAGCACTGCGCGGAGTCGCGGAACCAGCACGAGCAGGCCTGCGGGCAGGGCCAGGGCTGCACGCGCGGTAGCCCCAGTAACGCACACAGTAGCGCGGCCAGCAGCAGAGCCGCAGCGCTGCGCGCAGATCCCGGGACCGTGGGCATGCTGCTGGGTGGAAGCCCTTTTCCCCGAAGGCTCGCTGCCCGCCTGCGCTCTGTCCACATACAGCAGAGACGCCCTCGTTCCTCAGGAGGGCAGATCTTCCTGAGGGGGCAAAGGCATCGTTCTGCACTGCCATGTCTCACTGTGGATTGATTTTTACTCCCAATTTAAAGCATTGAGACGAAAGCATTTTCAAACTAAGAAAGATGCCAATCAGTTACCCACCGCTTAATGCCAGGCGTGACTCTCGGCATTGTACAGTAGGTTCACCTAATCTTTTCAGTAACTATGATGTGGGTACGATTATTATCCTGAACTCAAGGACGATGGCATGGAGGCGCAGGAAAGTTAAGTAACTGGGATCACAGAATTTGAGGGCTGTACTGAGAGTCATAAATAAGGACCTACCAAGATGCTTAACCAAAGTAATACTTGGGGCATACAATTATCTGCAAAAACACACAGTAATACTAACCTTCAACAACCTTCACCACCAAATTAAATTTTAGTGTTCATTGTTCCAAATTTTACATCCTAAGCGCACACACAGCCTTTTTTAAATTTAAATTTTAAAAATGTTTGCCTTACCTGAAATGACTGTCCACCCCAAAGGGACTGAAAGGCTTAGGGCTATGCGTGTGATCCTGCACTTGCCTGAGGAAGAGGCCATGTCCCTGCATCCTGAGGATAAGGACTTCACCGGAACACAGCCAGGGCCGGTCCCTATCTCAGAGGGCCGCGTGCAGTGTGTGGTGGCAATTATCTGCAAACCCGCAGAGACCACACGCAACTTGGGTCTCACTGTGGAAGCTCAGTGGCAGCAGAAGAGCTTTTCCATAAACGGCCTCGTCTGGCTTCTGTCATGCTGGGAAGACATCATCACAGCAGCTACCCCCCAGAAGGGCCACACTGCCTTTTCAAGCCACACTGTGCCAGTTCTTCACCCTGTCTTTTGAGGGAAGTCTAACAACTGCTTCACATCTCTGCCCAATGCTCTTTGAAAAAAAAAAAAAAGGTTGACCCAAGTGTGGTGGCACACACCTGTAATCCCAGTACTCAGAAGGCTGTGGCAGGGGGATCTCAAGTTCAAGGCCAGTAGGCTACAGAGCAAGACCCTGTGTTAACAACTGTTATTGTACCTAAGTACTTAGGCACTTATTCACCTAAGTACCACAAGAAGTTGTCACAGCTTTCTATCACAACAGAATACTGAGATAGTCAGTTTAAAAAAAGATTTAGCCAGGCGTGGTGCTGCAGGGCCTGTAATCTCAGCTCTCAGGGAGGCTGAGGCAGGAGGATCACTGTTGAGTTTGAATCCAGCCTAGGCTACATAGTGAGCTCAAGGACAACCTGAACTGCACTTTGAGACCGTCTCAAAAAAAAAAAAAAAAAAAAAAAAAAAATTAAATTAAAAATGAAAGATTTCTTCCAGCTGCAGTCTATTTGCCACTGTGTGGTTTGCTTCTCCTCCCGGCCTGGTGGTGGGGAGATTGTCGCAGGACCCACTTTCTCCAGCTGGACTCCGCCTCCCAGTCTCCGGCATGCAGTGCCACCAGCTGGCAACAAGCCTTCTACACACTGGCCCTAGGGACAGGACCACCACGGAGTAGCTACACCTCGGCAGCAGGGCTTTACCGTGGTGTTTCAAGGACGACTTGAACCTTTTCATAGAATTAAGGACCACTTGTGCTTCGCCCGCTTCTGGCCCACAGCTGCGCGGTAGGTACTGTGCTGGCTATTAACCCTTCTGGACGTCGGGGTCACGCCCGTCCCCAGCTAGTTTGGGGCTTGTCTGACCTTCTCTACAGTGTCTTTCTCTGGACCTAGGTCCTAAGAAATAATGTTACTCTTTTCCTTCACAATTTGTGCCTTTTATGTCTACTCAGCCCACCTCCCCAGTCAGAAGACTATTCTCCCATATTCCCTCAACTTTTGGTTTTGTCACTAGCATTTGGGACTCAGATCCTCCAAGGTCTGATGTGTGTGTCGTATGTTAGACGTCAATGTCTGGCCCTCCGTCAGGGTAAGCAGCTGTCCTTTCTGTCCCTCTGCATCCTGGCTCCGGTGAGGCCTTCGCCCAGCCCATCAAGCTTTCCAGTCTCTCTCCTGGAGAAGCGGGGACACCGGAAACACCTGCCGCCTGACCACGAAAGCTGGACACAAACTTGGCTTCTCTGTGACTCCTACCGCCATTACTTAGCCCCAGCGTCCCTCTGTCCTTCCTCATACTCTTTCTGCATCTGGGGTGCCACAGGACGGCCAGATCTCACAGCTCTGGGCAGACAGTAAGCCCTGCCTCTCCCCACCACCCGCCCCGGCCCTCCTGACACGGACAGCAGCTCTGCAATGCGTCCCCAGGATGGGTGCAGACCCATAGCACTCTTCTTCTGTCTTCACAACTCCGAAGTTAAAAAAGAAATGATGGGCGCCCTCTTCCTCGGCCACTGCTGCTGCCTTCTTCTGCCGCTCCTGGTGCTGCTTGGGTGCTCATTCCTGGTACTTCTTCTGTGAAACGGCAGTGAAGACTTGGGTGCTCGCTATGGCCGACAAAAAGCCCACGGCAGGAGTCAAGACTGAGAACAAGGATCGTGTTAATGTGAAGGTGGCGGGGCAGGATGGTTCTGTGGCACAGTTTAAGATTAAGAGGCACACACCACTTAGTCAACTGAAGAAAGCCTCCTGTGGACAGGCTTTGTCAATGAGGCAGATCAGATTCCGATGTGACGGACAGCCATCCAATGGAACACACACACCTGCACAGCTGGAAATGGAGGATGAAGATACCACTGACACGTTCCAGCAGCAGACAGGAGGTGTCTACTAGAAAGGGAACCTGCAACAACCGAACTCCAGAACACTGTTCTTGCAGACCAAGAATACATTCTCAATTAGAAAATTGCCATTTGGTTCCACCACATCCTGACTACTACAGTATAGTTTTCTGTTCTCCACTTACCTCTGCCCCACTCCTGTACTGTCCATGAAGTATCTGGTGTAGGTGCACAAGCTCACTGCTTTTTTTTTACTAAATGGCCAACAGTGCTTTGATTGCCATCAAATGGAGACGGGATGGGGAATTACTGGTTCTGTGAAAATAACCCCTTTCTCCATTAGTGGCCTGCTTGTCGCTCTTTCTTTGTATTTCTAAGTTATTTCGCTCTGCTTTCACAGAAAAGATAACACGAAAATCCCCGCGTACTTTGTTTGATTAGAGAATTTTAGTGTTTTTCATTTATCATTGTAAAACCAAGGACAATTTTATAATTTTTTTTGTACACAGCTGTTACATTTAGGGCAATCTGTCTTTAAGTAGGAGTAAATTACTCTTTAAAAGAAGAAAAAAGAATACTAGGTAGTTCTCTTTAAGTCAAGTGTCTTGTTTAAATAAACCTCTTGTTCAAAATGAAAAAAAAAAAGATGAAGTATTACGTAGGAAAATAAATTCAGAGGGCAGTATTCACCTAAGTACCAAGTATATGAAGACACAGAAAAAAACATGGACGTATCATTTAGATTTTTATTTTAATAGCTTCAATCAAAAAAGATTCATAAGGTCATTTACAATGCTGAACGTACAATCATGAACGGATGCCTTCGTGACAACAGGGTACCATTCTTGAGCAGCAATACAATTTTAAAAATATAAAGATGAAGTATCATTTCTGATAAAAAGTTACTTAAAAAATCCAAGGTCTTAGGGAATTCACAAATCATAACAGGAAGTAACTTAATTTCATGTGCACATAATTATCAAATTTTAATACATTAAAAATATGTGTAAATGCCCACGACTGTACAAAAATTAACATCCTACTTTGTTAAAACTGCCCTATCCCCTCCCACCGTAAAAATACAAAAACTTATTTTCAGATGTGTCAAAATTACATGCACGAAGTATCAGAATGTCTTCGTAACGCGCGGCTTGTGCTCTCCGCCGGGCGTGCTGCTGTTTGGGGAAGGCACCCGAACGCGGTGTCCCCACCGGCCTCGGAGACCGCGGCGCTGCCACCATCTGGGCAGAGTTCAAACTGCCACGGTTCTGCTTAAATGGGAGTGCGACCTGGAAAGCTTTTGAATTGAAGGATTATAAAACTACTCTAGAAAGCGTTTATTTTGTTGTTGGCTTAGCCACGTTTATTCAAGCATCACTTGCAGCACAGCTTACAGCCGTCGGTGCCAGAAGACAGAGAACACAGTCAGCACTGTATTTGAGGGAGGGGACCTGAACAACCCTGAGGGAGACACACATTAAAAATCTTGTTATTTATTTAAAAAGTTAAAAAGTTATTTTAACAATTAACATTATTTAACAATTACTTTCCTGGACATTTCTGTCCTGTAGGTGCATAAATAAAATTTAAATCAGCAATATTTATCAACCTTAATACATCAAAATAATATATGTACAGATTTTTAAATTTAGTTCTGTATACACTCAAATAATTTAAGGTAAAATTCAAAACCAAAATGACTACTATGCAACAGTGAGCCACAGAGGACTCAGCCCATCGATGGCACTGAGAAGACTGACAGCTGGTTTCACAGACGTCCTTCAAACGACATTCTCCACGGGACCAACCCGCCCCGCCTAGACGGTTTCCATCTACCTAAATGGTGTTCCTCTAGAACACCACAGACAGGGACCTACCAAACCCTACTGACTCCGAATGGTACAAGCCTGCGTGTGTCAAAAATAGCTCTTTATGATCATGCTGTTAAAGACGTTAAATACAATCTGATCCTCTGGATTTGTGAGCTGCTATTTAGCGATCACTTTAATTATATGCTTCAATATTGAAACCAAAGAATAAAATTTACAATTCTGGCAATCACTGAAGAACAGCACTTGAGCATATTTAAAATGAATGTAGAAATGAATATAGAAAACAAGAGAATAAGGAACTGTAGAAAACAGTGCTAATTCACAGCCTGAGAGGTCTAAGATGCATAGCTTCACTGGATCATTCGTGGAGAAGTTGTTTTTATCACCTAATGTGTGTCGATACCCTATTATGCATTCTGATAGAAAACTCGGATCGTACTTTGTACGACTCATCCGTGGCAACAGCAGGAAGGCTGACCCGAGTGCCATGCACGTTTCCACAGTCAGCCAACTCTGGCTGGGTCTCGGCGGCACCAAGAATGAGCCGCGTTTGGGTCCACAAGTCTGGGTAACATCTGGTTAAACGGTAAGTTGGTGTCGGGAAATAATGAGCTGCTCGAGTGAAATGCGCAAGCACGTGAGTAGTTAAGGAAGGGCAGAGGGTAAAACTGTGTGTTGAACATTTCAGGGCCATTTTACAGTAACAACCGCCCCATGTTTATCCTAACTTGGGCACTGCCAAACCCTGGACCCCGTTTTTAACGGCACTTTAAAAGCTACCTTAAGTTCCTTTAGAATTTAAACATTAACCAGGTAAAACAGAAAAGTGAAAAACACTCTCTGCACATCTTCTGCAAATGTCTTTTACCTGTATTTCCTCAGGTTTTTTTTCTCCCAGGAATTTGCCCCGGCCCTGTGCTTCTTTCTAACAGAACAGACGCACTCAGACCTCTGGCGCCCCCTGATGGCACAGAACAAACTCTCGCCAAGCTCACGCTGCTTTGGGAAAGAGCAGTCATTCAAATCCAATGCTCTACTGTAAAAGCCTTGTTACTGATAGGAGACTCATACAGCAAACCTTAAAAAACTTTCAGGTAAAATTCTAAATCAAAAAACAAAATTCACTCTCATCCTATGTCTTTAGGTAATCAAAAATGGAAAAATAAAAAGGTATTTAAAATAACATTAATCCTGAAGAAAAAACAGGAGTAAAGAGGTATTAAAAAGGTAGTTCTACACCTACTGCCAAAAGAAATCATCTTCTGTTCTCAGTGAGGAAGGTTCCACAACATGAAACTGAAGCAAACCAGACTCCCAACTCCACACACACACAAGACCCACCACACAGCGAGGGGTCATCGCAGAGGCAGGAGCGCGCCTGCTGATTACAAAAATCAAACCCGGGCAGTTTGTACAGAAAATGGAAAACCGTAATGGAAATAGCCTGAGCTCTCTAAGCAACACCACTGAACTCACTCCTGACTCCCGAAGGGAGCTGGCGCAGGTCACACGGAATCTTTGGAAGGACTGAATCAAAGGAAACAGCCTCCCCACTTGTTTTCACCGGCAGCTAACCAACACCCATTTTTTACCAATCACACATTTAGGGTCTGTAATAGAAATATGAATTTTTTCTAAGACGGGAGTTGTGCAAATAGGAGAGGAAACTACTCCCCAAGCCCCTCATGCACCAAGTTCCTCTTGTATCCAAAACAAAGTATCACTGAGGGTGAGAACCAAAATTCTGGAAATGTGTGTAATATTTAGGTTGGTGACTGCAGACAGGGAAGGCCTGAGAGGTAACTGACTATGAGGCCAGTACTGTTCTGAGAACTGACAGGGCGTGGAGCAGCACACGCTCCGACACGCGGCATCAGGAAGTCCCAAGCCCCGCGTCAGTACGCCACCGAGCCCGGGTCGCCGGCGATGGTGATGACCTGACACGACCCATTCTCCTTGGACAAAACTTTGGCCTCTGTTGTTGTCTGGGGTTTCGGTGGCCACTCGGGGTCAACCAGCAGCTCCTGTGCCAGGTACATGTACTTCGCCTTTGGAGTCTTCTTCCGACAGCGCAGGGCCGCCCAGGAAAAGCAGCATTTCCCCCACCGGTCCACCGACTCCTAAGAAAGTCAGACAATTAAAAAGAGCACCCTAGTTGATTAAAGGGTTCCTCTTTTCTTTTAACGGGTTTGTCAATGCATACATTGGCACAGAAGAACAAGAGGAAATGACTCCTGAGCACGACAAATAAATGAACAAACAAAAAAAAATACATGTAAAAAAGCCAGTTTTCAATTATTTAGGGACAGATCATTTTTTTGTTTTGTTCTTGTTTTTTGGTGCCAGGAATCGAACTCAGGACCTTGTACTTGCCAGGCAGGTGCTTGTGCCACTGAGCTATATCCTCACCCCTTGTTTTTGTCTTTTTTGAGACAGGGTCTCACTATGCAGTTCAGGCTGGTCTTGAACTCCCAACAATCTCCTGCCTCAGCCTCCTGAGTGCTGGGATTACAGGCGTGAGCCGCTGGGCCTGGCTAGGAAAAGATCATCTTTAAGATTAGATTTTTTGGGTCCTCTGTGTACAGTTACCCTGTAATTTACTTCATTTTATTTAGTTTTTATGTACCTATTTTCTGGCGTACTGATAAAAATTTGTAAGTTGCACATCTAGATACAGAGTAACAAATATATTAAGAATAAATTTATTTAGAAAATCATTTCAATATTTAATTTGTAAATTCTTATATTCGATCCCAAACTATCTTCTGGTACTATTGCTCCTGGGAACTCAGCCACTTGACCTTGTACAGTGGTAAATAACAGTTACTGTGAACATCCCCTTTCCAAGCCTGAAGAAAATACTGTTGAGTCAAAATTAGGACTAAGGTCATGTTTAATTCCAAAAACCTCTTTTAAAACCACATTCTCACCAACACAAAACAGTATTTTCACTTTGCGATGACGGTGATGGTGCTCCACACTCGAAGGTGGTCCATAGGAAAGGGTAAAATCAGCTACTGTTTCTTAGTATTATTTTAAAAATCTCTGTCACCGCTGAAATCCTCCTCACTGATCCTGAAGTTACTAACGAATGCACCTTGAGTCCCCGGTTAATGTCTAGAAATATAAATTCAACAGAGGCCAGAAGGTGCCTTCAGAGTTCCTCTCGCTCAAAACTGGAAACCAACGCAGCAAAACCCTAAGACCCACAGCAGCAGTCACCTCTGAAGTCGGTCAGTTCACTGTCCTGCTGCTGCTTCTCCTGGGTTAAACTCAAGCCAATCAGCATAACCTAGCCTACAACTACCACTCCTCTCAGCCCCAAGCCTGGAAGACACTACACAACCGGTGCTCATGCTAACGGGAACACCAAAACGCCATGCCCCAGAGGCAAGTCTGCATAACACACATTTGAAATGTGTGGCTAAGAGGGGCCAAACAGCACAGCAGAAGTACCTTTAGCGGGGCGGGGCACTGAACTCCAGGGCTCTGCACGGACCTATTTCCCCAGCTTTTTTTTGGGGGGTACTGGGAATTGAACTCAGGACCTTGCGCTTGCCAGGCAGGTGCTGCGCTGCTGAGCTATATCCCCGGTCCCCCACAGCCTTTTTAAATTCTGAGAGAGGGTCTCACAAAGTATCCCCGGCTGTATCCCAGGCTGTGTTCGAACTTGTGATTATTCTGCCTCACCTTTCAGAGTCCTGGGATTACAGGCAGGTGTGTGCCATCACACCTGACTCAAAAATACTTTTAAATGAAGCTTTTAAATTTCTTTCCTCTATTCATTTGAGACATCTTTCTCATTTTATGGAGATGGGCACCAACTACTCTTCCTCTTCTGATGTCCCTCAGAACATGACAGGCAACTGCAAAGGTCTCTGGTCGAGTCTGCTACCAAAGCTCCCAGCGCTGCATGCTACCAAAGGCTGACAGGCCAAGCTGTGGTCACAGGCAGCTGACTGCATTCCCTGGGAAGAAGACCCAAAGATGCATCATCTATCAACGGAACAGAGACAGAGTTACTGTACTGTATTACCAGCCCCTTAAATTAACCCACAGGAAAACAGTGCCGGGAGCAGCAGACATCCCTGTGCCCAGGTTGTCATGGGTGACCGCATGGCAGACGAGCGATCCTGTCCAGTGCAGCGCACAAAGGCTCAGGATTTAACCTAGAGGGCGGCTCACTACCCTGGGTTTACTTTTTTCCAGTGTTTCAATTCTTGAGTCCAACTATAGAAAAGATCACTGTTCCTCAATCAATGTGAAAGCTGTCATTTTTCATTTTATGGAAGTAGCACTGTTAAAGGCTCATGGAAAAAAGGCTCATGGTGACTGCTGACTCCAAAAAAGAGAGAGAAACAGTAGAGCCTAACAGGCTTCATCTATCCGGTGAGCCTCCGGGGTTCACGAGAGGCCGAGGCAGAAGCCAAACCAGAGGCTGGTGGATTTAGACACACTCAGTCCTGACGCAGGTTCCCACCTGCACACAGTGAGGCCCGACAGTAAATTACAACTGATCTGCAAGCCTTTTATATTCAAGGGTGCGTTATTTAAAATTCCTCACCTCATTAAAAAGTGTGCATTTAAATGAAATTAAACTTTATTCCATTTAAATTTTTAATTTAAATGAAATTTAATTTAAATTAAAAGTTTAAGTCATAAGGAACACCAGGAATTTCCCAACTCCACTTCCCATTAGAAACACATTTTTCTTACACTTTCATCCTCCCAAGTATCACACATAAAATACTACATGCAAGCACAGGTAACTCATACAAGCATGTCACTCACATCCTCAGACACAACGAGTGTCACGGGCACAGAACTACAGCATGACGGCCATGCTGGGATGGGCCGGGGTGGGGTGGGAGGAGGTGATGAGGGGAGGCGAGCATCACGCAGTGCGGAGGCGACGTGGCAGAGGGCGTGGAGTCTGGCATGAGCACAGGGACAACCCACACTTCCAGGCCCTAAGCCCCCAAAGCAGGAGAGTACGGCAGGCAGAGCAGCTGGACTCGGGACTTGCTTCTGAAAGAAACGGTGGAGACCAAATTTATCCGTTCAGAGCCAGGCATAGGGGCATATATTTGTAATCCCGGCACTCTGGAGGCTAAGGCCGGAGGATCATTGCAAGTTCCTGGGTAGCCTGGGCTATACAGTGAGCTCAAGGCCGGCCTGAACTCCACAGAAATACTCTGTCTCATAATAAATAAAATATTTTAATGCCAGGCATGGTGGCACATGCCCATAATCCCAGCACTTGGGAGGCTGAGGAAGAAGCAGCTCTGTGGTCTCCTGGGCAGGCTGGACTACATAGTGAGTTCAAGGCCAGCCTGGACTACAAAGTGAGATCCTGTCTCAAGAAATAAAACAAAACAAAAAAGTAATTTTTAAAAAATATTATCCCCCCAACAAAAAAATTATTCCCTCAGAGAAGAGGCTATCCTCTCTCAGCAGAGCCTCCACAAGGACCTTCAAGGACACTATGGCTTTAACTCTCTTGGTTCTCAGACATTCTTAGCTGTTCAGATTATCTCAGGAGGTGTCCTCATGGGTGACATTTAAAACATAAGGTGATGCCTGAATGAAAAATATCATCACAGTACTGTGGTTTCTGTGTTTCCCACTCCGATCCAATGAGACTGAGCTCTCCAGTGAGCTCTACATGAGCTCCAGTGAGAGTCTGCACGGCATAAAGACAACACGTAACGCTTGGGCTTATCAAGCAAGCAGCTGCAGCAGGATCGAAGTACACAGCCAGTACGAGGCCAGCACTACATCTCCTCCAAAGGGCTTCCACTCTTCGATGCCCGGTACACACAACTGCTTCCCAGGAGAGCGGGCACAGACCTCCTCAGAGGAGCGAGCTCTAGGAAACCCCAGAACAGGTTGGTCACCCAGGTCAAGTGTGATTCGGGCATTTCTTATGAATATCCCGACTTAAAATCATTGGTACATTGAGAGTATTTGTTAGAAAATAGCTATTAATATCTAAGGCTGCTAAAGAACATTGCAGGAATATATGGCTCCATATAATGGCTTAAACTGTAATTATCTGCCAGTGGCTTCCTTAATTTCATTCAGTAGACATTTACTGAGGTTACTGAACGGCTGAAGAATCACTATGGGATCGCCAAGCACGCACAAAGCCTGCTGACCCTCAGTACACACACACACATAAAAGGTAAAAGCAAAATTTCTGCTATGAACCAGGCGAGCTACATGAATGTTCAGGGGGCCAGGCAGGATGTCATGTCTACAATGCCCAGTAAAATGGTCTTTAAAGCATGGATAGGGGCCTGTGCTACAGAAATCTAAAACTGTTTCCCTGGCTGTAAGAACTGGTGGCAGACAGTAAAGCTACTCCTACCCATGCCCACCACAAAGCAGCTGGTAACGGTAGCTACTGCGGGTCCCTGTCCCGCTCCTGGACCACTCTGCTAGTCTCATCTCTTCATCTCCCAAAAGACGGATGGGAAGCATGTGGCACAAAGGAAAAAGCGCCTCTCTTAAAATGTGAAATCCTGGCTTCAGTTCCAGTTCTGCCCTTCATGAGATGCCTGAGGGTGGAAAGTGGGTCAGTTCAGCTGCATAAAATGGAGTCAGAAATATCCTAGGTCTGGGAGGCCCCTGGAGGTGGACGGTGCCTTGCAGAGACTTCCAAGTGAGTTTCTTGGCCTCCCAAGTCAACCATCAACCTGAAGCTAGTTCGGGGTTTCTAGCTTTGCAACTTTTACCGTAATCCACAGCCCCCATCTACATGGTAAGAAAGTAAAAGAAGAGAGGGGTGCTTCTTCCCCGGCACTAACACAGAAGCCAGGAGCTGCAGTCTGCAAAGACCTCATGGGACTGTCGCAGGCGTGGAGGAGACCTGCAAGCGGAGGGTGGGGAGGGGCTACAGCACCAGAGAAGGCCTCAGTACACAGGCACACTCCCTTGCTTTCCTGTCCACCTTAAAGTAGGGCTCGCCAACTGCGGCACCGCAGCCCTCGGGGCTACTGAGTCCTCGCGAGGCGGCGAGGTCCTGTGCACCGAAGGGTCGCTGCTCAGCAGCTCTGACCTGCAGCACTCTACCTGCCAACAGCTGCCCCCTTGCTTCACCGTCCCCACCGACCCTGTCCCTGACACTGCCAAGCGTCCCCTGGGCGACAGTCACACGGCCCCCCACGACTTACCTGATGGGCCCATAAAGGACCACAAACACGGACACAGGCAAGTGGCAGGTGACAGCAGTGTCGCATTCTGTGCTAAGGTGCCGTAAGAACTCTAGCTCTAAGGCCAGTCATCAAAAGTGCTTTCTTAATCATGACCACAGAACTGGAAGACTAAAATTCTTCCTCCTCACTGGCTCAGTCTGATAGTTGGGTATCCCTTTGGAGAAGAGGAAAGCTCAATTTAAATTTTCCCCTAGGCTTGTGCCTGGTCAAGGACTTGAGATAAGAGGCCAGGTTAAACCTCTGAACTAACACAGTAAAGGCAGCAAAAGGGAAAATACAGGCCCAGAGAGGTTGTAGTGAAGGCCCTGAGCACTTAGGACAGCTCTTGGCATGAGAAAGAACTGCAGATGACTCCACTCAACCCTTCATCTCAAGTACACCACAATTTGCCACACACTATTTAAAAAGCACAGACAGAGGACCTCTTAGGGAGCTACCCCGTGGAACTATACCTGGACACTGAGCCTGCTCAATCGCCTACAGAAAGCTCAGAAGTTGCCACTTAGGTAAAAGGTGGCTAAAACGAAGTGACTGGTACCCTGAGAAATGCCCCGAGTTCCTTTGAACTCTGAGTGTCCCTATGGCTTGGGTGGCACCTTGCTCCCCTACAGAGAGCAGAGGTCAGGTACAGAGGAGCGAGGGCTCACTGCCAGGCACTCTCCACACAGCTGGTGCCCAGGGCCCTGACTCAAGGAAATCTGTACTCTTTCTTCATCACAGCTGCCCTCAGCACCCTGACGCTGGGAAAGGGGTTTCACTCCTTATCTGTTTCTTTCTCTTTTTACCCAGAGAGCTTGTGATACTTTTCAAATAGCAGGTGATTTAACTGACCCCAAAAATCCTAGCCATGCTTGCTTGAAATGAACATACCATTTTCCTAATGCGAGAGAGACAGACACTGGGGGAAGCCAAACATTAAGACACATCAGAAACACTTTCTTAAAATTTCAACCTTTGGATTCTAATCCAAGAAGAAAAGTTTCAATTTCAAAACTTTACATGAGCATTGCTTACCCCTAACGAGACCATGAAAACCAACAACACAAACACAAAGCGGACGGGGTGGGAGAACAACACACTCTCACCTTTGCGGACCACACCCTCCACACAGAGCGGTGGAGCTGGGATGGAGACTTATGGAACGGCGGGAGTCCTGAAAAGCTCTAACAAATACTTGCCCTGAGTTTTCTAGGACTCCACAGAGAAAGGCAACGGGGGGCACAGGGGAAGGAGGCAGCAGCACACGGATACCCTAGCGCGCAGGGTGCACAACTGGAAGCGAGGATGCGTGGGACGAAGGCAGGCGCTTACTCCCGACCTGTGGCGGCGCTGTGGTGCTGAAGCGGCACTCTCCTTGTCTGTCTCGATTGAACACAACTTTCCAAAGGACCATGTCAAGGAAGAAGCTCTGAGAGATAGTCCAGTAGGGTGAGAATTAAAAATGACCAAGCCGTTCTTTTGTAACATGCACATTTAAAAATCACTCACACAGCTGGAGCATCATTAGTCAAAAACATGGTTTGATTTTCATATACAGAACTTCAATTAATATTGCAAATGGCTGAAGAACACCAGGAATTCTGTAACAAATACAATCGCTAAGGGGGACTGCTAAATCTTCTACAAAATATGGCTTTTCTAGACTCCTTAGTGCTCCCCCGGGCTCAAACAATGCTTATTAATTTGAAGCCTGTTTGTTAACAATGAATCATTTTCACTGAATATCTATCATTAATTGTCAACACAAATGATTCTTTAATAAGCAAGAATAGTAACATTTAAGTGAAAACGTAAGTTTATATTGTAGAAAATGGAATGCTGTAGAATGATTTCTTAAGATATGCTTTCTAGCATCTGTCACAGAAAAAATCTATTTCACTGGCGAACTTCAAAGTTTACTCCAAAAAGCCATGCTGTCTGCCACCTGCCATCTCTCAAATCTAATACCAAGTCATCTTTTTACCAGGACAGCTGCAAGTAAGCAGAGTTCCTAAAGAGAGAATCATTATCACTAAAATGTTTCCCCACAAGTTGCCTTCATTGTGACTCAAAAGCCTACTCTAGGAAACTCCTAACTTAAACACCAGCATTTATTAATAAGCAGTCAATGAGAGCTTGCTAGCTCCTTTTAAAGGAGCCAGTCCAAATAAAGGAGATCCTAACAGGAGAGTAAGTAGGTGACAGACAGAGCCCAGAGTACAGAAGACTCCTGCAGGTCATTCAAAAGGAAATTCCAAGCTCCAGTGACCAATGTTGAAATGAGAAAAGTCCCTAACACTCAGCATTTTACGTGTTCAATGAAGCCCTGCTGTCAGTCGGTGGTGGCGAACCCGTGGCATTCGTGCTGCAGCCTCTCTGCCACCACGCGAGTCAAGTCGCCCCAGCAGCCAAGCACCGGATGTTCAGCTTTAACTGCAGTGTTGGCATTTTGTGATAGGTAAGTGAGTATGGGCCTGCCGTTTGGGCGCTTGGTCTCTAAAAGGTTCGCCATCATGTTGTGTTTTCCGCCGTTCTTGGCAAAAGCCTCCCCCCGCACTTCCTCAAATGGGACATTTTACCCTACCTCGCAGCAGACACTGGCACAGCCCCTGGTTTCCCAGCCACTGGGAATGGGGTGCCGCCAGGCCACTGTGCTTCTCCGCTGCCCTTGCTCACATGTGCTCCCTCACTCCGTGCTGAGCGCAGCCTGGACTGTGCTCTTCCCGCGCTTGCCCATGGAGCACAGGCGAGGCCAGAGAAGACGCAGTGCCCGTGCGTGGGAGGGCGCTGAGACTCGGGGGTCTGTCCCGTTGCCTGTCCACTTTCCCGCTTTCCACAACACCCGGGTCCCCGAGCAACAAGGCAGCTGTGCAGCTCAGGCAGTGCTTACCTCCACCACGACAGACACAACGGCGTTGAGGAGGACAATGAGCAGCATGGTTATGCGCCACTCATAGGGGACACACACGAGCTGCAAGACAAGAAAGGCCCAAGTTGGGTATGCAGACATCCCGGTTTCTAAATTACCGAATCTCTAGTTTACTGCATCTCTAAATACACTATTACTTTGCCAGAGGTACAGATTATATTCAAGTTTAATGTAATGATGTAACCTTAAAAAAACTTGCCATGAGTTAAGTGGCTGACCTCAGTGCCAAACTCCACCCCCAGATTCAACAACAGATCTGCTACACTAGATCACAAACTCTAATGAGGCCTTAGGGTAAAAATAAAAACCTGTCTGAAGTACGGATCAAACCTCACATTACTGTAAAGGCAAATTCACAAAAACATATACAATTTAAGAGTTACAATTTAAATTTCACTGTAAAACCTGATTCATTTCTAAGGCCTAAAAAATAAGAGAAAGATCCCATAACTGAAAGTCAGCACGCACTCATTCCCAAGCAGCCAGGCTGGCCCACTGGACGCCAGGGACCACAGCCGACACACGGGGAAAGAACTTGGAGGCTCTGGCAAGGCGGGCGCGTGCTCTGGAGACTGTTGCAATCAGCCAGGCTCAGGCCACGGGAGCGTAAGAGGGCCCTGGAGAGTGAGGGCATGAAAGGACCTAACAGCTGACTGGCTAAGAAAAGGAAAACGACAAGGACAGGTGGACAGGGTCGAGACTGAGTCTGTCACCACGTATCCAAGTCAAGGATATATAGTGACAGACTCAGTGTCACTGGCTATTTGGGTTTAAAGCTCAGAAGTGAGAGCTCAGGGCCAGGTACAAAGATGGGGAGTCTTCAGTCTCCAGATGGCAGCGAGGGGTGGAGCCAGGACAGCAGGTGAGATCACCTGAGGTACAGAGTGAAGAGGGAGAAGGCAGGAAAAGTGAGGAACACCATCACTTGAGGAGCAAGCAGAGGGCCTGGAACACAAAACAGAACAAGAACGAACAGTCCCACAGGAAGGAAAGGCCAGAAGAGGACGAGGCATCAGAGAACTCAAGAGAACACATCTCAGCGATGGTGTCATGGTCCAGTACTGCGGGGAGGTCAAGGAACACTAGGAAAACAATGTTTACGGACACCCATCCATTGGACTTTTGGTCTAACCCAGTGTTTGTGAGCATGAAGACTCTAGACACCCTCTGCCGTGGTTTGGACATGGCACCACAACACACACTGAAACCCGATCCCCAGTGTAATGGGCAGGGAGCTAAGCAGGCTGCAGAGGCACCTTCACCAGGGGGCTGGGGGGCGAGGCGGGTGTTAGTGATCCTGAGACTGAGCTGTGAGTTCAGCGCTTCCCTCATCACGTGACACGCCCCGCAGACACCTGGCCCTTTTACTTTTCCACCCTCCAGGACAAACCCTGTTCTTTCCACATTACTGAGGTATGTTGTTATAGCAACCAACAGCCTAACACACTTTGACCATCTCCATTTACTTAACCTATTATATAAATTTGTATTGAAGTGTGCAAAAATTTGCAACACAGCATTATTTACAGTAGTAAACACTGGAAACAACCTAAATATCTATCCAAGTTGGATTACTCATACACACTGGAAAAAGCCACACCACAGAATACTCACTCCATAAAGGTCATGTGACTGTTTTTGGTAAGTGGTTTCACTATGATGTCAGGCTGGCCTTAAGCCCTAAGTTCAAGCAACTCTGCCTCAACCTGCTGAGTAAGCAGGACTACAGGGGCACGGCTTTACACCCACTGCATATAACTCTAGTACCTAAACCAGTAAGGAACGTACAAGAAAGGAAAACGAAGGCTGATTTTACTCATGCAATAGCGGCAAAACCCAAAACAAAACCAGAGCGCTCAGAAGAGTGCATCACGCTCAACCTGGCACTATGATCGCACTGGGTTTAATACAGGAACACAAAGTTAATGAGTGGCTATCAGTCAAATGTCATTCACCCCTCTGTGCTGGGAGAAGACCTGTGTGGCTGTTACAGTTAAATACAAATGTCTGCCAAAGACCTGAGGGTTTGGTCCCCCGTTCAGCAGTGTTGTGAGACAGAGCCCTGAAGGGTGACTGTCACAAGGACTTAGTATCACCCTGTGGGTTAACCCACTGATGAGATCACAGCTGAACAGGCTGTTGGGAAGTGAGGCAGGACTGGAGGAAGGAGGTCCCTGGGGTGTACCTCTGAGGGGTGACAGCACATCTCGTCCCCAGCCCTTTCCTCCCTGGTTCTTTCCCTCTACTTCCTGGCTACCAGGAAGTGAGCACTATCCTCTGCCAGGCCCTTCTACCACATGGTTCCCACCTGGGAACGGGCTCAACATGGACTGCAACCTCTGAAACCACGGCCAAAATAAATCCTTCTCCTTTACGCTGTTTGCGTCACAGGGGAAGCTCACACAGCGATTACTGCCGCAGTGCACTGTGGGGCGCAGTCCTCCCAGCTATGTCAGGGTGGCGGTGGGGCAGCTGAGTGTTCAAGGCCAGCCTGGGTAACACTGGGATCTCACATCCACATTAAAAAAAGCAAAAAAATCCACATGTTAAAGGTACTAACCCGACGGACTACACCCTGGAAATATATAGCGCCATATATATGTATATGTGTGTGTGTGTGTGTGTGTGTGTGTGTGTGTGTGTGTATATATATATATATATATAAAAGACAAGATAGCACTATCATTATGACCTATACATTAAAATGAAAAATACTGAGAGGTGTAAGGATTATGAAATGTTAAGAATGAGGAGTTCAAAAATTCATATAAACAGCAAATCCTGGAAAATCTAAAATGTGTCAGAATAAAGTGTGACAAAGTTTCTGCATGTAAGATGAATATCAAAAGTAACTGCACTGAATACACCAGCAGCAAAGAATTAGAAAATGTCCTTTTAAGCAGATAACACTGATCAAGGAACAAAAACTGTAGTACTCCAGGAATAAATCTGACCAAAAAAGTATAAAAATCTTCTGGGAGAAAATTATCAGATCACCTGAAAGATATGCAAGAATATCTGAAGAAACAGATACCTGTTCATGGAAAGGGAAACTAATCAAATCCCCCTCAAACTTACTGATAAACTCCATGCAATTCTAATTAATTCTGAGAATGCTTTTCCTGGTATCTGACAAGCTAAACTTAATTTAAGAGAAAAAGGTCAAGAACAGCTAAAAAGTCCAGCATGAATGACAGTGTGAGTTGGGGCAGGGGTTCTGCACAGACTTGCATCAAGAAGTCACAGTCATTCGAATGATGAGGTATAAAGAGAAAAGAAAACTAAAGAACAAAACCCAGAGCCCCCAACAGACCAACAGTCTGCAGAGCACATGGAAAACTGACACAGAACAGAGGAATCCCTGAGCAGGTAACACTGCAGCAAAAGGGCACTCACAAGGGGAGAAAAAGAAAGAAAAAGAAATATGATCCCCATCTCAAAATACTACAAATCAAATTAAAATGAATATAATAGCAACAGATATAAACTGATGCGATCACTGTGGAAAATAACCCGGCACACAGGAAAAGTGGAAAACGTGCTGAAACCACCAGGGCCAACCTTTGTCTCTCGGTGCTACCGTAAAAGCAGGGTGGGCAGCAGTGGGAAAGGGACATTACCACTGACACTGTTTGGAATTACCAGCATACAGGGTGGTATTTAAGAGCAGATGGACTTTTGGTGGGCTTTGTTACTGCCTTCTTCTTTGTGTGTGTGTGTGTACTGGAGACTGAACTCAGGGCCTTTGCATTGAGCCCTAGCCCCAGCCCAACCAACAGACTTACCTACCTACCTACCTTCTATTTATTTGAGATAAGGTCTCACTAAATTGATAAGTTGCCTAGTTTACGCTTGAACATGTGATCCTCCTGCTTCAGCCTCCCAGTGTACTGGGACCACAGGTGTGCACTACCACTCCCAGTTTGCTGTTTGTTCCTGGGGTGAACTACTTCTACCTCTATTCTGGCACATTATGACTGATGCTGCATGTACCAGGAGATATGTAAAACAATGTTCAGATTAGAATTGTAAGTACAGGAAAAAACTAAAACGACCCAAGTACAGTATTTGCCAACGAAGAAATAAATTCCAGTATACTCCTATACTACTTGCCACTGAGTATGAAACACACATGTGAACACAGATAATCTCAGAAACAATGCCGATGGCCAAGTCCAAGGAAAAAAATAGTAAAATATCATTTTTATAAAGTTAAAAGCAAGTAAGACTATCTCTTTAAGGAAAAATACCTCGGAGTGTTTGGAGAAAGGTGTACAGATGATTAATGCTACCTATTCTTAGACAGCAGTAAGGGCAGGATGGACTCACAGCGTTACTTCATTACTACATTATTATTACAACTAAAAGATACGTGTGTTTCCTTTTGTACAGGAAGTATTTCACCCTTCCTGAAGTTTTTAGTGACAAAAATGAAACACTAAATGATAGACCAAGACAGCCATGTATAGACCACCCAAGCAGGATACAGGGCAGCAAAGTTATGAGGTTCAGAGACCAAGCCCTTTTTGTCTTCAAACCCCAAGGGGCATTTAGTTCCTCTGCACAGGAACTGCAACCAAAAGCACAGACTACACAGGTATAAATGTGCTCTTCGTCTGTTTTAGAGTATCCTTCAGTCACTGCATTGCACCTTAGAAAAAAGGGAAAGAGATCCAAGAAAGAGAAATGGAGGCAGCTCGCCTCTCTCCCCAGTGACAAAAGAAGGGCACATGAGGGGCAGAGTGTGAACTCTGGTGTCAAAGCCCAGAGTCTCATGAGGCTGCTTACAATTCACGTTCTACCAGAGTATCCCTATATGTCACTGTCACACTGCTGCCACCCAGTGACTATCAACCTGGAGACAAGAAGTAATAAACGGTGTGCGTCAGCCTTACCTCAAGAACCTTGTCAACAAAGGCAATTGGATGCAACATGATGAGTAATACGAAAAAGTACAAAATAATCACAGATACAACAAAAAAATCTGGAAAAGAAAATAAAACAGTTACATTAGAAGTTCCTGTAAAGAAATGGGATCCAGTAACAAGTGGTCTACTATCATTTCTGAACTGAGTTTTGAATACTTCTGCTAACACCTAAGACAGGTGCAGTCGTTTCCTACAGTATAAGATCTCGTGCCAGGCTCCCAGAGAGTCATGTACATGGTGAGGCTATCAATATTTGAATCCCATTAACCTGAAAGTATTTCAGAAAATAATTAGCACTTTATAAATAAAATCTAGACCTTTCATAGACATTTACTTCTATGGAGAATTGAGCCACTAAGTAATTTACATAAAAGGAACTAGACATGTGGCAGAATGAGATCACCATTGAAAACACATGTTCAATTAAAATTACTAACTTAAAAATGCTGAGCAATACTTATTTTTAGTATTAGGCACATCAAAATCCTTAGTAAAGGCATTCTAAGTTGAATTTATGTGTATTTCTGGTAAGTGAATCCCATTTTTTCATTAACTTACTCCATGAAAATATTTCCACAGAAAATAGCATAGGAGTTGATCTGTTTTTAAATGTAGGCTACCTTGTGGCTTGCTACAAAAGGTGGGAATAGAAAATATATCCAGTAGTAACCTGATTCAAAAATAAAATTCTAGGGCCAGTGATACAGCTCAGCGGCACCGTGCCTGCGTGGCAAGCACAAGGTCCTGAGTTTGATTCCAGTACCAAAAAATAAAATAAAATAAAATTATATCCACAGGTCATTCTGCTAAGCATATACACATCATATATAGAGACACACAACATACATGCATATTTTTGTATAATAACTCATAAAAGATTTATAAATTTCCCAATTATACTGATAGCCCAAAATATTTCCTTTTTTCTTCAATTTGATATTACCAGCTGCTAGTAGAAGTTAGCTTCAAATAAAAAATTACGAAGACCACAACTAACCAAAACCTTACCATGAAGCCTTTAAATCGGGTGAGGAAGTTAATGCCCTCCCTACTGACTATAAATGAAGTCTCACTGCTATTATGATGAAGAGTCTCAACACTTTTTTAGATATGAGTCATTTGTAAACATAAACTTTATTGTGTCAGTTTAAAACTGCAGGCAGCTATTTTTTGGCTAGAGAAACTACTCCGTCCCTCCCCCCCCATATATATATAAAATTTTTGTGTGTGTGTGTCTTTTTGAGACAGGGTCTAGCTATGCAGTTCAGGCTGGCCTTGAGCTCACTTTGTAGCCCAGGCTGGTTCTGAACTCACAACGATCCTCCTGCCTCAGCCTCCCAAGTGCTGGGATTACAGGCGTGCGCCACCACGCCCGGCACTCTCCCCATATATAAACTATATACATATATAGTCCTAGCGCTGTAGGCTACACTAACTCATACTAATATATACAGTTCTAGCAATGTAGTTATACTACCACTCATGCCATAAGTGGGGAAATTACTTTACTGCAAGCCATTGACCAACAAGGTGAAGAAATGAGGGAACTATTTTGGGTAAAAAGCGCCTTTTTTTTTTAGATGTTTAAAAAATTCTGCACAACTACTAACAGGGAATATAATATCCTATTCCATAAATGCAAAAGTAACACATAAGTTAGTCATTTAAAAGTTACTGTCAGTTAAAGAAAAAAGAGTTCAGGAAGTGCTGGTTGCAAGTACACATACACACACACACACACACACACACACA
>NW_004955420.1:14321009-14357320 GCF_000276665.1 Chinchilla lanigera | reverse complement strand
ATGAGTTCAGTTCCCGGTACCGGAGAAAAACCAAAAAAAAAAAAAAAAAAAAAAAAAGAGAGAACAAATGCCAGAGACAGACATGAGAAGGAAAAGTTTCATTAAAAAAAAAAAAAACCTCCTGACTAGTTTCCAAATCTTACTGTATTTTTACAAGTGTAGCAAAACTAAAACTTGTTATGCTAATTCCTGATAAATGTGCATTATCAGAAAGTGACTCAGGCTCCAAACAAAACTCTTTACATTTACCCGAAGAGCATCCCTCACATGTTCCCCTCTCTCTCCCTGAGCCAGCAAATAGATAATTCAATCTCTGCTTAGCCTGGAGAGAGAGAATCTATTCAAAAAGGCACTAAGGTGAAGGAGAGGTGGATAGCTAACAGATTTATATAGCCACACAAAATTTTAAAAATCAGTAAGGACGTCAGCCGGGCATTTCTGCCTGGTGGAGTGTGAGTCTCTGGTAGACTGCTCTCAACGCCTGACTTCTAGCACTGCTGGTGACCACACAGTGGTCCTGCTAACAAGTTTTCCCCTGATGACTGTCATCAAATCAAACCGTGTGCTGGCAGTGACTAACGGCCAGGGAGTGAGGGTGCCCCTTTTTAAAGACTCAGATTGCATTTTAGACTGACATATACAAAACTAAGTGAACCAAACAAGTTATTCAGAGTCTAATTACTTTGCCTATAAAACAGGGATGAGGATTCTATAGCAAAGAGATTCTTAAGTACTCAAAAATGGAAAGTAATAGGCAAATTCCAAGTTATTAAGTACCTCCCCAACTTCTGGCGATGCAAATTTGCTGTTACAGATGCCAGATACTTTCAATGGAATGTGGCATCAAAGTAAGGCACCATGAAGGATTTCCTTCACAGCCCCCTTGGTGATTCAGATATAACTTTACATAAAGTACATATATGTTATTTGTCCCTGATCCACTGTCCTCCCTGAGGCTGGGGCCACAGATGTCAAGATCTTCCCTTACTCAGTTATTGGTCTCTGAAAGGGTCACTTATTCCTCAAGGCATCTACGGCTCTGAACTGTTTGCACCACAGGCTCCGAATCGGAGACACACTGGCAGTGCAGCAGTAATGCCTCCAGAGACAGAGAAAGAGTTGGATTTAACTAACAAGTAGTAAACTGTAGAGACCAAGAGACACTGCTGCAAAAATTGAAGCAAAAACCTAAGAAATCACATGTACTTCAACAAAAATGTAAGAACTTACGAAGTGTGTATCATCACGATCCTCAACACAAAGCATAATCAAATCTATTAGAAAATATTACGTAGGTAAAGTTGAAAATGAAGAGTGACTTAAATATTCTTAAGACTGGGATTACAGTAAGCACCCGACTTACAAACATTCAAGTTGCGAACTTTCACAGATACAAACAGACCTGGCCTTTTGATCATTTGTAGATGTGAACAAATCTCCCAAGTAGCTCTCATGTCTGCCGGGCATCGTCAGTCGTGCTGCTGTGTGCTCACCGTACAGTGCAATAGGGTACAGCAGCTCGCGCTCAGAGCACAGATGTCTGGGTGCAAGGGGAAAAGCAGGGGTGCTCTGCAGGCACACTAGGAAGCACAGGCAGTGTATACTGCATATCTGTGTCAAAGACTCACTTTGTTGGACTTAAAAACAAATCCAACTTACAAATGTTCCCCTGGAACAGAACTCGTTTCTAAGTCAGGGACTTAATGTACTGTTTTTAAAAATCATAATCACAAAATAAACTTAATCCATCACACTGCTTAAGTACAGAAAAGTACATGAGGTTTTAGCAAGTAACTGCTCCAATGATCTCTGAAGAGAATACACTTCAATGACAGGCAAGAGACAAGAGGTAGACATCCGCAGAACGTGCACGATCGACCCACTGCTTCATCTCTAGTCTTCAGGAGGAAGGTTTTGTAACAGGATACGTTTCTGCTCATCCACTGTCAGAACACACATGCTACTGACAGTAAAGACAATCATCCTGTGATTACATGTCTGTCACAATGTAATTTTTAGTAACTTAAAAATTAAGTTCATAATCAACAATAAAGTTTATCATTTATTGAAGTAAAAATTAATGCCAGTATGACATTTCTTAAACATTTAATATTTTTGACATTTTCCAAATCACATAAAGATATACTTTAAAAAAACTAACAATCTCTTTCTTTTTGGTGAGTAAGGATAGGACATATTTGCTTAGATTTCTACAGTTACAGTTTTCTTTTTTTGTTTGTTTTTTTTCTGGTACTGGGAATTGAACTCATGACCTTGCGCTTGCCAGGCAGGCGCTGCGCCACTGAGCTAAATCCCAAGCCCCATACAGTTACAGTTTTCTGATGGGGCTGTTATCATGCTTACAAAACACCTGTGTACCACTTTTCTCATTAAAAAAGAAAGCACTGTTCTTTCATAGACATATTTAGCTCTTGGACATTTTCAGTATTTCTTTGAAATTTAAAAACACTGGACTAGGGCCAGGGATACAGCTCAATGGTGCAGCGCCTACCTGGCAAGCATGAGGTCAATTCCTAGTGCCAAAAATAAATAAATAAAAGTAAAAAAATAAAAACACTGGTCTATAGCCAGGTGTAGTAGCGCCCACCTGTTATCCCAGCACTAAGGAGGCTGAGGCAAGAGGACTGTTACAAGTTTGAGGCCAGCCTGGACTGCATAGTGAATACAAGGCCAGCCTGAACTACATAACGAGACTCTGTCTCAAATAAATAAAAAAAAATAAAAAATTTTTAAAAATTAAAAATATTGGACAAAAAATGTGTATCAACTTTAGTTATGATCAGCTTGACAAAGCTACCTTTAGTTAAATCCTTTTACAAGTACAGTGATAAATTTTCTAAGGAAGGTTTTTTGGTCCCACAACACAGTTCTAATAGTGTTCTCAGGAACAGTTATGGCTCCTTACATGTAACTAACACATAATTATAACAGCTTTTATTAAATCAGAAGTATGAGTTCCAAAAGGAAAAACAAAGAAGAAAACTACCAATAAAACAGATTTCAATCCTACCTGTCCAAAATACAATAAAATGTGCCCTGCAAGCCACCCAGGGTAGAAGGAAAAAAGATACCCATGTGGCAATGCATCATCAGCTCCAACATGAGAGATCCTAGACTATGCCAAAGGAAAACTGTCCTGGAATCTTGCCAGCCAGAACACTGAACTCTCTTTACAACTACAACAAACGAATACCTGCTATTCCCTTCCAAGATAGTGCAAGGCTAAAAGTGCTCCATATAATTAATTAGAATGCTCCTGATTTCTAAAAACTGGCCACATACACACACACACACACACACACACACACACACACACACACCTATATATACACACACACATACATATACACACACACGTGTCTGTGTGCGCGTGTGTGTATATATACACACACCCTAAAAGATAGCTCTTAATTTTTTTTTTTTTTTCGTTTTTCTCCCGTACCGGGAACTGAACTCACAACCTTGCGCTTGCCAGGCTGGCGCTTTGCCACTGGATAGCTCTTAATTTTGATCATTTAAAATGCTACAGCCTATTGTCACAGGCAGACAAGTCCACATTGGCACAAGCCTCCAGGTGGACACTGGCCCTGCTAGTGTCAGAAATGAAAAAGGGAAGAGGAAGGAAGGGAGATAGTAGCTGGCGCTGCACAGACCACCCAGAAGAAATGGACAGTCCTCACTGTGTCCCTCAAGGACCTCTGTTCCTGCTTCCAATCCTAACTCCTTCTGCAATGTGCTGGAAAGAGAAGCTGCAGCCGGAAGTAACAGGCTGTGACGACCAGGAATGCTTAACACGAGAGGTTTTAACTTTAAATTTCAGGGTACAAGTCTCATGAGAGTAAAACAAGACAGTGAACATTGAAATCACCAGCTTGTTCCAGGTATGAAGACCTATTTTACTTTAGGAAGACACTTAAAATGCATCTCTATCATTTTTAAAGGGGAAAGGCAGGATGTAAATCACAGTAAATGTCAAACTTACAATTCTTATAGCAAGGTTGCCTGAAGGGTTTTCCTTTTGAAAAAACAACTGCCACTGTGAGGTACTGGAAGCTGGAGATAAAAAACACTGTGGTATTTTCATAATTTTTAATTTTATCAGGATCAGTTTCATTGCATGAGTGTGAAGAATTCCAGTACAGGCTTCCTGTTGTATTACAAGCACTAGAGCACACAAAAAAATTTTGCCATTAGAAAACATAATGTCCATTCCCAAAAGAAATCAAGAGGAAAAGGTCCAACAATATTAATATTAGATACACAGAAAAGATGCAAGAATACTAAAGGGTTTCTCTTAGCCTGACATTACAATCAGATAAAAAAAAAAAATCAGAAGAAATATTTAATAAATCCTCAATTTTTAAATATTGGAGCGAACAGACCAGGGTTCGACATCAGCTCTACCACATTTTAGTGGTAACACGGAAGGCTGACTTCATCTCTTCCAGCCTGCTCCCTCCCCTGTCAGACCACCTGCTCCTCACAGGCTTCCACGGGGCCTGAGTAGGAAGCCTTATACTGGACATGTGCCCAAGAGGGCATGGCACAAGGACAGCCCTCAATGTTCTCTAGCCTGGCTGGCCCTCCTTTCCACGTCCGGGGGCAGCGCTGGCCAACACACACAGAAGCAAATATGCAAACTTCACACCACTCTTACTCAAACAGCCACTGCAGCAAGCACAGGTAAGCGGTGACAACATGGTAAACTGCTATGCTGAGCTCTCAGAATCTCCAAAGTAATTCCACCTGCCCCCATCCCTGCAGGGCCTCCCACATGCCAGGGAAACATTCTAACCACTGAGCAACCCTCAGCCCTATTCCTCCCTGTCAATGGGTTAGAAAATAACAACATTACCATTTTTAAAAACAATGTCAATCAAGCAAACTAAAAATACACCTGAAAATTTAATTTAACAAAATTATTCAAGTTTAATTAAAATGCTACCATAATTTGTGAACCGTAGAGTACAAATAAGTAAATAGGTGCATTTCATACCACGTTTTAAAAATGTTTTAAAATGCCATTTCCTGAATTGGGGTAGACAAGTCAGAAGTGCAAAGACTGGGTTTAAAAGATTTCAACTTTCTTATTTCACAGATAGGAAATGCAAGTCTATCCCCTCCAAACTTCATGCTGAAACCGTACCACTGTGAGAAGTGAAGAGAAAAGGCCTGGGGGGACAGGGCTCTGCCCTCATTGATGAAACGATCCACTCAAGCAACCCATCGGTTCACAGGTTCTCCTGAGTGGGGTCTGTTATGAAAGCCAACCTGGCCAGGTCTCCTTCATCCTGTCTCTTCTCGTGGACACCCTGGCACTGCCAACAAGGAAACCATTCCCAGATACAGCCCCAGTATCTCGGACCAGAACGGTGAATCAAATCTGCCTCTTTATACCCTTAGCCTGTGGTTTGTTATCCGCAACAGAGAACAGACAAAACTCCTCCTACAGACAAGAGCTACCATGACATAAAGGGAAATGTAAACCAAATTAGTTACGTGTTTAAATCAGGTGCACCCAACACATTTTGACGCCATTTTACGTGCATGTTTACGAACATTTACACACATGTTTTACATAGGCTGACCTACTACTTACTCTAAATGTAGAGGGCACACTTTATACCAAGGCTGCTGCTTGACCCAGAAAAACCCCAGAGACTGAAATCCAACGGAGATGATGATCTGAGACAGAACGGAGAAAAGCAGGGCGCCAGATATGAGACCTGAAGGCGGTCTCTGTGCCACAAGTTCCTTCCAGGCAGGGTTTAAACTCACTGTACCGAAAAGAAAAAGCGAAGGTTTGTATCTAAGTCACCATAAAAGACAGAATGAAGTTAATTTGGAAACTTTAAAAATGTTTTTGTCTAACAATTCTTTAACATGGAAAGCTTTCCAAAATCAAGACAGATGCCATGCACATTTAATCTGTAAAAATAAACAATTTAGGCTTTTCCAAAAAAGCCTCAAGAGTAATACACACATTCCTCTTGAAATGCACAGGAAACACAAAAACACTAAATGTAAGTACAGAAACTATAAAATTCATCACCATGCTTATGTGTTTAATCAAGGATACATTATTTTCTGAATCCTTAACTGTACAAGTGGGTAAAATAATATATACTTTTCCTCTAAAGACACTAAAAACTGTCTGAAGGCAAACATACCAGTAATATAAAAAAAAAAAAAAATCACCAACCATCAAGGTGCTATCCCCTGAACAGTTTGTTTTTCTCTTTGTAATGAATAACTTGTGAAGAGTCACATCAGGACTGTCAAAGCGCTCCTCCTCCAATCTCACTCACTAGGTTCACCATCTACTAAAGGCTATCTCACTCAAGCTTCACAATCAGGGGTGATTCTGTACTCCACGGATGCACGGCAACGTCTGGAGACGCTTCCAGCTGTCACCCATGGAAGACGCTGCTGCAGTCCAATGAGGAAGAGCCAGAGACACTGCTGACACCCTACAATGCCCAGGATGCCGCCCTACAGAGAATCACCTGCCTAAGTTGTGAATAGACCAAGCAAGGTCTCTCTCGGTCTCAGTCCAATAATTCTCTGTTAGCATTTTATCTCACAAATACTTACTTCCATATGAACAGACTGGGGATCTTTGATTCAATGGGCCACACTCTTCTGGAATCATTATTTTGATTCAGTATCACCAATACTAGAAGACACCAACCCTGTGTGCCTTGTTGTGTGACCCATCCACAGGACACAGAGTCACTTCTGTGCTATCCCTAAAAACTTCACTGCCTGAGTCCAGGGAGACTAAGTCAAACCCAACATGTTCATAAACATCACTGTGAAGATGTTCCAAAAGGCTGGGAACTGTTCTAGATAAAAGAGACTGAAGAGACTTGGTAACGAGAGGACGTAAGGGGGCCTGAGTTTTATGCTGTCCTAATCTAGGGGACCAGGAAGAAAACAAGCACAAAGGACACTCTGGGGCAAGTGACAAAACCTGAACAGAGGGCTTTGGACTGGATAATACTGTATCAATGTTTAGTTTCCTGATCTAACTGCACTTACTTTTAGATAATATACACTAAAATATTCAGTGGCACATGGGCATGATGATACCAGACTCACTCTCAAATATTTCAGGGGGAAAAAAACAAAACAATGAGACAAATATAAGTAAAGGTAATAAAAGAATACATTTATGGGGAAGCTGCAGAGACATGAGCTGTGTTACACTGTTAATGTAAATTTACTAAAGTTTAGTACATCACATCAGAATTTCGTATGTAAAATCAGTAACAAAGAAAATTACTCACTTGTAAATACTAGTACCAAAATGATTGCCATGTCAATGAAGAGAAACTGGAAGTCTCCTAGGATACTTAAGCTCTACAGAAATAATTTCAAGATATAGTTACAGGAATGAATTATTTCTACTGTACTGTTAGCTTACACTTTATTTTTTCTCTGTAATATTGACAACTTCAAAAGAACACAAAGTTCTTCAAAAGAACTTGCTTAAAAACTGAAAGGCCTGTGCCTTTGAAATTAATCAAATACATATTCATAAACATTTGACTTCATGTATTAGTACAAAAGGCATCCCCTTAAAAAGGGATCCCAAAAAAATCCACCCAATAATAACCTCTTAAAAGCCAGGTGTGGTAGCATACCCATATAATTCTTTCTTTCTTTCTTTTTTTTTTTTTTTTGGTACTGGGACTTGTACTCAGGAACTTGCACTTTCCAGGCAGGCACTTGTGCCGCTGAGCTATATCCCCAGCCCCTACACCCATATAATTCTATCACTCAGGAAGCTTAGGTAGCAAGATCACCAAGAGTCTGAGGTTCAGCTACATAGTGAGTTCAAGGCCATCCTCAACTACATAGCAAGACATAAAGCAAGTCTTAGATTAAGCAAGTCTAGGAACTACATAACAAGTCTTAACCCCCCTCTTAAAAATCAAACGTGTGTGCCTTAGCATAAGAGCCCCTATCCTACCCCCACCCCCGGTCACAAGGCTGTACTTACAGAATACAGTAGAGTAACACTGGTGTACTGAATGATACTGTACAATGCCATAAACTTAAACACACAGAAGGAAGTCATCAAAGCAGCACGGCCTTCCCTAGGGAGCAAAAGGGTGAATGTGATGGAAAGCATTTCAAACTCTATGTCAAAAACACAATTATATCTTGATAGGCGCACATAAACATTCAACAGCTACCAATGTGCACGTCTACTGAAAGAGCTAAGGAAAACAGTACTCTGTGAATAGTAAGCCACAGCTCAAACGGGCTACTAGTCATTAAAATTTACCCTTGTACGAAGAAATAATGTAAGATACAAAGAAATAATGAAAACAATTTGTGGTACCTGATGAGGTTTGGCACACAGGAAATACTGGGGGTTTTAGAAGTGAAAGGCGATGCCACTGAAGCCTCAAGTTCTGACAAGGAAATGCCTCCGTGTGCTCTCTTCAAAGCCTGAACGTTTCGAGAAAGCTGGGTAAGTTTTGTGAATGTCATTCAGGCTACAGTAAGACATACAGAAATAAATGGCAGGACTATACTTACACCACAATCATTTGCTCCATCACCGCACATCCCAACAAAATAACTAAGGACCAAAATAATTGGAAAGTGTTAATTTCTTGAGCGAAACAGTATCCAAGTTAATAAGACTTCTCCAGTACACATTATGAAGACCTGAGAGACTAAAAGGCTCTGGATGGAACCAACGGACCTTCCCATCACGATGGTCACAGGCATGGTGCTCTGCTAACAGCACTGATCAGAGAGAGTAAACTGGCTGTGTTATGGTCCCATCTATGTCACAGCAAGGGCAAATCATCTTGGCATTGCAATTTCCTACCCTGTAGAGCAAAGGGCTTGTCACTGGATATTCTTTAGCACACTTACTTTTCACGTACTGGTAAGATCGCTCCCTTAAAAATGTCAAACACAGAGGTGTACTGACACTATAAAGTCACTTCTCTCAGGATAGAGAAGGGTCACCTGGAGAAGAAATCAAGGATGTTGTCCTCGAGCTAT
Source organism: Chinchilla lanigera (assembly GCF_000276665.1). Classification (NCBI taxonomy): domain Eukaryota; kingdom Metazoa; phylum Chordata; class Mammalia; order Rodentia; family Chinchillidae; genus Chinchilla; species Chinchilla lanigera. The sequence continues at coordinate 14,348,272 of NW_004955420.1, read as the reverse complement.
GAACAAGCACATGAGCCTATTTTAAAAAGGCACTTGAAGTTCTCACCTGCCTCATAAATGACAACATGTCGTGCGTGTGCACGTGTGTTGAAATGTGAAATGCTTGGGACAAGAAGCGTTTCAGACTTTCAGGTTTTTTGGATTCTGGAATAGTTACACAGACTTCAACAGCTGAGCATCCCTCCCTCAAAAATGCCGTATGTGAACTACTCCAAATTCTGTTTCAATACTCCAAGAGTTTCAGATTTTGGGGCATTTCAGAATTTGGGTATTTCGATTAAGGATGCTTGACACAGATGTAAGAAATATTAGCCACTATTCAGTCTGAAGATGAAACAATAATTCAAAGAATACCCCAAAATACAAAATCCACCAATACCTACTCGACATTTTGCAGTGCTTCTACTAACTGCGTCTTCTGGTCAGGCGCCATACGAGCAAACACCGTTCCATGCAACATCAACTGGAAAAAAAATTAATTTCTTAAAAATACTCTCCACAATACACTCACATAAACACATCCATGAGCTCATTCTCACTTACCTTAGGAACTAGATCTTGAAAATGCTCTAGAATCACAGAAAATGATTTTCCATTCATGGCAAAATGGTAACGAGCCAGCTGTAGGTCCTCTAAGCTATCATGAGCTAATTTCATTGGAATCACCTGTGGATGAAGACCTCTACCTATAGTTAGGCAGCCACACATCACACAATCTATGTTAAATACACTTCAAAGCTGAACTGTTTCTTCTGCTATTTTACTCAAGACACTAAAAATTTAACATCTATTCAAAATGAAAATCTTTCTCTTTTTTTGGGGACAGGATGTCACTATGTTGTTCAGGCTGGCCTTGAATTCACTGCAGCCCTCCCTCTTGGGCCTCCTAAGTACTGAGGAAAATCTATTTTTAAAAGTACCTACAATGTTTGTTTAAAAAAAAAAAAAATGCCTGTTTATTAAAAAACAAAAAAGATTAAATGCCATCTTTAATTTGAAGATGCGAAGTTTGAAGTAAACGCAATGGTACCTCAGTTCATGAACTCAAACCTCTCCAAGATTCTGGTTGCAAACCAAACTGGACAAGAACTGAATCACATTTCCCCATAAGGTCAACATTGAACCTCACCACTGGATTTGATTCAGTTCTCATCCAACTCGACCTACAACCAGAATCGTGGAATCAAGCTTGTAAACTGAGCTACCACTGTATGTGGAAGCTTAAGAACCACCTGCATCATTTATTACTAATTACTTAAAAATAGTGTACTTACTGTGTTTTAATGTACCACTTTTAATTTTTTCAGAGTAAATTCAAACAAGCAAGCTTCAAATAAAGTTAAATCTTGGCCTTACCTCTGAATTGATTGCTGATGAATTACTGCACTGGGTTAGGGAGTCTGCATAATGCCAATTTATCTTGGCAACTTTTCCATCCTTCGGGGGCAATGCTTCAGCAATAATAATTTTATCCTGAGGTAGAATCATTCCACAGTCTCTGGCCACGGAAACAGCAGTCAACATATTGTCACCTAATTTTTCAAAATATTTCAATTATATTAAAATTTAAACAGCAATGCAACTGTATCAAACAAGTATTTACCGAGTATCTACAGCAGTCCCTGTAACTGAGCTGGACAGACTAAGAATGATGTATGCTCTTGATCCTGGCCGGTTTTAAACTGACCACATCAGTCAAGGTGCACTGATTAAAGAAAGACTCCTACGGAACAAGTACCCATGTGCTAGGCAACCAGAACACTCCTGTGCACAGACAGAATGCAGGGCAGTGAGCATGGGAGGCAGGCACTATGCTTCACCCTCGGCCCACAACTCATCAATACAAATATGATTTTTCAGGCATGCACTGTTAGCCCCACAATAAATGGCACAGCATGACATACAGAGTAGATGTTAAATCAACATTTGCAGAAATAATCTAGGAGGGAGGGATGGTCTGTATAAGAACACTGGTGCAGTGTGTAACAGAGAAGGATGAATTATGAAACATCATACAAAACAAAATGTTAGGAGAGGTGATCAGAATGGATGTACTGAAAAGCAAGAGAGATAACTTCTCGGTTATGAGAAAAACGAGCCGAAGAGAAGCAAGGACAGAAGTCAGTGGGCAGAGGTTAGGGACCCCATCACTACCATAACTGAAAGATGATTCCCCCCGCACTACTTTCACGGGTGCCTTCCTTCAGCCCCTGGGACACAAAGCCATATCCTGTCATAGCAGAAAAGGAGGAGGGCGAGGAGGAGACATGGATGGAAAGTGCCTTGAAGGAGACGACACTTCTGGGATGCTACCAGATTTAATAACCTTAAACTATATATTAAGAAGTATACTAGATGAATTTCTGAATCTTAACACATAAAATATGTGTAGGCTTTTTCCACATAAGTGTTGATGAACACACAAATGCCATAAAGTGAATAACCTAAATCTAATTACTTGCTATGGAGAAAGAGCTGCCATAATCTCATACAGCTAAGGAATTATCTAACATTACCAACTCTAAGAACATCAGGAGAATCATTTGATGTGGCAGCAAAATAACAAAACAGGCTCCAAACAGGCAATTTTAACCATTACTTACATATTAGTATCTGTGTAACAAATACCTATTAATCATTTTCCATGTACCTGGCAGTTTGTAAAACACCTCAAAATGTTTAACCCATGCCTCTAACCTTCAACTGATTTTATTTTCTAATATAGAAAACAAAACTACAAAATAACACAAATAAGTACTTTCAAGTTACACAAAGATAATGAAGAAGAGCAGAATTTAAATTTTTATAGTGTTCCCTTCAGTATTTTTCATACTTCGTATGAACAGAATTTGTTAGATCTCAAACTACTACATGGTTACCTTGGGCCCCAGGGAAACATTTAGAGCTGAAAAAAGGCAGCATGAGATGGAGCAACTACGTAAAAGCCTTTAAAACTGACATCATTCCTCAACATAACACAACTTGAATTTGAGTCATACTCATTCTTTTCCCGTGTTTTCACAGTATCTAACCTGTGACCATGACAGTGCGAATGTTGGCTTTATGCAAATCTTCAAGTACTGCAGGGGTTTCTTGCTTTAATTTGTTCTGCATTATAATTAATCCCATAAAATCCATGTTGTTTTCAATGGCATCTCTGCAGAAAAAGAAGTTTTAACACATAATGGTTTAGTCAAGAGAACAGTGTTGTTCTCTTTATGCTGACAATTTAAAGTACCTACATACTATGAAGTAAAACAGTTTACATGCTGAATAAACCATGTACGTACTTACAAACTGAACACCTCGAACATTTTTAATCAAAAAAACAATTCCTGAAAGATATTTTATATACTGAAATAAACATCCTTTGAAACATGAAACACGAGGACTATTTGAAAATGTTTACCTTGTAAAATACTAAATTCTAGTACTAACACTGATCTTATACCCAACCCAGAAAAGCATAAGCATATCATTATACTGTCCCTCATAAAATATACCCTAACTTAAATGTTAAGAGAAAGGGGGAAAAAATCTGAGTCACAAACACAGCTCGTAAAATTATAGCAGACTCGTTATCAAGTCTTCACCCACTCTATAAATGATTCTTTTTTTTTAGTTTTTATTTTTTGAGTGAGACAGTGTCTCGCTAGGTGGTCCAGGCTGGCCTCAAACTCCCTCTGATCCTCCTGCTTCAGCTTCTCAAGTGCTAGAATTATAAGTGTGTCCACTACACCCAACTTATGAACAATTTTTGATCCCTGATACATGATACAGAAATTATTACAACAGCAGTACACACAGGAAGAGCTATTCAGGACCCAGGGAAGCATCTTCTAGAATGCTGATAATATAGTTATCCCGGTGGTATTCTTCAAATAGTTGAGCTTACTATGCATTAGCACTGGGCCAATTGCTGGAAGGTCAAAGGTGAAAAGGCACAACTGTCTCCTTTTAAAACACTTCTGTGGTGATGCAGAATACAGCCAAAGAGGTAGGATACATGCAAAAATAACATGTACTTCAACAGTGGAGATGAATTCTGTTCTGTACAGTCACATTCTTATGAAATGTTAAGCTACCAAAAGTATACAATAGAAACTATTTTTTGCAATAGAGAAAAGGGACTTGGGGGCTGGGGATTTAGTTCAGCGGCAAAGCGCCTGCCTGGCAAGTGCAAGGTCGTGAGTTCAGTTCCCGGTACCGGAGAAAAACCAAAAAAAAAAAAAAGAGAGAAAAGGGACTTGATGTTAGCAACTAGAATTTATTTACAATAACCAAGTGATTTCTCTACACAAGATTTAATATAAAGATGCCTGAGTGTACACCTATAAAACCTAAATATCTTTGGAATATAGGTAGTAAAGATATTAAAGAATAGTTAGGGAACTTATAAATGACTGATACTACTGGTGTTAAAAGAAGAAGAAAAGAGAAAAAACAGGAAGTCTGAAATAGTCTTCAAAGCACCACACTACATGCCAAACTACTCCGTCAAAAGCACCAGGCACTGTCCTGTGACATACTAGTTTCTGGATTCTTGATTCTTGGTCTTCTCAATCTCTTACAAATAATACAGGTCATGGAAATCTTGCCCTTCAACTAACGAAGAGAACAATATTCAAGATAGAAAGATTTAAGCTCCAAGAGAAAAGTTAAAATGTATCCCTGAAAAGCAGAACAGCAACACGGAGGCCTCTGGTGGCTGAAGGATGGAATTAGAAAGAAAAAGTAGACTGGCAGGGACAGGGTGCTCTGGCAGAATCGAGTCTAATCAAGGCCACAGAAGGCGTCTGAGAGGCTCAAGAACCACAGGCAAGCCAATCCTCTTTAAGGGGGAAATGGCAAAAGGCAAAGTTACGAGGGAGAAGAGTGCAAGGTGCACTTTGGAGGAATTATGACACATTATACATCTGCAGCTTCCACCCATGTATATGCCACAGATCACAGGGAGAAGTTTTGCATTTGGTTTTTTTTGCAACCCTTAGCAGGAAACCAATGGATACTCTTTTCAGCTTAAAAAATGCAGACTATTACAGGTACACCTCCAAAGGATAGACACGGATCCATTACTCAAAAACAACAATCCCTGAATGTGAAACGTACACTTATGGAAGGAAATGGGATGTCCACAATGCCATCTGAGCAGAGATCAAGAGACATGGGGTAGGAGGAAGAGTGCTGAGTAGTGACCACAACACTGACCAAATCAGTGCCCGGATCCAACCACTGGACAAAAACAAGATAATCTGAGGAAAATAAACTTCTGAAGAACTGTTTACCGTTCCTCCAACATGCATGACACATGTAAGCAGTTGAGAAGTATTTAACAAACTGAAAGTAGTTCCAAAAAGTTGTAAGAGGAAACAGAATTTTCAATAAGCAAGCATATGCAGAAAATCAATATAAAATGAAAAGCTGGAAAATGGGAAAAAATGTACATAATTTTAGCTCAATCATCTAACACAATATTGTATTATATATATATATAGACAGATTCAATAAACACTGAATAAATAACCAAACTCCTGGAGAAGTACCACGCATGTCTTACACAAACACAGACGGTGCGCCCTGGAGAAGCCAGAGGAGCGGGACAGCCGTACCTGCTAATGCTCTGCACTTTATGCCACGTCAGTTTTGACTCTAATTTTCTGTGTGCAAGAGCGATCACACGGAAACCCTGTTTAGTATAATCTTCTAAAACTTTCTCAAAGTCAACAGGAACTAAAAGAAAAAAGGCCATTTCATTGTTAGAACTGCTAACACCAGCAAATGCAAACACCAGCCTTATCCCCAGCCCAACCCCTTCCTGACCTGTGTCGGGTCTGCAGAGGCTGGCAACGACCTCGGGGGCCCCTTTCATGTAGGCGTCCATCTTCTTCTCCCCGAGCACCTTGGCGACCACGCTCATGCGTTGCAGAGCTGAAGCAAACGGGAACTGGCGAACAATTCCTATCTCATAAACAGCCTGCACAAGTTCAGAGCATGCATTATTCTTCAGAAACACAAATGAATATACTTAGGTGATAAGAAAACATTCTTCACTTACTGCAAGTTCAAACAGCTCCTATAAACAAAAGAAGCACATATTAAGTTCATTAATATACTCAAGTTGGAAATCACTTAAGCATCCACGAAGCATTACTTGAAAAACAGCAAGGAACTTTATTATTTCACAGTTAAGATTCAAGATCCCTTCTCTACTACCTCTTATAAAATAAAGTAGGGGGATCTTACTTTCAAAATTTATCTAAAAACAAAGCTTTTCTTATTAAGGCTTATTTCATTATTTTTACTCAATTCTAGGAATATGCAATTTAAAAGACCTGACCATCATATATTTAAGTCATCAGGCGCTAAAAATGCTTAGTAAAGTATAAATCTCAACCTTTAACAAAATTCCCTGTCCCACATCAGAGATACAGTTTCATATAAAGAGCTGAAATAGTCCTTTTTGCATAAGGTTAAATAAAAGACATTCGACTGTTTCCAGCAATATTTCCACACGAAAGCTAAATGCAGGCAAGCATCAACAGCATCACCCAGCATTCCCTGGTACGCACCATTTCTTCGTTTCCTGCTGGTACGGATTCAGGAAGTAGTTGTTTGGGAGGACGAACAACAGTGGGCATAATCTGATTATGAAGTGCTGTTTCTTCTTCAGTTGCTTCTTCCAGGATCTGAAAGGAAAACATTTAACACCTTGCTTCATAAAATTCAACTACTGGTTCCAGTAACCGTAATGGCTATTTTCAGTAAATCTGTTAAAAAGTGCTGTCCAATGAACAAACAAGTACTACTAGATGACTAAGGTAAACAGAGCTAGCTAGCTAGATACCTAGCAACCCACAGGAAAGATGAAACAGTTAAGAAGTAGAATAAAGATACAGAAACAAACATCTCTCATTCTGCTCTCACAAAGTACTGGGTTTAGAGACTAGCTTTGTGAAAAACAAATGGTTCTTGCAGCTCCAAGAATTTTGTCTATCATACAGGGACACCTTTCTGCCAAAAGATTCTACCCTAGTACAAATACTAGGCAAAGAATGGCCTGAGGGTCAGGCTTGATGAAGCACTCCTATAAGCCAGCACTCTAGAAGGCTAGGCAGGAGGACTGTAAGTCTGAGTTCCACACAGACAATTCAGCAAGACCCTGTCCCAAAAAATAAAAACAAAACAAAACAAAAAATGTAACGAAGGGTTAGGATATAGCTCAATGTGAAGGCCATGAACTGAATCCCTAATATTGCACTAGAAAAGCAAGGACGGGAACAGACCAAGACACAAAGACTGAGTTTAGTATTTCAACTTGAACACGTCTAGTAAAGCTACTACTACACCTGAACCCCTTGAAATTTACTTTAATAACCTTGAGAAGGGTGAAAAAATTCCAAAAGGCAGGGGTATACCTCAATGGTAAGAGTACATGGCTAGTGTGTGTTAGGCCCTGGGTTCAATCGCAGGAACAAAAATTATAAAAAAATATTTTTCAAACAAACCCCTATATTAAATACAAAGATTTATAAGAAATACATAAGATAAACAATAAAATCATCTGACTCTGTAACTGGAGGGTTCAAACAATAAAAAAATGAGGGAAACTGTGCCCACATAGCCAATTTTGTAAATTCTAGATGACACTTTCACCCCCCGACACACACTTTAACATCTCCATCTCTGAACCTGGAACGCACCTTCACTCTACACTGCCAATCACATCAGGCAGTCAGAGTGACGCTTGGTTCTGTGAACCCTTCCACTGAAAGGACAAGGACACACCAAAGCACCTCTTGGCCAACGAAACAAAAACTTCCTTATGTAACCATTTTTTTTTAAAGATCAAACACTGCACACTGCTATCTCAATGTTATCTGCAATGAGAATTCGTTTGATTGGAGAAAGTTTAGGAGCTTCAGAGAAAGCCCTATTTTGTTTCTCTTTCTATAAAAGAAGTGGGGCTTCCTTTCAGGAACCACATTTCAGTACCATGAACTATGAATCTTCAGAAGACTGAGAAGAGTATTTAGCTAGTTATCCACTCCTTCCTTTTTAAAAGTCTAACAAAACACAAAAAGTAAACAGCCAAGGAGGGACAGGGCAAGTTTCAAATACGGAAGCACAAGGTGAACTAGACAGTGCTGACTGACAGCCCAGAAGATAAAGAGTGGTGCGGACACACAGGGTTGGGTCCAGGAGGGGCGAGAACTCCTCATGGCAGCTGGCTGAGCTGAGCGCTACAGCGCAGCAGGAGGTCAGGTAGCTTCTTGAGACAGGACACCCCCGGAGGAGCAAGGGCTGCCAGAGCAGAAGCTCTTGCTGAGCAAGCAAGGTGAAGTGGGACTGCAGCCAGCCTGGTGAGGGGACCCCGTGACACACAACCCCTGGGCAACCTCACCACCACCACTCACAATGACCCAATCACACTTTGTACTCAAGTGGGAAAGTACGGTCCAGATATGCAATGAAAACCAATGGCATGAAGGAAAAAGACCAAGAATCAAACAAACAACCAAACAAAAAACTGTGTTGCTAGAAAAAATAAAAACAATGATCACATCTATATAAGAAATGAGCCACACAGTGTCACATGTGTATCACATGTGCCTCTAACTCCAGAATTTTGGAGGTTAAGGCAGGAGGATCACAAATTTGAGGTCAGCCTGGACGATATAAGAAGAGTCTCAAAAAACAATAAAAGAACAAGCAGCAAAAAAGTAATGCCATAAAATGGTAACAGCCAAAGAACTAAGCACGTACAAATTAAAATTACCAGTGGCAGAAATAGAAAGTGCAAATCAAGACACACACGCACGCACGTAAGCAGAACATGGGAACAGAAGAGCCTCAGGATGCAATGCTACTGGCAACTTTTAAGCCACACCAGCCGACTGAGCCATGAAAGGCAGAGGCACTCACTCCGAGTCCACTCTGCATTTCTACACCTTGCATTTCTACACCTCTCTCCAGGACGTACCTGTAGAAATAATCTGCACTTTAACAGTCACAGGACTGATGGTTAACCTTCCTGTGAGATTATTTAATTTTCACTGCACTTTCTTGAAGACCCCTTGCCCGTGAGACACTGAGCTTACCCATCCAATGGCTTCAAACATCTTCAAGTCCAGGGGGTCACCAGAAAGCACTCCTTCAATCTTTGTAAGGGAATGACAAGTAGCCATGCACGCGACAAACTGAGATTTCACCAACATCTCATTGCAAACATTTTCTTCTGGCAAAAGAAATCTAAACAGAAACATACTCCGTTAGGTTCATAAATTCCCAGCAGGCCTCTTTAGACTTTGTAGTTTAAAATAAAAGTAAATTCAAAATTGAGCTTATGAGAAGGGGAAATTTCCATGTATAAAACAAAAGTAGAGGGGAACAAACCCAGAGGGGTGTGAGCTGGGCCGAAGCGATAGCCGCTGGGGAGGAGGAAGGGCAGTGATCACCAGGGCACTCACAGAAAGAGGTTCAAGCTCCTCACAGAGCAGGAAGTAAAGTCTGGCACCTGTGAAATGGGCGCAATGACCAAAGCCCTCACACCCAAGGATGCCAGTGCTCCTGAAGAGCTACACACCATGGGAAAGGAGCCCACTAGTTTACCCATCAACCCCAAAGCACAACTAAGCTTATGCTTGTCTCTTCTACCACCCAAAATTCAAGAGCTAATATTACACTGTCATACTCTCAGCACATTGGAAGGCTGAGGCAGGAGCTTCAAGCCCAGCCTGGGTAACTTGGTGAATCCATGCCTTAAAGAAGTGGCTAGAGATGTATCTCAATACTAAGGCCCTGGGTTCAATTCACAGTATCCCAGAGGGGAGTGGGGCACTATTATCTATGTAGTACATACTATGCCCCAGGCACTGTTCTAAGAATTTCACCTACAGAGACTCATTTCCCCCTCACACCACAGGCAGGGTTTGATTACCCCTGCTACAGACAAGGGGACCAAAGCAGAGCGAGGCAGTAATTTGTCCAGAGTTGCATCACCTGTCAGTAGCTGTGCAAGGACTGAAACACAAGCCTAACTCAGAGCCACCACACTCTACAGCATATGTGGGGACTGAAATACACAGTGCTGCCTGGCTTCCAAATCCCCAGTGATGCTGGACTGGTACTACACCAGTCCTCGACGGGTCCTCAGGCAAGGGAAGAGGAAGCTGTTCTACTGGGGACCCCACAATGCAGCCATGAGGATGGCTCACAGAAAACCCAGCTCAGGTCAGCCTATCGTTTAAAGGCACTCAAAGAAAACCTCGCCAGAATCAACAGACAAAAGGAAGAATCCCAAAGCCATAAACCTGAGATCATAAAGTGGCAACCAAAAGAATGCCAGAAAGTATTTGAAAAAGCACAAGACAGCAAGGGAAGCTGCGGGTAGACTCAGGAAGAACCAAGTGAAGCTGTTCATCCGGCATGTGGTTGGGATGCTCAAATGGAAAAGAAAACAGAGAATGGGGAGCTGTAATGCAAGGGCAGAGGCTGGAAACTCTCCAGAATTCCTGAAAAACGCAAACCCTTGGGATTTAGAAGCAGAGTGAGTCCCATAAGTAATAGAAGAGCATGGCGAAACTGTAGAAATCAAGGACAAACAGACAAGAGAGAAAAGAGATCACTAGAGATTAGGACTTTTCTAGCACTAACAAAAGGTGTCAGGAGAAATGAGTGAACACCTTCCAAGTGCTGAGGAAACACAACCATCAACCTAGAAATCTGTAGTTACACTATCATTGAAGAGTCACAATCAGAGTGGGCATAGCAGTGCATGCCGGTGGTCCTAGCACTTCGAGAGGCTGAGGCAGGAAGATCCAGAGTTCAAGCCCATAGCAGGCAAGTTACTGACTTGGCAAGACCTTGTGTCAAAATAAAATAAAATTATTAAAATTAAAAAGCATGGGGTTAGAGCTTAGTGCAAATGCCCTGGGTTCAATCCCCAGCACCACACCAAAAAAAAAAAAAAAAAAACGGTAAAGTAAAACAAACCTAACAAATGCAGTAGTTAGTAGTTACATAAAATAATTTAATCCACAGGAATGGGATACAAGAAACTATAATTACGGTGTTTATGAACCTAGTAAATCCAAGCACAAAGAATGTATAAAACCAAAATCATAATCATAAAACATACAACAAATGTGTACATTAACAGAGGTGAATAATCAGTAAAATTTACCTATAGTCTATGTTTTTTTGGGTTCAGGAGGCAGTACAGACATCTAAAACTTACGCCCCTGATCATGAATATTAATTTAAGAACACACCCTAAGAGATTAGGATGCATAAATTCTCAGAAAATGCAAGAAAGAATTTAAATTAAACGGAATTTAGGGTAACATGTATCACTGGAATACGTAAGATCACAACATAAATAGAAGACAGAACTCTTGAAATTACACAACCAAATAACAGTCTCTCAACTACATAATCCAAACTCTGGCAGCTTTTTGAGGAGAAAAAAATGGTACAACTACAGCAGTAAAACTTCTGAGCACCAAAGACAATAAAAACAAAGTAAGATGAGCCTGAAATTGGCAGAATAAATCTGCAATATATGGTATCAAAAGAGGTTACAACCCAGAAAGCAGGGGACTTCTAGCAGGTGAAGATGGCAGATAAAGAGGAACCACATAAAAGAAAAAAGTTATAAACAGCACAGAGAATGCTAAGTGACGCTGCTCCAAAAATGTGAAAAGATGCTCAACTTTGTAAGTAATAAAGAGAATACAAATAAAGATGCAATGAAAAAGCCACTTCATACTCATCCACTTGGCAGGAAGTTACGTGCCTGACAATATGTAGCTTGCAGGGAGGATATTTAGCAAGAGGATCTTTGCTCTGGACGGAGAGGACAAACAGGCTCGGCCACCTACAGTTAGGCAAGGGCTGGAAGCAAAGCGGAAGCTGAGCACAGGTGGACACAGTGTACACACTTAGAGGCTGGTGTGCTCATGTCCAGCCACACACGCACAGCTGTAAGGCGTGTAGTCGAGGCACTATTTGTGAAAGCGTAGTGAAAAAAGGAGAAACATGAAAGTGTTCCCAGTATGAAAGATACTATGGTTTCATTATACAATAAAAAACAGAGCAGTTAAAAGTCAGTACGTTAGATCCCTATTCATCAACATGAATGAATCTTGAGGGCAATTCAGAAGGGGAAAAATAGCAAAAACATGTAGCATATCACTTATATATATTTACAGATTGTATATGTTTTGAAAATTAAAAAATGTATGCAAAAATAAAAACTTTAAAATGGTGGCAGGAATAGAGAAAGGGATAGAATGGGACTTTTTGAGCATTTCAATCTTTTAAAAGAAATCTAAAGTAAAGATAGCAAAACATCAACCACTTAGTTTTGGTGGCAGGTACACAACTGTAGTACCTGCTACGTTTGAATATTGCACGCGTAAAACATTAAAAATCAACTGATCAGCATCAAACCTAGCCAATATTTACCGCATATTTTCCACTCGTTGAATCCCCCACAGGTCTAAACCATCTTCAGTAAGAGTTCCAGTCTAAAATAAAAAAGTACACAAGCACCAACTAAGAATAATACGTCAAAGAAGAAAAACTCCAAATGCCACGTATACCCAGTGGAGTACTGCAGGCTGAAAGAAAAGGCAAGGCAAGATCTCCACACACTGAGGGAGAATGACATCCAGGACATACAAAGTATAACTGAAAAATACAGTGAAAGTTTAAATCTTAAAAATTTATTACGACAAAAGTCACTGCCAGGAAAGTTTATTATACTGCTATCTTTTCTCAACTTCTGTGGCTATTTAAATGTTTTAATATAACAAAATTCAAGGGAGCCAGCCAGGCACCACTGTTGCGTATGTGTAATCCCAGCACTCAAGGAGGCTGAGGCAGGAGGATCACAAATTCCAGCCCAGCCTGGCCAACTTAGCAAGACTCTTTCTCAAAATAAAAAGCACAAAAAGAGCTGGGGATGTAGCTTAGTGGTAGAGTGTTCTTGAGTTCAATCTCCCATTATTGCAAAACAAGAAAAAGAAAAAAAAGATTCTAAAGGCTGTGGCTCAGTGGTAGAACATGTGCTTACCACATATACAAGGCTCTGGGTCAATTCCCAGTACTCAAAAAAGAAAAACAAGTTTCCAAAAAAGATAAACATAAATACATTTTGTAAGCAGATGGAACAGTGATGTACTTTTTTTTTCAAACTACACATTTCTCATGTTTTCTGTAATAATAAAATGCTCAAAATCAAATTCTTCTGAGTCACCTAGAAGAGTCTGATGGAAAGCTTTTTAAAAACATACACCTTTGAGCCGGGTGTGGTGGCGCACGCCTATAATCCCAGCACTCGGGAGGCTGAGGCAGGAGGATCGCTGTGAGTTCAAGGCCAGCCTGGGCTACAAAGTGAGCTCAAGTCCAGCCTGAACTGCATAGTGAGACCCTGTCTCAAAAAGACAAAAAATAAAATAAAAATAAAAAATAAAAAAAATAAAGTAAAATAAGTAATTATATATATATCTTCAATAAAATGAAAACGAGCTGGTTAAGATTTCTCAAAAAATCGGACTTTCAGAAAAATCTAATTTCACTCCAGCAAAGAAGAAACCTTTGTTAAGAGGCAAGAAGGTCGGGGCTGGGGATTTAGCTCAGCGGCACAGCGCCTGCCCGGCAAGCGCACAGTCATGAGTTCGATTCTTGATACTGGAGAAAAACCAAAAAAAAAAAAAAAAAAGAGGCAAGAAGGTGTATTTCACATAGGTACACAATTCTTTTCATATAAAATCACTGATATTTATGAAACATACTGTTTAGTCAAACTCATGGCACAAACACTAAAAGCACATATTTTTGAGCAAAAAAAAAAAACAACACAACATTACATATATATATATATATCCAATTCTATTAAACTAGGATTATCTGAAAACAGAAAAAAACATGTAATTTTTGCCATTATTACTACAACAAGATATAATTCTGGATACAAGCAATTAGTCAACTACAGACATATGCCAAATAACCAATACCCAAAAACTTAAAAACTGAGAAAACAAAGAATATTTTTTAAATCATGGATAAGCTAAATAAGCTGAGGAAGAAGAAAATTAGAGAAACATTAAAGAATAATGGCAAGTCAGTTAAGAAAATAAAAAATAGTATTTAAATGCTACACGGCAAGTGACCTTTGAGAATAATTATGAAACCGAACCAACCTTGTCGAAACAAACAAGATTCAGCTGCCCACATATATTTATCCTTTGGGGGCTGATACAGAAAATACCAACTGTCTTCAGTCTCCTCTGAGCATACACAATTCCAGCAGTCATGGCAGCAGGAAGTGCAGGGGGCACAGTAATTGTAATGATGTCAAGAGACTCAGTAATTATTCTCCCAACTTCTACCTACAGTTGACACAAAATAAATGTCAAGCCCCTACTGTTAAATATTCACTAACTTAAAGCCAGATGTGGTGGCACAGCCTGTAACCTCAGCACTTGAAAGACCAAGGCAGGAGGATCATTGTGAGTTCAAAGCCAGACTGGGCTACACAGTGAGTTCAAAGCCAGCCTGAAATACACAAGACCCTATCACACAAAGCCAAAGATAAATGAATACATGAAGATTTACTAATTTAGCATGGGTATTTCTTTAGCGAAAATTTATAAACATTTAAAATCTCATGTGGGGCCGGGGATATAACTCAGTGGCACAAGCGCCTGTCTGGCAAGTGCAAGGTCCTGAGTTTGATTCCTGGTACCAAAAAAAAAAAAAAATTTAAAATCTCATGTTCAACCATACACACACATAAGCATATATGCATAGATGAGCATACATATATATACATCTATTAATGGTTTATAATTTTTTTTTCCTTCTGAGATCCTACAAAATAGCTAAATGAATTATTAAATGGATTATAGAATGACAGAGGAAACTTCTGCCAAGAAGACAAACACCTCTTATTCTTCACACACGCCATACTTCAAACCAAGTGCAACAAACTTTTTCAGATACTGACACATTCTGCAAATACTATACTGCACCAGTCTCCACAGGGAACAGAAAAGAGAAATTTGCTAGGTACAGTGGTGCCCGCTTGTAATCCGTTACCCAGGAGGCTGAGGCAGAAAGATCTCAAGATTAAGGCCAGCCTGGGCAACTTTATGAGACTGTCTCAAAATAAAATGAAAAAGAGTTTGTGACACAGTGCAATGGTAGAGCACTTGCCTGGTACGCATGAGACCCTGGGCTCAATTCCTAGTATCACAAAAAGGAAGAGGAAATGAAGGAGGAAGGGATCTGACAATGTACCTTAGTAGCCCTTCGCAAACTGTTCAAAAACAATTTGTTGCTGTATATTCTATCCCAAAGGGAAACAAGCAAAATTTTGGTGTGCATGCAGTTTTTTCTGTTTTTCCTTTAAGTCTCAAAAAGGTACATAGAAGACCATCTAAATCAGACCTATCTGGGGCTGGGGATTTAGCTCAGTGGCACAGCACCTGCCTGGCAAGCGCAATGTGGTGAGTTCGATTCCCAGTACTGGAAAATAAAACCAAAAAAAAAAAAAAAAAAAAAAAAAAAAAAAAAAAAAAAAAAAAAAAACCAGACCTATCTAAAACACCATATACTAAGATGGAGATGTTCTGTATCCGTGTTTCATAATTTAATAGCTACTAGTGTCATACGGCATCCTCGGAGAAATCAGAATTAGCCTAAAAATGTAGTTCCTCAGTTTCACTCACTACATTTCAAAATCCTCAACAGCCACACATGATATATACATACCTCATTTAAAATGTTATTGATAATTGTGTAGATGAACCCAATGCCAGCCACGCCCACAAGACACAGCAGAAACATGTAGGCATCTCTGTAGAGTTTAAAATCAGTTGGCTTGGGATACAGTATGGAACGGACAAGCTGTCCTTTGGAAGTACTAAATCCTTTCAAAAAATTAAAGAGAAAAGTTACTTATATTTTTTATAATGAAATGAGAATTATCTCTCAAAACACTTATTATTTTACACATTCAGTATCAAACACGTGCTTAAAAAATGTAAGAGATGAAATATTTACCTTGTGACCATAATGCTAAGTGAAATACCTCAGACACAGAAGGTTAAACATGGCATGGTTTCTCTTACACAAGAATCCCAGGATACAAATATTTAAAAAGCAAAAGATGGATGACAGGAAGCAGGGAGACAGGCTACGTGGAGATGGGCAGGGGCCCGGGGTGGACAGGAGGAGAGCAGAGGGAACAGCGGTAAGAAGGACTGCGATGAGATGCGTGCGCACCACTTCCCCACACGGACACGTTCGTTGTGCAATATGCCCTACCTGTTCTAACCACAATGGCTTTCACAAGTTCTCCAGTGTAGAAACGAGTCTGGATTACAGTTGTTCCACAGAACAGAGTATGCCGCTTATGTGTTTCTGGACTATAGTATTCCTCCCCTGTGCCTTTTACATTTACTGAAGGATTTGGCAAATTAGTCTTTGTCACCGGAACACTTTCTCCTATTAAAAAAAAAAAAAAAACATACAATTATTATAGGGAAGCACAGAAATCAGTACCAAACAAAAAGACCCTGAATTATGGAATATCTGAATGTTATAGTCTACATGCATTATTCCAGCACTTGGAAGCCTGAAGCAGGAGGATTGCTGCGAGTTCAAGGCTAGCCTGGGCTATATAGCAAGACCCTATCTCAAAAAACTAAAGCTGAGCCAGGCATGGTGGCGCATGCCTGTAATCCCAGCACTTGGGAGGCTGAGGCAGGAGGATTATTGCGAGTTCAAGATCAGTGTGGGCTACAAAGTGAGCACAAGGCCATCCTGAACTGCATAGTAAGATCCTGTCTCAAAAAGACAAAAAAAAATTTACAGTATTATTTACCATAATTATTAAGAGTTCTACATGTACAGCCAGGCATGGTGGCACATGCCTGTAATCCCATAGCAAGACCCTGCCCCAAAATAGAGTTCTACAAGTACATGACATAATAAGTCAACTAGCTATTTTACCTTCCAACTGGTTCACCCGGAAATGCCACATTTTGCCCGCACAATAATTACAGGAAGTGATTTGTGATGCCTGTCACCAGGCATCATGGTGCACACCTGTAATCCCAGCTACTCAGAAGCCTAAAGAAGGAAGTGTCCAAGTTCCAAGCCAGCCTGGCAACTTCAACTCCATCTCAAAATTGAGAAAAAAAAAAGAAAAAGAAGGAAATGCAAGGAGGGAAAGAGAAAAAGGTCTCAGAGTATAGCCCTGTGCTCCCTGGATTCGATCAGCAAGCCTCTCCCTGCCACCGCCCCTAAAAAACAGATTGTGAATTTGCACAGGGAAGTCATTTGAAAGTCTAGTTCTCTCCAATTTAATGAAAATACAAAATCCTTATTTATTTCCACTGTTTACACAACAAGTAGGGAAGCAAACATTCTGTATTCTCCATGACAAAGAACTTCTTCCTTCTTTCCTTACTACAACACCATTTCTTCATGCCCAAAGTAGCAGAGACAGATAGGGTCAGGCGGCCAAACCCAACTACATAGGACGTAGCATCACCCTAATCCAGGACAAAACCAATCTCCAAAAGCCAATAAAGGATATAAATGACAGACTAATTTTGACAGCATTTTATCAGTAACTACTTAATGTTATGTATTTATTATGAGCAACAAGAGGCCGTCTGCTCAGTTTCACTTACCTGTTAACATGTTCTCATTCACAATGCAAGTGCCACTAATAAGAACCGCATCACAGGGCATGACGGTCCCGTTCAGGGGAATGACAATGACATCTCCCGGCACAAGGTCGGTAGAGAAGATTTCTTCTATTTCTGAATGTAAAGAACGAAAACATGAGAACAGTGTTCACTAAGTCGGGAACAAAGCATCTATGCAAAGGACTCCTCATCTCTATGAATGAATAACAGAATAGGGTTAATATGAAAGTCCCTACCGATGGAGAATTCTGACAAGGAGTATTAGGTAACAAGGCTCAGGACAGAACTAGGTTCCTAATGAGCACGAGTGGTCCCACATCCCTCTGCACGTCAATGCTCCTGACAACTCCACTGAGCTCAGTCATCAGTCAGCTCACAAAATAAAACACTGTGGGTCCCAACGGCCCACTCTGTTCAAACAGGCAAAATAAACTCAGGTTTCTGTAAAGCCATGGAAACCGAAGGAAACCTGGAAAATTTTAGCATATTTGCTTTTCAACAGTGTATTTACAATATTATTCTCCTGTCACTATTTATAACCCTAACATCTCACTGATTTCTCAATATTCCTTAGGTTGCCAGGCGTAGTGGCGCACACCTATAATCCCAGCACTCGGGAGGCTAAGGCAGGAGGATCATTGATAGTTCAAGGCCAGCCTGAACTGCATAGCGAGATCCTGTCTTAAAAAAAGACCAAAAACAAAACAAAAAAACCTCAATATTCCTTAAGTTTTTTTTAAAGATATTATTTTCAGTATGACTGTATTTATTAAGTAGGGCTGGGTCTGCAGCTCAGTAGTAGAGCACTTTCCCAGTATGTGTGAGGCCCTGGGTTCCATGCTCAGCACCACAAAATCCACACATGTATTAAATAAATGAAACACTGCTATATCTCCCTGGAAATTTAACTAAAACTTTAAAAATATCTCAGGGATAAAAGGCTTTCCTTGGCGGGCGTGGTGGCGCACACCTGTAATCCCAGCACTCTGGAGGTTGAAGTAGGAGGACTGCTATGTGTTGGAGGCCAGCCTGGGCTACATATTGAGCCCAAGGCCAGCCTGAACTGCACAGTGAGACCCTGTCTTAAAAAAAAAAAAGAAAAGGCGGGGGGTGCTTTTCTTTCAGGTTACCTTCTATTTAGGCATTGTCTCTCTTCCTCACTCTTCTCCCCCTTGGGTTTAACTAATGCTGCTCTGAGAAGAGTTACATTCGTTTGTAAACACGTATGTGAGGAAAAAACTGGTTTTTTGTGCTGCTGGTCTGAAGGACAAATACTTTCCTATCTATGAAAAAGAAGGAACCTACTAAATATTAATCAAATAACTTTAATTAGCAATGTTTAAAATATTGGTATACTAATCTTAAAATAAAATCTTTATTTTAAAATACACTGATTGACTTTTCTTAACGCTTTATTTAGCAGTACCTGAAATTCTACCTCTTTTCAGTAGACCAGAAAAAGATGTATGAAGGGGATGGAAAACTTCATACAGAGGGCAAGAAGAGAAAGGGAAGAACATATCCTTCCCACCGCCCCAGCATCTTCAGCACCGTGGAGCAGCCGGAGGCAGCGCCCAACCCCAAGACTGCAGCGGGGGTGCGCATCCCCCCAGCCGGACGGAGGAGCGGGAGGAAGCAGGGAGAAGGACAAGCACATGCACATGGGAGACTGGGATTGTGGAGAGATGACTCAGCTCCTGCCTCTGCGGCTCAGGATGCTGCGCTGTGTCCCTCTGTGTCTCCTGCACGCTCCCCCAACCTCATGTCCAAAACATCTCCCTTCCTGAAACCCTGCTTTCTCCCACTGCTCTCTACGTAACCAAGAGGCACTGACAACGACCCCAGCATGCCCCCGCCATGACCTCACACTCGCCATGACCTCACACTCGTTGATGGCCAGGCGCCACGCACGCCCCTGGCTGTCTCTCCTTCCCCATCGCATTCTCTTGTTCTCCACAACCCCCATCCTGACAGAGCTCAGGCTTCAGCATCACTCCCATGAAACCCGTCACAACATGGGAGCCATGATTCTCTGCCAAGGGACAGATACGATCCTATCAGTTCCATGCCTCACACCCTCCAATGGCTTTCCACTGCTTCTTGGGTTGAGAGTAACTTCCTTACTAGCCCTTGTCCATCATCCATGCAGCTGCTGTAGGTGCCATGCTGAATTTCTGTCAGTTTTTATAATGACTGCACCATCTATCTCTAATTTCAGGTCTCTGGACACTTAGAACGCTCTTCTCACTCTAACTATCCCTCTCATCTAACTCTGATCCGGCTAATTCAAATAGTAACCAAGTAAAATTACTTCATCAAAACAGCCATCTCTGGCCTCTTTTTTAAAGGCCTGCAGTTCATTTTGAGTGTGTACTTTAAATCCTAATAAATCTTTTATGCATCTTTTAAAAAAAAAAATCCATCCCTGACCACACAGCAGATAAGCTTTCTATAGTATGTAAGTTCTCTCCCTAACATCACATTCACTGTACTTTTTTGGTACTGTTTATTGTCTGTCCTTCTGGCAAGACCAAAAAAGAAAGAAGCTGGGTATGGCAGTGCATGGCTATAATCACAATACTCTGTGAGCCTGAGACAGGAGGATCCCAAGTTCAAGACTAGCTGGAGCAATGAAGTTAGACCCTGTCTCAAAATAAAAAATGGCTGGACATAGAGCTAGATGCAAAGCCTCTGGTTTCAATCCCCAGTACTGCAAAAAATTAAATGCAACGACAGACAGACAGACAGACAAAGAAAGAGAGAATGAGTAAAATTTTATATAAATGAGTGTTTTTGATAAAAACTTGGGACTCCAAACATGCACTTTCATTTCTTAAATGAGCATATGTGTGTGAGTGTGTGTGTGTGTGTGTGTGTAAATAAATGCACTGGGCTCACTTCACACAACAGCACTTAATGGTTTAGAGGTTCTAGGTTACACTGTTGGAACACTCACCAACGTACTTACCTTCATTTACTCTGCAAACTGAAACTCTCACGGTACTATGAGTTGCCACCATGTCATGCAACATAACATATTGCTAAAAAAGGGGGAAGAAAAACCAAACAAGCCAGATGAACCCACTCCTCAAGACCCTGAAATGCAGGGTGCTAGAAAATAAAGCACACTAATATAGTAAGTGCCCACTGTTCTGCCTTTACACAATATCAAGAGTCAAAAGGATTATTCACTGTTTTAGCTCAGAATGGAACGAGAAGCAGTTTGAGAAGACCCTGGAAACAGGGAACCTGCTTGTGCTACAGCCTGTGACAAGCAAATCCAGGCCCCTCCACTTCGAAGCAGACAGTCAGAGAGCTGACCCTAGAAGACATCTGTCTCCCCCAACTAAAACAGCAGAAAGAGACAGGAGTCTACATTTAGGCAGGTAAAACAGTACCAGCCCTGAATGCTTACTCCGTGTCCATCACTACTCCACACACCTCACACTATTATAGAAAATGAACACTGTCTGAAGCCCATAACAAACTGACTTACCTTTCTAATGGAATATAGTGAAGTTACAATGGATACCAGGGACATAACCACGATGGCTAAAGCATAGTAGTAGTAGTCATCAGTGCTCCACAATATAACACTAAACAGCTGGAAAATGTAAAATGGGTTCAGAACCTGAAAAATATAAATTTAAGTCAAATTAAATGAGGTATTTACAACGTGCAGATTCTTCACATTTTTCACTTGAAAAGTAACCAACCAGCCACAAATATGATAAGCTCTATAGTAACCTGGGACAACATGCACCGTGAAGAACAGGAGAAGAACTACTAGAATTTGGCTAACCCAGATTTAAAGTTTCTGTACCCATCTAGATTTATACCAACCCTAAACACAGACTCAGCTAGACAAGTGTGAATTTACCTGTTCTGTTTTAGGAATAAAGTGCATTTATTTGCACTGATTAGTATGCTCTGGATTAATGAAAGATATCAAACTTTTAACCAAAAAGGACAAATGCTTACTTATGAAATCAAAACAGAAATGTGTAGCAGAAGTTCAGTGGGCTGCAAAGGAAAGACAAATACAAGCTAATGGGCCACACTGTTTTGCTCTGTCAACAGAAAGCAGTAAGGACTACATCCTGAGTGAAAATAAGATAAGGGGCCCTGACAAAGGACATCATTTACCCACATTTCAATGTAATTCATTAACTTCATTAATAAACCCCCAATATCTCTTTTAAAAAATTTGTTTATTTGGAGGGAGAGGCAGTAAATGAGATTAAACCCAGGGCCCCATACATGTTAATCACATCTCCTGTACCCTCCCCTCAGTCTTGAAATTGAAGCTTCTATACTTTTCCAAAGCATTTTGACGTAGCACCATTTTACCTCAAAATTAAATGAGATATTTAGAAAATTTGCCGGGCGTGGTGGCACATGCCTGTAATCCCAGCACTCAGGAGGCTGAGGCAGGAGGATCATAGCGAGTTTGAGGCCAGCCTGGGCTACAAAGTGAGCTCAAGACCAGCCTGAACTGCTTAGCAAGACACTGTCTCAAAAAAAGACCAAAAAAAAAAAAGAGAAAAGAAAGAAAATTTTTGTAAGCGTACAAATAAAAGAGCAACAGAAAAAGGTGCTTGAGCAGGGGGTACTAGTGACGGAACCCAGGGTCTTCACGCTGACCTACATCCCCAGTTTATTTTTTTGAGGTAAGGTCTCACTAAATCGGTTATTTGTCCAGGCTGGCCTTGAACTTGTGAGTCCCTAACCCTAGAATGCTGGAATTATGGGCATGCGGTACCAAACCCAGCCAGAGAAAGGGTTTCTGAAGGTCAAAGCTGGCTACTAGGATGGCAGTGTATGTGAGTTTGAGGGGCTGAGAGAAAGGGACGCACACTCATGCCTGCATATTCAAGGCATTGGTTTCAATCCCCAGCTTTGAGAAAAAAGAAAAAAGACCCAAGTGGTCACTGATGGGACCATACTACAAATTAGGCTTTCCCAGTTCCTCATCATTACACTGTGCTATGTAATGCACACATTACAATGGCCACTCTAAAGAAACCTATTTTTTCTCCTACAGGTATTCACCTATTACAATTACACTTAGCCCCAGAATGATAGCCAAACTCAGGCACAAGGACTGGCCAGCTGTTGTCGCTATGTAAAGTCACTTGCTCTCTTCCCCGCCGTCCCTGGAATCCTTCATTCACCTCTCTGGCACTGAACAGCTGAATGCTCACCGCGCTACTTCCCCACATCATCGCATCACGCTTCATACTCTTTCACTTTCTAAGGCTCACTACTGTCCAGCAAGGAAGGAGCCCAGAACACTAGAGGAAGAAAACATGACACACTGGGGGGGACTAATACAAACAGAACTAGACAAAATAAAATTCATACCCAAAATTCCCTTGCAGAGCAAATTTTTTCTCTACTTTTACTCACAGCAAGCAAAGAGAAGTTAGGAAAGACAAAACCAAGACTATTTCATTAACCATGACTTTCCAAATTGACAAATCTATTGATGCCAGATGCTGAGCTATATACAACAGTCTTACCTCTTTAATTAGAAGCTTAAAAACAGAAGGCACTTTCACAGTGATTTCATTTATTCCATAAAGCAGTTTTCTATAACAGGAAAATACAGTAACGGTATTTCAGTATATAATGTAAAACAGCACGATTTAGGAAAGGCATTGCATTAGGTAAGTTCAGACCACGGGATGCTCTTAAACTCATGCGTTCCACACTTGAAACTCTTCTCTACCTACTGTATCTAAATTGAAGAAGTCAGCAATAGATAACTGTACTGTTTGCATTTGATTTCATTCTGTCTCACACCTTTAGTGAGTGACATGTACCTTTCCCACTAGTTAATAACCATGTAAGCAAAAGGCTGTCTGTTCCACCCATGAACAAAACAAGTTTTCACAACGTTTGAATGTCAACTTTGAAAGAGAAATAAATGTGAGGAATTCCTATACTACTTTCGAAGAAGAACCCTGTACTAAGAGTGTATTTCAGAAGACTGTACGTTTGACATTTAGGAAAACTATGCTTTTCAACCTCTGCTTAGCTGAGCGTGGTGGTACTACTGCCTGTAAGCCCAATATTCCCAGAGGTTGACACAGGACGAGCTCAAGTTCAAGCCCAGCCTGGGCATCATAAAAAACAAAACATGCTGGGGATCCATGTCAGTGCAAACACCCTAGTTTCAACCCCCAATACTGTCAAAAAGAAAAAGACAGTTCATTCCTCATCATTGTACCATCTATTGTATCTATTATGATACAATAATTTCTCCTTTTACAGAATGTAAGTCTGAATGGGTCCTTTTGTTGTACCTCTAAAAGATTATGCTAGAAATATTACAAGAAAAATTCTAATTTAATCCAAAACTGGCATTCATCTTTAAAATATCTAATATACTGGCATACTTTTATGCTTTAACAAAAAATAACAATGAAATAAATACGATTCCCAATTGACAAATTTTCATTGTGGTAAATCTAAAGTCATGCCTACAGTCCCAATATATCTCAAAACAATCTAAGATGTTATTAGTTTACAAGACATACCACTATTTTATGTATGACCAAAAATATAAAAACTTTTGTCGAGCAAATAATAATACTCCACCAACTATACACCACATCCCAATTTCAAAGGTATTAAATTATAGGAGACTGTGCACCTTTCAAAGTAATGAAACAGTATGGGATTTCAGAGACAGCAACTTCAATAATTAGCTTTAACATTTTCATGATTAAACCGGAGACAGTTTTGAGTAAAAAAATCAGTTCTCAAATCATCTGTAGTATTTAAAAGCTGTTAACAAGTACTATATGGTAAAGGGATGACTACATATACGTCTGAATTTAGGAACTTCAAGAACAGATCTAACTTTAGTTGGATAAAAGTTACCTGTAGGCATGCATCCCCTTTGTCAGTCCTGCACTATGCTTTTCATAAATTGACGTACAAGAAACACCTTCATCCAGTCCCCTAAATAAATCCAAAGTTTTTACTTTAAACAAAGTTTAAGATATCCAAATGTCTTAATGCCTCATTTCTCTATATGCCTGATTTTAGAAATGTAACTTCCTTACAAACTTCTTAGAAACTTTTAACAAAAATTTAGAAAGAATGAGAATTTTTATTTAAACTCTCAAATTCTTAAGATAAACATTATTAAGTGGTATAATATCAGTATGTAATACAACAAGCACTGTTAATTTCCTACCACTTTGTAACTCCGTATTGTCTCTATTGTTCTTTTGCTATTTTGTAAAAGGTTGTCTGTTAATGTTTTCCTCCTTTTATTTTTAAAATTAAAAAAATAAATAAATAAATAAATCTCAAACATGACAACTAAGTTATCCAATGCATTCCATGGTAAGAGGGCTCTACATACTCAAGTTTAGGTAATATCGTTATCCTTTAAGGCTATGCCAGAGTTGTAAGAGCCAATAATTAAACAACAGTTTACAGTAAAGCACAATTAACCTGACAACTCCGAAGTAAAGACAAAAAAATTTGACTTCTTATCTACATAGTTTATCCTTTGCAATTTTAGCTTCACACTAAAAAGTCCTATTCATTTGCATCCGTCTCCACAAAGCACCAATCCTAATCCTTCCCTGAGCCAGGGCAGACCTAGGTGAGAAGCACAGAATTTGTGAGTCAGATAATGCCGGGCACCTCTAACCAGCCTAACCAGGACCCAACTAACATATCTGCTTCCCCCCCCCAGTTGTCTGAAGAATGCTTATTTTAACTGATACTGGTCATAGAACTGTAAAACAGAGAATCTTATACATACTTCAGTTCAACACTTCTCTACTTTTCTCAGATATGAGGGCTAAGCTTCATGCTTCACTGCTACAAGTTTCTGTGGCTTACAGAGACCACAGCAAATGTTTGATACTTTTCCTCCCACTGAAGTAGATGAATTGTTCAGCAGGGAACAAGGACCAGAATCATATTTTAAACACAATGGAAGCCCACTGGCAATTTTCTTTAAAACAACGGTTCCCACTTAATCAGAAAGGGTCTTTAGAACTAGGTATCTGCAAATGCCCAGGCCCATTTCAGAATATTCCCATTCTTCTGTGTATCTGAGGGAAAATAAAGGCATTGCTATTTTAACAATTCATGAATCTTAAAAGCTGTTACAATTAAGAACTCCTATAGCTCTAGAGCTGATATTTAATGAATGATTATAATAACTATTTTAACAACAGCAATAAAAATAGAATTCTAGGGAGGCTAACGCAGAAAGATCACATGAGCCCAAGAGTTAAGGGCCAGTCTGGGTGAAATACCAAGACTCTATTTCTTTAAACAAAAAAAAAAAGAAAGAGAAAATTTTAATCCCAATTTGATAACATTGCTTGACCTATAAAAACATTTTAAAGGGTTACTCCAATTTTCCTATCCAAAGGCTTTAGACATTCAACAATGTCTCATTCTTTATCCACACAGTAAAATTAAATTTGCTTGTCTATTACCTGATTCTTCATATACCAGTACAACTGGATGGGACTGTCAACAGATTACAAAGCAGTACCTCAGATATTAAGAGTCAAAACACAGGGCATGGAAGTGCAGTTCAGTGGTAGGGCACCTTCTTAGCATGCTAGTGCCCTAGGTTTGATCCCCAGTACCACACATGCAAAGCCTAAGTTAAAACATAGGTTATCCTTTCATGTTAAGGTGAAAAAGAACTCAGAACTGGAAGGATTTTTACATCATACAGCTTGTAACTTTTAAGTAAACTTTGCCAGGGTACAACTTGTAGGGAGTACTTGTTTTTAAATGGTTACATTAGTCTTCAAAGAGTGGTGGAGTTTTTAATGAACAAATGAATACAAGTTGTACAATAAAAGCCTCTTCAATATTATGTAACACTAATGGATTCTTTTTTATTTAAGAATAGATTCTTTTCTACCTATATTTTCAAAATACAATCCAAGAAAAAGAAAGATACTTACCTTAAGAAATCAAAATTGTGAATGGTATCATCCCAGAAATACTTTACACTATGGTGGGTGAAATAACGAATCTGCAGAATATACAAAAAGGTTACATCAAAGCACTTGTCATTACTTAGGATAGCATGTAATCTGCTTATACTACTAACAACTAAACTTGTGTTTAGTAATAGTACTACACACACATAAATTTACCTCAAGTAATAACTGCAGCAAAATTAGAAGATTTATATGCTACTAGTAAATGTTAACAATCCTGGTTTTTTAAAGACACTTTGACACTAGATCCAATACCTGATGAGAATGAGTCTGTAAATATTTACTCGGCTCGTGTCGATTCCCTCCAGCTGGATTGTCAGTTAGATGAACTCCATGGCCATTGCAAACCTCACTAACTATGGATTTGGGATTTGAAAATGAGTCACTCTCCAAACAAAGAAAGCGAATTTTTGCACAAAACCACATTCTGAATTCATCCTTAAAAGAGAAAAAAAGGGTAGAGTCAATTACAATACTATGTAATTGGCTATATTTTTATTTAATTTCTATTCTTTATATACTCATCTCTAATTGAGAAAACATC
>NW_004955420.1:14303860-14320909 GCF_000276665.1 Chinchilla lanigera | reverse complement strand
GCTTGCCAAGCAGGTGCTTATGCCACTGAACTATATCCCCAGCCCCTGAGAAAACATCATTTTCTACTTTTTAAATGTTAAACCAGAACAAATTCAAGAAGTACTGCCCATTTCATGACACACTTCAGCAGTACAAATAACAATATATTCCATAAAAAACTACGAGGCTGGGCGTGGCGCCACAAGCCTGTAATCCCAGCACTTGGAGGCTGAGGCAAGAGGACCACCAGAAGCTCAAGGCCAGCCTGTGCTGCGTTGCAGAGTAACTTCAAGGCCAACCTGAACTATGACATGGTGAGATCTTGTCTCAAAAAACAAAAAAATCTTGAGTAATTCTTTCATTTGCCATCTATATACTAACAATAGATATCAAACCTCTTATAAAATGCTTGTATGTAGGGCTTCAAAAAAAACAGCCTTAAAAGGATAAAGATGTGATATGTGCATGTGCTAATGAATATACTTATTCTACATTACTAGCAAACACTAATAAAAAATTTAAGACACTAAAAAAAGGTCTTATTATGTGGCAGCATCACATAATGGACACCCAGGTGACCTGGCCAATGACAGGTCTGGGATTAGGACACTGGGAGCCGTACGAGGAAGGACTGTCCATCTCTCAGCTCCCTGTAATTTCTAACCACCATACTAATAATCAGGTCAAACACAGACACTCAGAGACACTAGACTCAACATTCCTCATTATACCGGGCAGCGTGGGCTGTTCGTGTATTTTTAACAAAGTGTACACGAAAGCATTTTACTATGGAAATAATCAGCTCCAAGAAGCATGTGGACGTACAGTTGTCCTCAGCAGCACCACGTCGCAGTCCTTGACCGCAGCTCTGACGCAGGTCGCTTTCACCCGCCACTCTGGCATCCAGTAGAGGAGGAGGAGGAGAAACCCACCGGTGCAGATCACGCCCAGAGCCACGATGGCGAGCTTCCAGCGACACAAGTTATAGCCATAAACCTCCTGCCCGGGCACGGTGACCACAGGGTTAATCATTGTGGGACACACAGGTAAGTAAGTTTAGAAGATGTTTCCAAGATGGACATTATTATCTTGTCACATAAGCTATAAATGTTTTCTCAATCTATAATCTACTCTTATACTTTATTTCTGACAAGATTGTGGTCAAAATTATACGTTTAAGTACTTAAATGCATTACTTTATAATTAACATTTTTAATAAATTTTTTTTTTCGTGACACAGTATGCTCATATTTAGTTTTTCCCACTGACAGTATTTTTATAGTTTATAGTGTTACAACATTTCTAATTTCATTCTTACATACTGTACCTTTTAAGTTCTTCCCAAAATTAACACTGTTCAGGCAGATCTTTGTTAAGTAACCTCTTTAATTTAGAATAAATTCAGATTAATAGAAAGCTGCAAAAACATTAGTGTTCCTGTATATCCCTCGTTCATCTTACTCTGCTATGAGCCTCCTGGTACGTTTGTTAAAAATCAAAGGATCAACACTGCTGCATAGTTAATCTCAGTTCTAGGATTTCACCAGTTTTTTCACTAACTTCTTATTTCTGTTGTAACGTATAATCCAGAATTTAAAATTGCATTTAGGTAGGACAGGTTTTAAATTCATTTTTGTCCAAGTGATTTACTAATTGTCCCAATACCACTATGATTGATCACTCTGCCCAAATGAGCCAAAGGAAATGCTCCCATCAACTCACCCAAGGGCTGCCAGATACACAGGTCAAACGCCCCGTTAAATTTAAATTTCAAATAAGCAGGAGTAACTTGTCTCTCATATGTAACCCCTGAGATATAGTGATATAAAGATTTATTCTTGGTTATCTGAAACTGATGTTTAACAGGATGGCTTGCATTTCACCTGACATACCTCCTACCCCCCAACAAAAGGTTAACAAGCTGTATTTTAATTAAGCTAATTTTAAACATTTTAACCCAAATTCAGAACACTTTTTTTTAGGATTATATTTAAGTATTAGCTAATATCTTAAACCAACAAATGCAAAAAAAAAAAAAAAAAATTTCTTTACTGAGTTTATTTATTTTCAATACCAGGGACAGATCAAATCCAGGAGCACTCTAAAACACCTTACCCAGCTCTTTTTATTCCTTACTTTGATACAGTCTTACTAAATTGCCCAGGCTGATCTTGAATTTGTATCCCTGCCTCAGCCTCCTGAGTAGCTGGGATCACAGGCATGCACCACTGCACCTGGCTTCCTCTGAATTGTAACAGCTGACAAGTGAAAAAGGAATGCCAATGAAAAAAGAACTATGTATCAAAACATGTATGTAACATATACACATAGAGATTTTATATTATATAATCCCAATTCAAAAATAGAAAATGACAAAGCCCGGCATGGTGGCACACGCCTGTAATCCCAGCACTCAGGAGGCTGAGGCAGGAGGATTTCTATGCGTTACATAGTGAGTTAAAGGCCAACCTGAACTACACTGCAAGCCCTTGTCTCAAAAAAACAAAACAAAAAAAAGCACCCACAGGATGAGGAAACTCCACTCCCCCAAATAAACTGCTTCTTCACACTCCCGGGCTAAACTCTGCAAGCTGGTTACCATTTCATCTTCTTGACTGTGGTTGATAGTCTTCTTTTCTTCCTTGTCCATATCCACGGTGATTTGGAAGGTCTTGTCCTTCACAACAGATAACTGAGAAGAAACAGACATACTGGTGAAAAGATTTACATTTTCTGACATCTGTCTATTAAACACAGTGCTCTAAAGTGACCTGATAATTTGATTTCTTCCCGAAGCAATGAACACCTGATGGGACAGCTCTTATAATACATGCATCAAAGTTCAACTGGTATTTTAAATAGTCATCAAAGTGCTAGCTGGTTCTTCTAAGGACAGTTTCAGTGGCGTGACAATTCTTGAACCTGCAATACTACCAGAAAACTCGGAATATTACGTTAATATTACATTAATTTCAGCAGCCTGGACCAATTAAAATTATTAGACGAGGTAGTGCAAAATCGTTTTTTATTCCTAGGTTCAGAGAAGAGCTTAGTTCAATCACCTTGAGCTAACTCTTCTTGAACTACAGTAAAGAGTAATGTACCGTAACTGAAACCTGCCCGAGTCTCTCAGAGATTATTAAATTCATTATTCAACGAACACTGACTGCGCACTGCTCCACAGAAGGAACCCTTGGCCAAGATGTGGTGACTAGGGCAGGTATACTCCTCCTGAAGAGTGCTCAATTGACCTACCTACCCCCTAGTCCATGAAGTGCCTTTCTGATCCTGACTACACATTGAAGGCTTGTCAAGGGAGAAAACTCATTAAGTCCACTAACACAGTTTTCCCTTTTATTCTGTATGTCAAATACTAAACATTTAGCTACCTAAGAGACTTGCAAGGTGTAAAATGACACTTTTACTAATTATTTATTTGTTTTGTTTTTTTTGAGACAAGGTCTCACTATGTAGTCCAGGCTGGCCTTGAACCCACTAAGTAGCCCTGGATGGCCTTGAACTTGTGGCAATCCTCCTGCCTCAGCCTCCTGAGTGCTGGGACTACAAGCCTGCACCATCACACCCAGTTAATCATTTTTTATAAATATTTTCAGAAAAATATTCCTTCACACGTAGTAAATTCAACAGTATGTTTGATTGATTTAATAATCTCTTTTTTTCACAGAAAGGACAGCTCAGGACTTGTTCTGCAGTGGTACTGGGGAAATCCAGCCTGCAGAGTGTGGAGTTGCTAGGGCAACAGTCTCCAGGGGATCAGCTTCCTCTAGGACAGAGGTGGCTGAAAACAAATTTGTTTGACTTCTCCAAGTTTCTCACAATACCAAGAAATCCTGACTCAGTCAATACACATTTCCATGTAAACCACAAGCAGTCCTCTACCTAGCTTTGTACAAGATGCTACTATTTTTGTAATAAATGATTGGTAGGTAAACCACGCTAATCACAGCCAGCATTCTGTGTCCACTAGTCCAATCAACTACGGGCCAAATTATTTAAGGAAAAAAATAATGAATATGTACAGACTTTTCCCCATTATTCCTTTAATCTATAGTATAACCGCTATGTGCACAACATTTGTGTTGTATTGGGTGTTATAAGTAATCCAGAAGTCATTCAAAGTATATGGGAAGATATGCACTTCAGATGAAGTGCAAATACTACACTATTATAAATAAGGAACTTAAATATCCTCTGACTTTGCTTATCTGATGAGCAATCTTCCAGGTATCAAGAGACAACCATGTCTAAAACAGTATCAGTAACCAATAATGTGGCACCAGTATAGATAAAACCCACACAAGCAAATGCACATCCAAAATAATTTTACAGAACATTAAAGGTCTTGCTCTGAAAAGCTTTAGATTGACTGGATCATGGGTGTGTGATACTGGGTTAGCCCACTGATTAGGTTAGCACAGTTCTCAGTGTTGGTGATGGATTTACTGAAGAGAGAAGAGCCACCCTGGGTATGGGTGACACCAACCAGTAGTATTGTACCCTGGGTGGAATAAAAAGGAAAAGGAGGGAGGTTCACTGCTTCCAGCCTACCACACCATGAACCACTTCTCTACCATGCTGCCCTGCCTTGGAGCCAGCCGAGTGAAATCTATACAAGATGTGAGCCAGAATAAACCTCTCCTCCTTTAACTTGTTGGTGTCAGGTGTTTTGTCCCAGCAATGACAGTCAGACAAGCCAACCTCCACAGAATATAGCGGACACTACCTTTCTCATTTCAGATCCCATATTTCTACTCATCTATCCAGCATACAGCAGTATGAATATGATTGGCACTCAGAAAACCTGCTCAATACATGAATATATACCCTGATGCTAAGACAGCGGTAGCTATTTTTATGTGATAAATGCAAAGCCAAAGTGCCAAATGCAGAATTTTAAACTAATCCCATACATAAAACTTGAAACTGCTTGATGTTTTATCATCAGCCATATAACCACTAAAAATAATGGACTCAGTGCCACTGTGGAATAGTAGTCTTGAGGTCTATCTTCTCCAAAACAAGCCACACTACCATATAGAGTCCTTAGGACAATGTACTAACAATTTTTTCATGGTGTTTAGGCCCTAAAGTGCACTCCAAGAGTTGTTCACTATGGTAATAATGATCCCTTCAAATCAATATAAACTGAGGCGGCAATTACTCTCAAGCACTACACCTGCTGCTGCTTCTGCTGTAAACCATGAAAAAATGCAAGAAGCCCAGCTTCTTCCCCTGTGAAAAGGATCAGCAGGCAATGCCTGCCCATGCCTACCTAAAAGATAAGGCAGCAGCCTTGTGCCTGACACCTCCCTATAAAGAACTGTATGAGACTAGGGCTCACACACCTTGGTTAGAGATTTTAGAACCCAAGGATCACAACTCAAGGTTCACTAGTCATCCAAATGTTATCTTCCTTTCTCATCACACTACCTATACACTTCCTGAAGAGAGAGATTACTTCAAATGTTGATATGAAGAGATTTCTGCTCCCAACCATCACGGAGTAACATGATTCAGATCTGCCTACTTTCCCCAAACCACCCCCAAACAGGCAAAATACATCACTGTTTCCAAGGAACGGGATAGTACGCAATGAAGGAAAGTTTAAGAGTTGTTCTTCGGTTTTCCCATTTTCCAGTCTAAAAGGTGTTTCCCTGCAAGGAGTCGGAGCAGAGTCCAGGGGAAGCCAGGGGCCTCCCCAAAGTGGACACAAAGCTGAGAGTTCAGGGAGGCATCACAGCAGCAGTGTCAGAGGTCAGATCACCAGGGGATGTGTACAAGGAAAGACCCTTAGGTCTTCAGCTAACTCCTGACCAGCACCAGGAAGAGAGAGAAGGAAAACTCAACTGACCAAAACAAAGGAAAAAAAAAAAAAGAAAAGAAAGAGACAAGAAAAAATAACAAGTTGACTGGCTGAAACCTAACAGTATCAGCTGCCACCTTAGATATAAATGATCTAAACACAGCAATGAAGCTGGGTGTGGTAATGCTTGTGATACCAGCACTCAGGAGATGGAGAAAGGAAGGTACAAGGCTAGGCTGGATAACACAGATCTGTCAATAAAACAAAACAGAAAACCTCCAAAGGCAAAGACTATGACTGTATGTTAAAACACAGGATGCTACCTGTCAGAAGTCTTTTATTCAGTTCTTGGGAGGCAGGGGTTTGCTGGGGATTGAATCCAGGGTCTTTACACTGAGTTATGTGCCCAGCAGTTTATCACTTTTGTTTGTTTGTTTGTTTGTCTAACTGTGAGATAGGGTGGGTGTTTCTAAATCCCTAAACTATCCTGGCTTAGCTTGAATTTGAGATCCTCTTGTCTCAGCCTCCCAAAGCGCTGGGATTATAGGCATGGACCATTATAAAGGCTCCACAAATTCACTTTAAATGTTAAGGCACAACAAGGTTAAAAGTCAGAGGAAAGAAAATATACCATGTAAACACTATTCAAAATCAAGTTGGAAAAAATGTAGTCATTTCACAATGAGAAGGGGGTCAATTCATTAAGATAAAACAACAACCCCAAACATGTATGCATGTAAGACTTTCAATATATACAAAGCAAAACAGAAACATGAAAATGCAAAGAGAAATTCACAATTATCGGAGATTTCTGTTCACTAATCCTCTCAAAAATAGACAAGTAGCTTACAAAAACCTAAAACCTGAACAACACTAAATCAACGGGAGTGGGCATATACAGAACACTCCACAAAACTACAGGATAGATGTTCTTTTAACATGTACACAAAGCATTTGCCAAAGCTTGGTGTGTAATCCCACCACTCAGAAGTCTGAAGCAGGAAGATCACAAATTCCAAGTCAGCCTGGCTACATAGTGACTTCAAGGCCAGCCTGGACTACATGGTGAGACCCTGTCTCAAAAAAACCAGCAACAACAACAACAACAACAAAAACCCTATACAATGACTAAAGTCATAAAAACAATGTTCTTCACATGATAGAATTACATCAGATACCATAACAAAAACACAGGAGAAAATTCCTAAATATCTGGAAATAAAATATACTCCTAAAATTTATGGGCCAAAGAAATTAAAGAAGAAAATACAAAATGCATTGAACTGAACTGAAGTGAGGATGTAACGTATGAAACTGTGCAGGAAGCCACTACGACAATACTCAGAGAAAACCAAAAGCACCGCATCCAGCATCTACAGGAAGAATAGTTCATCCTCAGTACCCACCTGGACAGCAGCAGACGGCACAGGGGGGACACAGGAAACTACTAAAGGGAAAAAAGGTCCTGAGAAGAAATCAGTGAAATAAAAAATAGAAAAAAGCCAATAAAACCAAAAGCTGATTCTTTGAAAGCCAATAATCTCTGGCTAGACACATCACGGAGTTCCAGGTGGGGAAAGATGGAAATTACTAACCAGAGAGTAAGAAGGGAGATGTCAAAAAGATGCTGTGGAGCAGGAGGGTAACGAAGGAATTTAATGAATAATGCCACACATGCAGGTCTGAAGTTCTCCCACATAAAAAATTTTTAATATATAAAAAAAAGAATCTTTACTGCTCAGGGGGTGGCCATGAATGGGTAACTGCTGAAGCTGAGCTGAAAGCTGAGTGAGGAGGTACACGATTCATTGTACGAACCTTTTTGCATTTTAACATACAAACACTGTCCATAACAGCAGTTCTGTACATGAGAGCCACCATCTGAAGCTTTCAGAAAGGACATTTCCAGGAGATCTTCATTCCTGGCACAAAAGGCCATAAATCTTGAGAAGCCACTGTTCCTACTCTGCCCCCACCCAACACTGGAAATTGGACCCAGGCCTGCCCAGTGAACTATATCCCAAGTCCTTTTTCTAAACACAGAGTCTCATTAAGTCCCTAACTTCCCCAGGCTGGTCTTGAACTTGCCATTTCCTGCCTCAGCCTCCCAGAGTGCTGGGATTAGAGGTGCGCACCACACCATGCTTCCAGAGACTCTTAATTCACTAGCCCTTGCTGGTGGCTCCAGTCTGATTCTTCTCTACCATTTCTTAGCCATTGCCTAGAAATAGAAATGCCCCCCCCCACCTGTGTAAACCCTACTGTCCAAGGCAGAGTGCATTCATAAACAACAAACGTGCATTTTAAATTTTTAGAAAAGGGGCTGATACTAAAGTTCACTATTTTCATTTACACCATATACTCTGTAACTAAAAATTTCTTTAAATCTCTTGAACAAGTTCTCCTTAGTTCAGGAGAACCACAATCCCATCTCATTACTACGCTTAAAACATGTCAGTTACTTTTAAGTGAGCTATCCGCCTTCAACTTATTTTTGTACTTTTCTAAATTATTAACCATATTTTAGGAGCCTTTTTACAAATGTTCATTCTCCTCAATTTAGTTGCTTTTAATGTCATAATTGTTAAATCTTACTAAATTTTAAGGTAAAAATGCTACAAATTTAAATAAAGACTTGCTCTAAAAACCACCAATTATTATTCACTTTGAACATATCATACATCTTATAGGGAATTACCTAGAATTCACCCTTCACATAAACTTTCAGAAAACCTCAACAAGACAAATGCAATAGTGCTTTCACTTAAAACATGCATACTGTAAAGGTAAAACTTAAATTTTAACACATACATAAACAGCCTTTAGCATCATTTCAATAATTCCATAAGGATAAAGAACTGTATGAAAATATCTTAAATGCACTGCCTAGTAAGATGCATGCTAAGTACCATCCCACCCTGTATCAAAGTAAGACGTGAGGCATAGCAACAAACTTCTAAAACATACTTGACAAAGAAGACAGCAATTCTGGTGCTTTGCTGGATGTGTATTTTTAAATCAATTTCTACAACACAGAAAATGAAGAAAATTTCTTACTCACAGCACTTAGTATTCTTCCTCTCAACTGCTGATATTAACAGAGTTTTCTGAACGCTGGCTCTTATTAAAAATAAAACTAAGCACAAAAATCCATTCCAAGATGACTATTTTATGCCAAATAATTCTGATTTGATTCTGTTTTGACTGCATCCAAATGATTAAGACACGAAGTCAGGATTCTAAGATGCACTGGTTTTCGATGGGTGCAGAGGATGTCCAGGCTCAGGGTCACCACACTGTCGCTCACCAGAATCCCTCGCATGTGAATGACTTGCACCTTGCTGGCTCACTCAGTTTTCCTTCCACAGTGCGGGCCAAGCCTTGATGTTATCTAGGAAGCAAGGAGCTCACAGCCCATTGTGCTTAGCCAAACCCTTCCTTGAAAATACAATGACCCTGATTCGCTGCACAAGTGAAAGGGCAGTGCAGAATAAAGTGAAGCTATGGGGAACAGGTCCCACTGAACGCATGCAATGCTTGTGTGTGGAAGTTTACTTCTTTCTTCTAGGTCAAATACTGACTAATGAAGATTTTAAGCACAGGCGGTTGGGGATTTAGCTCAGTGGCACAGTGCCTACCTGGCAAGCGCAAGGTCATGAGTTCAATTTCCAGTACCGGAAAAAAAAAATTGTAAGCACAATCCTTAGCCTAGGCTAAGGAGTCATCAGATCTTGTTCCTTAAAAAGGCTGGCTGCCGCAGGCTCGGCAATTCCCAAACCACTCGCATCTGCCTCCCTTATGAGCTCCTCATGCACTCCTGTAATAGTTCACTGCACAGAGTACTGGTTCTTTTTAAAAAAGAAAAATCTGCCGGGTGGAGTGATGCTCACCTGTAATCCCAGCACTTGGGAGGCTAGGGCAGGAGGATCCTTGCGAGAACAAGGCCAGCCTGGGCTACATAAGTGAGTTCAAGGCCAGCCTGAACTGCATAATGGTCCCAAAAAGACAATTAAAAAAAGAAAGAAAGAAAGAAAAAAAGAAGAGGAAAGAGAAAAATCTACGTATTGCCTAGAGTTCCTACGTAGGAAATTTCAAGAGGCAATTTAAAAAATGATCTGCAATTTGTGTAAAACTTTAAGCAAAGCAATTCTGATTAACACATTTTTTTTATTTAGTGCTTTATTTCAGTCTACTTGCCATCTCTAACAAGGCTAAAGTAAAAAGAACAACTTCATTCAAAGTTCACAAAACTAAATAAATACTAAAGCAATGAAAGCAATTGAGCTTTCCAATGGAGCTTTTATACTTGAGTACACACAGTTCTGCAATTTTAAAATTTAAAACTACTGAGGCTTCTGGGACACCTTGTATTGTTCAATGATAAAAGGAATCATCTCAGTTTGTTCTACAGTTCTAGACAGCATTGTGCTGTAAATTAATCATACCAACTAATGTAAAATAAAAATTTGATAAACCTATTTTTAGAGGCCACACAAAGAATTGGGGTTGTGATGACGCACACCTGTCATCCCAGCACCCTGAGGCTGAGGCAGGAGGATCACAAGTTCAAGCCCAGCTTGGGCAATTTAGGAAGACCCTAACCTCAAATTTTAAAAATTTTTTTAAAAAGGGGGCTGAGGATATTGCTCCGTGCAAAAGCCCTAGGTTCAAGTACCAATACAAATGCCACTCAAAGGTTTTCAATTATCAATGGCAATTAGAAGTCTCCACATTTTACTATTTGCAAATTTGTAGCATTCACAGCAACTAAGATCATGACCTATAATTCACAAGAAGTTCTACCTTTTACAACTCAAGTAACATATGCCCTAATACACATAAAATCCTACTTAACAACCCCAGCTTCAGTACCTATGCAAATATTTACATCAAAACAGTAGAAAGAAAACCTGTGTCTTCCAACTACACTAAACACTGTGACATGTGACAACTCTATGAGGGCTCAACTTAAAACTTCAAGTCAGCTCAAGTAACAATAAGAATGACATAATATAATTTAATGAATACATGGAAATTTTACAAGGATACCAACAAAATTTTAACAAAGCTCTACTCAATACCCACTTTATCACTTCCCATCTAGGACTTTCTCTTATAATACACGCTTTTGTCTTTGTGTTTAGCCTTAAGGAGGACCATTGTATACAATACACACCAAACCAAGACTATTTACATTTGTGAAGTCTTTGAATAATTACACTTTTTTGTATGTTACACAACAATGTGACAGTTAAAATAAGTTATAATTAGGAAAGATAACATAATTATGTAGATAGAGATCAATATAAAAAGTTTAGTCTGCACTACCATTCCTGCATACCTCTTTATCACTTCCATGTAAAAAGGAAAGTAACCTTTTAACATTCAGACACCTCATTTTCCACCCCACAAGGTTAACTATCATCATAAGACAAAATAGTAGTATTTGATCTAATTATATCACACTTAGCAAAAAGGGAAAAGTTATCTGTGGACTGACAAATGATATCCTCATTTTACTCTTTTTGAGACAGGGTCTAGCTATGTAATTCAGGCTGACCATGAACTCACTATGTAGCCCACGCTGGCCTCAAACTCAAAGCAATCCTCCTGCCTCAGCCTTCCGAGTGATAGGATTACAGGTGTGTGCCACCATTTATATTACTTTAAAAAACTGTACAAAAATCACTGATACATATCCTCGTAAAAGTTTATACCCTTCAAATATATACATACTTTTTTTTGAGAGAGTGTCTCACTATGTATTTGAGGCTGGCCATTAGCTCACTATGTAGCCTAGGCTAGCCTTGAACTCACAGCAATCCTCTTGGCTCAGCCTCCCAAGTGCTGGGATTATAGGCATATATGCCACCACGTCAGGCATATACTTAAAATTGTCTGAGCTATTTTGGTCCTAAAATGTTCCTCCCGTATGAGACTTTTGGCAACTGTACCTTCCAAGTTAAGGGTTAAAATGTTACAATGGCAAGGCAGATTTCCAATCTCACCATCTGCTGTGAAAAGTGTGGCAGCAAGCAATGAAACAGACTTGTCCTACAGACCCAAACAATTAAAACTGGCAGAACCAAAGTGGCCTAGAAAGAAAATTGCCACCTACAGCTAAGGTCATGGGAAGCCAAATCTATCAGTACGCTGGTGTTAATGGCTACCTCTAAGTTGGGGTAGGAGGCAGGGAAAACCTAAGTGCTTTGTGAATGCTCCTTCCAGAAGGAAGACAGTCCAATTTGGCTGCATGTGTACCTAAACTTCTATCTACAGTGCTGGGCCAACGCAGCTCTACCGCATTGTTATTCATGCCTGATGTCATGCTTAAGTCAGTTTATGTCAGGGAGGAGAAGCTAATGGTGCTGGAGTCAGTCCCCACCTCAGCAAGCAGATTTCCATGAAACTACTGCTGCTTCGATTTACCTATGCCCTCTACATGTGACTCAGCTGAGGAAAAATGTTGGCCCACAATACAAAATAAACAGCAGCAAATCTTTTTTTATCAAACTAATTCATCTCTGAAGGATTAGGTGAGCACATATGCCAGTTTCATTACTAGATTAGAAATAAGTGGATATACAATCTCCCCCTCACTCCAAAACAAAAACAACACAGAAGGCATGCATCAGTAACAGTAACTGACACGTGTACAGGGAAACTTAGTTACTTTCACAGGCACCTACTCACTAGTTTTCAAACACCATTTTTTTTTTGGAAACAAGAAGAAAAATCACCTCCACTGAACCACGAATAGCATTTCTCATTTCTTTAGATCAGTGATGGCGTATCTTTTAGAGACTGAGCGCCCAAACTGCAACCAAAAAACCCACTTATTTATCACAAAGTGCTAACACTGCAACTGTACCTGAATGTCCAATGCTGGGCTTCGGGGTAATGTTGGCTCCAGCGGACAGAGAGGGCTCTGAGCGCCCTCCATAGCACACCTGCCACAGGTTTGCCACCACTGCTCTCTGAAGTCAGGCAGCAATAACTACATTTACAAGCCTCACCAACAAATTGAGGAACAGATATAGGCCACATCATCTTTCAAGGGGTTATCTTCTAAGATTTTATTTGAAAGCCAGTTACACCAAATGCAGCTTAAGTGCGCTTTCGTATGAAAAACAGTAATCACGCCCCAAGATGCACCACAGATCCTCTCTCGGTACACCTCCCACACTCTGCTGAACTGCAGGTCACACCAGGCCACCCTGGGTTGTCGGACAAGGACCCAGGTTATCAACCATTGGCTCCTCTGCCTTGAGGCTCCTCTTTCTCACAACCTTGTCCAGGGAAAAGGACAGCACTCGGTATCTCTGGTGGCAACCAGCAAATCAGCATCCTCAGCAATGACCTCACAAGCTCCAGATCCAGATCCAACTAATAACTATACACGCTTGCAAGAAGTTTAAGAAATTCCCTATGTTCAACCAGACATGGTGGCACATGCCTGTGTCCCCTTCACTCTGGAAGAGACTGCGACTAAGTCCAGCCTGGGAAATTCAGAGAAACTTAGGAGAACTGTCTCCAGTTAAAAAAAATAAAGGGTTGGAATGTAGTTCCGTGTGGAGGCCCAGGGTTCCATCACCAGTATAAGTAACTAAGGAAATAAATGAACTGTTTTCATTCAATAGCTTCCCACTGCTGGTAAGAATACCTTCAAAATAAATTTTCAAAGGCCATCCCCTGGTTGCATAAATAGAAGACATATTAAGATAACAAAGTTAAGAAGCCTTGGGGGCTGGGGATTTAGCTGAGTGGCACAGCACCTGCCTGGCAAGCACGAGGTTGTGAGTTCGATTCCCGGTGGGGGGGGGAAGAAACCTTGCCGGGAATGGTGGCACATGCCTATAATCCCAGCACTTGGGAAGCTGAGGCAAGAGGATCGTTGCGAGTTCGAGACGAGCCTGGGCTACAAAGTGAGCTCAAGGCCAGCCTGAACTGCATAGTGAGACCCTGTCTCAAAACAAACAAACAAACAAACAAAATAACTAACAAAAGAAGCCTTTCTCCAGCAACACTGTGAAGTCTCACGTTGTCCAAGACCATGTCTTTCCTTACCACTGTGCTGGAAGGGAGGCCCAGTCTGGCTCTAAAGAGAGTCAAAACAAATGGTGCACCCTGCAACCCTCAGAAGCTGCCCCTGCAACAGCACCCTTCACCTCCTCCGACCCTCCCGTCCCAGAGGATACAGCCTGCAGGCCCTCACACAGCCCACCACCCGAACCCCATCCTTCCTTAAGAACATCTCCCTCCTCCACTTCAGTCTGGCTGACCGGCTCCCGCTTGTCCTTTCAGAGCCAGACGAAGCCATCACGATCTCTCATTGCCCCTTTCACATCTGCACATGGCAGAGCCTCAACCATGAAACTGAATGCACAGACGGAAAGCCACAGGGCTGGAAACCAGGCCTCCACCCCACAGTACAGCAGAAAGGCTACACGGGGCATGACCAGGTGAGGAGAGGTGGGTGACACTTGCAACAAGGTAAGTTTGGTCCTGGGCATGCTCCTCAGTCCATCAGCCTGCACCTCTCCTGCTCTCTGCCCAGACCCCTCATGACGTTCTGGACATTTACACAAGTCGCACCTTAGCACTTCGTCCTCAGTGACAGCTGATCCACTGAGTTAACACAGCTGCTCAAAGCCAGGTTTGGTGGCCCTTGGCTGTAATCCCAACGGGCTGAGGCATAAAGATCACTGCTGAGTTCAAGGTCAGTTAGACTACACTGACAGTTAGACCCTGTCTCAACAAGCAAGCTAACAGACCTGAGCTGACTCCCCACAACACAGAAAGGACAAAGCAGAGGTGGTGAGCGGGCACCGCAGCCAGCCGTGCCCACAGCCAGCCCTGTCTCTCAACCCTGCACCCTCCGTCCCTGCACAGCAGCTGGCTCTGCAGCTACGGCGACCCTGCAGAGCACCTGTTAGAAACCAGAGGGTTCACTTTTCACCCTTATAGACAGAGGCTCACCAACATGTTCAGCCGTGAACTTAAAACAGTGCCTATACGGTAGCCAAGCAGTCCCTTGACATCTATTCTCAAAATGCTGCTTAATTAGAAAATGAAAAACTGCCGGGCATGGTGGCGCATGCCTGTAATCCCAGCACTCGGGAGGCTAAGGCAGGAGGATCCTTGCAAGTTCGAGACCAGCCTGGGCTACAAAGTGAGCTCAAGTCCAGCCTGAACTACATAGCGAGACCCTGTCTCAAAAAGACAAACAAAAAAAAGAAAAAGAAAAAGGCAAACTAAGTGAAAAGACAAAGATGTTGTCCAAGTATGCTAATATTTCAAAATACATCTACAAATAATGAATCAGCATTCGAGCAAAAGATGACTGGTTTATTTCTATTACTTCTGAATTCATAAAAACTTATTTGCAAGGATTTTATTCCTTAGCAGGCGCCAATTACTAGACTAAAAAGCTAGTGATTACAATATTTTTTTTGTATGAGGAACTGAACTCACTAACTCACGCTTTCCAGGCAGGCACTGTGCTGCTGAGCTAATTCCTCAGCTACATTTTTTCTTTTTGAGGGGGCGGCCAGAGCAGGCAAGGGGGACATGGTCTAGCTATATAATTTAGGCTGGCCTTGGACTCACTATGTAGTCCAGTTTGGCTTTTGTCTCACGGTGATCCTCCTACCTCAGGCTCCTCAGTGCTAGGATTATACATGCCACCATACCTGGCCTCAAAAATTTAACTTCTAATCTCAAGGAGCTAAATCTAGTAGGGTAGACATGTAAGTAAACAAACATACATCTAACAAAACGGTGAGTAAGTAATGGGGCAACAATGTGGCCCAAAGAAAACTCATACACCCCAATGGTGGGAATGTAAATTAGTATACCACTACAAACAACAGTGCACAGGGTTCCGAAAAAACAAAACAAAAAAACAACAGAGCTACCATAAAATCAGCAATGCCATCACTGGCATGTACCCAGAGGAAATGAAATTAGTACGGCAGACATCGGGATGGTGTGCTGCAGGATTACTCACAACAGCCAGAAATGGAAAGGACCTATGTGTCCACCAACTGACAGAGAAAAACTAACACAAATGCATAACAGAGTACTATTCAGCCATAAATAAA
Source organism: Chinchilla lanigera (assembly GCF_000276665.1). Classification (NCBI taxonomy): domain Eukaryota; kingdom Metazoa; phylum Chordata; class Mammalia; order Rodentia; family Chinchillidae; genus Chinchilla; species Chinchilla lanigera. The sequence continues at coordinate 14,305,002 of NW_004955420.1, read as the reverse complement.
GAAACCATGTCACCTGGTGACGTGGATGGAACTATATGTTTTACGGAACTGTATGTTATGGAACTGTATGTATGACAACATGGATGGAACTGTGTGTATTATGTTAATGAAATAAGCTGGCACAGAAAGACAAATACTGTGTGATCCCACTCCTATGTGGAATATAAAGTCAACTGCAGCTGGCCATAGTGGTGCACACTTGTAATCCCAGTACTCTGGGAAGCTAAGGCAGTCGGAGCAACTCAGCAATTTAGAGCTGATCAAAAAAAAATTTTTAGAAGAACTGAGAATGTAGCTCACTGAAAAGGTCCTACTAGGGGCTGGGAATTTAGCTCAGCGGCAAAGTGCCTGCCTGGCAAGCGCAAGGTCGTGAGTTCAGTTCCTGGTACCGGAGAAAAACCAAAAAAAAAAAAGAAAAGGTCCTACTAAGCTCAATCTGCACTACTACCACCAAAAAAGGTCGATCTCATAGAGGTTGAGATTACTGTTTTCCAGGGGCTGTGGACAGCAGCAGGTAGGGCAGCTCAGGGGACAGTTAGAGAGACAGAAGCTCTGGTGTCCACTGCAGAGTAAGGTAGTCAAAGGCCATGACAGTACACACCAAAAAAGCTAAGGACACTGAGATAATGTTTTTGTATAGAAATAATAAATGTCTGAGAAAATGTTCATTAATATTGAAGATATACGTACACAAATAAAATACTATACGGTACTATATAAATAGACAAATTCCAATTGTCAACTAAAACAAATTTTTAAAAAGCCCGAATAGGGTCGCCAGGTGTGCTAGTGCACACCAATAATCCTAGCACTTGGCAGGCTGAGGTAGGACTGCTGCAAGTTCGAGGCCAGCCTAAGCTACATAGTGAGTTCATGGACAGGCTAAACTATACAGTGAGACCCGGTCTCAAAAAACCAAAACCAAAATCAAAAAAATCCAAGTAGGGTTGGGGTTGTGGCTCAGTGGTAGGGCTCTTGCCTTGCACACCACACACACACACACACACACACACACACACAATCCAAACAGAAACTAAGGCAGAATCTATACATGAAAAATCTTAAAAAAATAAGAAGGGCTCAGGATATAGCTCAGCAGCACAGCATCTGCCTGGCAAGTGCAAGGTCCTGACTTTGATTCC
>NW_004955420.1:14295767-14303530 GCF_000276665.1 Chinchilla lanigera | reverse complement strand
AAAAGAAAAATCTTTTCACTTACGAGGAACCAGTGAACCATGTTTGGAAAAAAAATCAAATCTTTATATACATAAAAGTGTACAAATTTTCAAGTCTTTTTTTTCAATGTAGAAACAAAACTAAATGATGAAATGAAATAACATTTTAAAAAAGACATAGAGCCTAGCACAGTGGCACATGCCTGTAATCCCAGCACTCCAGAGGCTGAGGCAGGAGGATCACCTGAATTTGAGGCTAGCCTGTGCTACATAAGTGAATGCAAGGCCGGCCTAGACTACATAGTGGGACTCTGTTCAAAAAAATTAGGAAAAAAAAAGATACGGAAACATTTCAGTAATCGGTACATTTTGCACCATGCTGGGCATGAAACCCAGAGCCAAATGTGCCTGGGCTCCGCCACAGAGAAATACCCCAAGCCACAAAGCAGCACTTTAACATAAATATAGAGCACACAAGATCTGTAAGAAGGCACGGTGGCGCACACCTGTAATCCCAGAACTCAGGAGGCTAAGGCAGGAGGACTGGCACAAATTGAAGGCCAACTGGGGATGCATAGTGAGTTCAAGAACAGCCTGACTACACAGCAAGACCCTACCTCAAAAAACTAAAAGAGCAAGAAATGTACAGCTGCAGACCCAAAGTAAACACAAGGAATATATCTAATCTAATGAGTATTTAGGACCCCCAGCAGGGCAGGAGAGGTCTCATCTTTAGAAAAGCAGGCCTGGGATGGGGTGACAGTTCTAGAGTCTATCCTGAACAAACCACCTCCTTCTCTTGGATCTTTTTTTCTTGGTGGTACTAGACTTGAACCCAGGATCTCACTCAACCCAGGTGAGCTCTCTACCACCAAGCTCCACCCGGCCCCCGGCCCCTTTCTCCAGCAGAGCCTGGATCCGGCTCCCTGGGTCCTCCAGTGGGTCCGCACTGAAGTGGCCATCACTAAGCATATCCACGGACCTTGCTGCCTCGGCTCTGGATCCCACCCTCCCGGCCTCCTGCAACACTCCAATCCTGTCAGAGGCCCAGGTGTCTCCAAGTTGTCTCAAGTCCATACCCACGGTAAGCCATGTGCTGGGAACTCAAGAGGACAGTATGGCTTTCTTACTAATGAGAACGCACTGTTAGCAAAGCTCCAGACCTCCATGGGCTCACTGGGCCAGTCTCTTAGCAAGAATGGGCTCCGGGACAGCTGCTCTCTCATGTCCCTGCCCTGATGACCCACGAAGCTCTTCAAGGGGACACCTACCCTGGGAAGGACGGCTGGGGAATAAGTGCTGCCACTGCCAGAGAATAAGAGATCCGAGAATGAGATGTGGGATACAGCTTCCCTGCGTTCCTTCTTATCTGTGTGGCCTGGAACAATCACCTCACCTCTGTGAACTCAGAGGTACAGACAGCAATGCTGCTTAAGAAAGCCGGTGATAAAACATGTCTGTAATCTCAGCTATTGAAGAGGCTCAGGCAGAAGGAAGGACGGCACGTTCGAGGCCACTTGGGCAACTAGCAAGATCCTGTTTCAAAATAACATAACATAACATAAAGTGCTAGAGATGTTACGTAAGTGGCAGAGAGCTGCTGCCTGGCATGCCCAAGCCTCCAGGTTCAATCCCCAGTACTACAAAAACATTGGTAAAAAAGCACATAGTTTTGAGATGCATCATTACTAGAGTACAAAATAAAGACAATGGCGAAAAGAACACCCAATCAAGAAAGACGGTTCTGACCCCAAGCCCTGCACTAACATGCTGCTATAACAGCTCTACATCTATTACCTTTCAGCACTGTTCTGTTTTCTATTTTCTCACATCTCTTAATTTCAATGCTCAACTCCCCTAGGAAAGAAATAACTAAACCAAATAAAGAGGTCAGTTTGGGGGCTGGGGATTTAGCTCAGCGGCAAAGCGCCTGCCTGGCAAGCGCAAGGTCATGAGTTCGGTTCCCAGTACCGGAGAAAAACCAAAAAAAAAAAAAAAGAGGTCAGTTAATCTAGCTTGCTGTTACCAAGGCAGATTGTCTTTTACCTTACCACTCAACAATATATTTATTTAAAATTTCTGAAGAGTCTTTAGACATCAGCAAATTTCATACTATCTAATCAGAAAGTCCTACTTTATAGAGTTGCCTCACCTTTCCTGGAAATCTAACTTCTTTCCTAACCAAACTCTGAGTGCCACTTGATCATTTTAAAGCACAACCCACAGGGTAAGCATAAGAGTCAACAGGTCAAAAAAAAAAAAAAAAAAAAACAAAGAAGCCAGGCGTGGTGGCGCATGCCTGTAACCCCTGAGGCAGGAAGATTGTTGCAAGTTCGAGACCAGCCTGGGCTACAAAGTGAGCTCAAGGCCAGCCTGAACTACATAGTGAGATCCTGTCTCAAAGAGACAAAAAAAAAAAAAAAAAGTCAACAAGAGAGACAATTCCGACTGGCAGATGAACGTAGCAGTCTTCCAGCCTGCTGGGCTAATGCTTTAGCGGCTGGGACACTGGGCCAGGAGCTGCTTCTACGATGCTCCCAGGCGGGGCTGAGGGGTGTCCTCTGCAGAACTGTCCTGTGCACTCTGGCAACTTCCACCCTCAAACCACTTCCTTCTGTCTCAGACAGCTATTTGAACAGCTCTACCCTCCGTCCCATTTTTCTCCCTTCTTTCTTATTATCATAAAATCATTTTTTAAAATATCTCAAGAGATCACCATTTTTCCACTTACCAATTATTCATTCATTCAATTTTTCATGAATTATTCATTCATGACATTTTACATTACCTCTAAATTGTTTTGTTTTGTTTTTGAGACAGGTCTTGCTATACTGCCCAGGGTAGCCTCAAACTCCTGGGCTCTAGCAATCATCTTGCCTCACGTTCTGATTGGTGGGTACCTCAGGGCCTACCTACATCACCTCTATTTTTGATCTCACCAAGGTAAGTGTTTCAAACTCACACTTATTCTACCTAGGTACTTTACAGGTTATCATTAACCGTACAGGTTTTTGTTAACTTTATAAATGCTTTTCCCAAGAATTAAGCCCAGAACCGTTCACCTTTAAAAACCTAAATCTTAGCTAAAATATGCCAATTTTCCTCTCAAAACATGAAAACCTTCCAGTTAGAATCATAAGAATTATGTCCTTGCTCCTTGCATGTTACTTGGTAGATAGGCTAATCTGCAATATGGTTTTGAACACTACAGAGTTCCTCTCTCTACACACAGGCCAGTAAGTTCTAAATTAAAGTTCCCAAACCAAAAAGCTAAGTCCCGTCAGAAGCTAAGTGCCTCTTGGGTCCAAATTTAACCAGACAAGATACCCTACAGACTAGTCTCCTTAACCACAGAAGACACCCCCAAACCATGGGAAATACCAGCCTATTTTACACTGTTTTTGCTATACACACATACCTGCAGCAAAATTCAGTTTGTAAGTTAGGCAAACTAAGAGATTAACAGCAGTAAAAATTGAGTAAATTAACAATATACAATAGTCTCGCTCAGAGTACCCTACTTTCACCTTTTCAAAGGGAGCACTTTCAGATTTCTGTTATCCCCCATATCACTGCTGGTGCACTTCTGGGCCAGCGAGAGGTAAAAGGGTAATCTGAATTTGAACGCAGAAACAGCACGACACAGCTGGGAGGGGGCCGGCAGCACACAGGCCTTGCTGGGGACCATTCTCACCCCATGCTGGAAAGAGAGAGATTCTGTAACATTACTCAGACAGAAGAGGACCAAACTTAACACTTATGAATTATTTCTGGAATTTTCTATGTAATATTTTTGAACCACAGTGGCAACTGAAACTGCAGATAACAAAGCACGGATTAGGGGAGACTACTGTACTCAGAACATACCCCATCACTTGAATTCTAGTGACAACCAGGCCCCTGCCTTCACCAACGTCAACACCAAGTGACCTTCTTTTAGCATACCCAAGGAACTGTTAAGAGTCATAAGGGTGTTCTTTAATACTGATAAGCTCCTGACTCTTGTCCAGTCTACAGTCTGTCCACATAAAGGTCTCATAATTAGTCCCAATTAATTTATGCTACCAGCATAAGCAAAATCCGTTTTAGATAAAACACACCATCAAAATCCTCTTGAAAGTCCACCTCTGTCTTCCAAGATTTTAGAAATTTACAACCACTCTGTTGTAGTTTCCAAGAATAAAGTTCTGATTTCACCATCATCCAGAGTACTGAGAGTAACACAGACAACAAAGCAGTTCACAGGAGGCCCAAGGATGAGCACGCACTCTGAGTAAGTCTGGTCGCAGAGGAAATTCTGCTTCCACAGCAGTGCCATCTGGGGCAGATCTCCAAACATTACCAGTTATTTTAGGAATAAAGTTTACTCTTATTTTAAAATCCCACATTCACAATGGTCAGGCTACACAAGCAAGCTCCACTCAGTACATGGAACGGAAAAGCGAGAGGACCACTATGCACAGGACACATACTCCTTTCTCTTTTGTGAGGTGCTTGGGTCGGACGGAACCCCGGGCCTTGCCCACTTGAGGAAAGCTCTCAGCCACTGTGCCAAACCCCAGCCCTGCAAGTGCTCCTTCCTTCATGGATGACCTCAGCTAATCCTCAACCCCTCGAGGTGTTACCATTCTTTATTAATCAGGAAAGGAAAAAAAAATTTTTTTTTTTTTTGTCTTTTTGAGACAGGGTCTCACTACGCAGTTCAAGCTGGCCTTGAGCTCATTTTGTAGCCCATGCTAGTCTCGATCCTCCTGTCTCAGCCTCCCAAGTGCTGGGATTATAGGCTTGCACCACCATGCCTGGCAAAAGAAAAAATAGTTCAGGGCACTTAAGCAATTTACAGATAAGACTCTGAAGACAGCCGGAATCCAAGCTTAACATTATTGTCTATGACATACAAGTTTCTATCTCTAGGTTTATGGAATCTCAGTTCCCCATTTGCAAAGTGAGCTTTAAGTAAGATAATTCCTAGCAAGTGTATGTTTCAGAGCCTAGTATGCAGTAACCTCATTCAACAACTATTAGCCTTTTCTCACTCCCCAGCCATCTGGCAGCTGCTCTTGATTGAGGGCCATCCGCACCTAAGGCAGGAAGATGGTGGCCACAAAGAAGAAGAAAAAATCTCTGGAGTGCATCAACTCTAGGCTCCAGCTTGTTATGAAAAGTGGAAAGTACGTGCTGGGCTACAAGCAGATGCTGAAGATGATGAGACAGGAAAACGAAATTGGTCATCCTTGCAAACAACTGCCCAGCTCTGAGGAAATCTGAAATACAGTACTATACCATGTTGGCCAAAACAGGTGTCCACCACTACAGGGGCAATAATATTGAACTGGGTACAGCATGTGGAAAATACTACAGAGCATGCACACTGGCAATCACTGATCCAGGTGATTCTGCTATCATCAGAAACATGCCAGAACAAGACTGGTGAAAAATAAACCATGCAAAATTTTTCATTAATAAAACTCGCCAGAGCTTAAAAAAAAAAAAAACAACTGTTAGCTCCAGACTAAGTTAAGAGTTGCCAAGTGTAGCATAGCACACCTGTATCCCAGCATTCTGGGAGGCTGAGGCTGGAGGATCCAAGTTTGAGGCCAACCTGGGCAGCTCAGTAAGACTCTTGTCTCAAAAATCAAAAAAGGGCTGGGACTGTAGCTCAATACAAAGGCCTTGAGTTCAATTCCCAGTATGTCAAAAAAAAAAAGGTTAAGAAAATCACAAACTGAAGTCAGGTCTGAGTCCCAAGTCCAGCTCTTTTTTTCCACTATAATCTGCTATAGCTGTCAACACATCCCACTACACATAAGAATATTTAACACATGATGTGGATGGGAAATTCGTGTTGCCCAAATCAGATAACTAAAAGCTGACTAAACAGCTGAAGTATTTTAGCTGAGGCATCTGAGAAGCACAGCAAACAACTCATCAGCAGATAATGTTAGGGTCACAGACATTTGTTCTAATCACTACGACACCACTTTTCTACCTATGTTTCCTTCTATCCCATTTATTTCAAACCAGCTGTAAATTAAAACTTTCCTTATAACTTGCCTAAGCAATACCTGCTGGTTGGCCTGGATTAAGAAAATTGCACCTCCCATTCATAATATAACACAGTATCCATTTAAAGTTAATCGACTTTCATCTCAAAATAAACTGCTGCTTAATACTTTTATTTAATTATAACTTGTATCAAACAGTATGATTTTCTTGCACAGTCCCTAGGCTAAGACAGACACTGCCGTTCTATCAATGTTTAAAATCTCAACTGGTCCACCCTCAGCCTGATCTAATGGTGGATAATCTCCCCCTAAAAAGGACAGTAGCAAAGGTTATCTTCTACAACAATCATTATTAATAGGCTCACTATGTCAAACGACTTCCAGGAACTGAACAGCCTTAAAAAGGGGTTATTAAACAAAGATGGAATGCCCACACACATCTATTTTGGCAACAGTCTCCTATTCAGGAAGACAACAATCCTTTCTAAAGAATGCTGCATATGATACAGTCCAGTAAAACAAAATCAGTCCAGTAAAATAAAATGCATGTGCCTTGACAAAAAGCCTGAGCTCTAGCCAAAGGTAGAGTACTCTGAATTACACACATACTGGCCTCTCGCACAAAGAGCTTCACTTTAGCAAGAAACCCTTTGTTTATTTGCTTTTTCTTGAGACAGGGTCTCAGTATGCTGTGCAGGCTGACCTTGAACTCACAACCCTCCTGAGTGCAGGGATGATAGGCGTGCACCACCACGCCTATCAGCAAAATACCCTTTAGAAGACAATGTTCATCTTGAAAGGCCTTGCATTTCTGAGATTTTTGGAATGCTAATTTTCTGCCTCACAGATCTAAAATAGCCATTACATACTCCAGTATGTTCTACCCGTTTAGTTAGCAATCATGTGTGGCGCTCGCCAGTTTCTGCCTCTAGGTTTACAACTCCATCCCTATCCATTCATTTTGCACTAATATAACCACTAAATATAGCTCCAGGACAGTGGTGATCAGAAGCAGTTAATTATGTGAGTGATTCATACCTCCTAAGTCCAGACACCACGATCCTAGGATGTTTCTGTCAGATCTAAGGGAAGAGAAAACAATGCACACCTGTCACAAAAGCTTTCCAAATCCAGAAGCCCCAGGCTGAGTTACTGACAACTCCCAATCCTGTTCCCGCCCTCTCAACTCTGTCTCTATCCCCACACCCAAATTTTGAAAACCCAGGTGTCACGTTTCCACCAGAAGCTGACTGGAGAGAATGAAGAGCAACCAAGGGCGCACAAGCCAGGAACAGTGGCACACGCTTGCAATCCCAGCCCTGGGAAGGCTGACGCCGGACCGCGGCGGCGTTGGGAGGCCAGCCTGGGCTACCCGGTTCAAAGCCACACTGAACGACTACTAGGCAAGACCCTGTCTCCCAGAAAAGCACACTGGCCAGAAAAACAGCTGGAGTTTAGGGTTCTAAGTTCGTCTGGTCCTCGCTGCCAGATCGCCGAACAGTCAGAAGTGGCCTTTCCTCGCTGGGCCTCACTGAGTTTCTCCGTAAAACGAGGCGATCGGCAAAGCGCTCTACTTACTCCTCGGCGGCGGAGGACGAACCGGATTCTTAGAACCGCAGAAACCCGGCGCGGGCCAGGCCACCCCAGCTGCGATCGCTCACCACGCGATCGCTCACCACGCGGACTTCCAGCGGGATGGACCCCGCCCGGCGTCGCGCCCCAGCCCTCCCGGGCCTCCACGCCCCCCACGTGGACCCTGCCCCCGCCCCGCCCGTCCCC
>NW_004955420.1:14286844-14295025 GCF_000276665.1 Chinchilla lanigera | reverse complement strand
CCTTTTGGCGGGAAGAGGTGCAGTTTACGGTTCCTGCCCGGCAAAGGGTGAAAGATCATCCAGATCCCCATTTTGTCGGGCGTGGTGGTGCATACCTATAATCCAGCACTCTGGAAGCTGAGGCAGGAAGATCGCTGCAAATTCGAGATCAGCCTGGGATTACATATTTCGAGACCAACCTGAACTACATAGCGAGAACCTGTTTAAAATACAAAAAGGGAGGAATAAAATCCAAATCCCCGTTTTGTGAACAGAGAAACTGAGGCCCAACGTAAGTCCGGGCTTGCCTAGCGGGCGCTGTCGAGAGAGGACGCTTACGCTAGAAGGGTGGACAGGTGACCAGGTACGAGTTCTCAGTCCAGGACTCTCATCCCTTCAGTCCCACCCTCTAGACACAAACACAAGGCTGGAACTCAGGACACGGGGGCACGAGGAGACCGAAGCCAGTGCGCAGGCGGACCGGCCCGGTGCTCAGGTCGCAGGTCTGGCTTTGCAGCATGGCCTCCTGGCTGCCTGATGGGGACCAGGTGGTCCTCCCCTTGCTAACTACTGACCCACCGTGTCACCAACAGCTGTGAGCCTTGTGAGTGCCTTAGAGGAGGGGACAGCGCGCACTCAGCCCTATGGCAGACAGGATCCCACCAAGGGCAGGGAGCGCTCAGCCTGGACACTTCGCAGGAGACCGGGAGCGTGTCAATGGGCACTCTTTGCCGCCGCAAGGCCAGGTCCTTGGTCCTTGGTTCTGTCATCCTGGCTGAAAACATTCAGGCAAGACACACAGGCGGCCAAGTGGAAGTCTAAGAATGTACTGGAAAGTAGAAACCAGGAAGTGTCTGCCCCAAGGGCGAGTTTACAAGCATCTTAAGAATTATTCCGGGGGTCCAGGGGGAGCTGGGGTCGTTATGATGCTTATCAACATTTTGAAAGCTACTTGGAAGGGAAAAATGTCTTCCTGTCCCTTGAGGTGGTCAATGTGTCCTCAGGGGCTTTAATTGTGCAAGAAACTTTTTTTTTGTTCTTTGGTACCAGGAATCAAACTTGGGACCTTGCGCTTGCCAGGCATGCGCTTGTGCCGCTGAGCTTTATCCCCAGCCCTGTATAAGAAACTTACAAAAGATAAATTCTGGTGATCCAAGCACACCTGTAATCCCAGCACCCAGGAGGCAGAGGCAGGAAGATCACCAAGAATTCCAAGCCAGCCTGGGCTACAAGCGAGGCCGTGTCTCAAAAACAAAAGAGAAGTACTTAAAGCAGGCCCCGACCCTCCGCAGGAGGGCCTTTAAAGGACATTTCCCGATACCACCAGTGGCCAGAATCTAGTGCACCTTGTTCTCGAGTTGGCAGCCAGGTGGCCAGACGCTAGAAGGAAGTGCACCGGTAGACAGTGATCCCTCACCTGATGTGGGGTTCCATGCCAGACTCCGCGATAGGTGAAGATCTTCGAAGTAGCAGCGCTATACTTATTATTTATATGTATTTTAGGCTTTATAAACCCTTCCCACACTTCTATAAGCCTTTCCCACTCTCTTATTAACCTTTCCCACCCTCTTATAAACACTTCATATGCTCTTAAACACTTTCTACACTCTTAAACCTACGTAAATTTAACAACATATAAAATTCTATTAAATACCTATATACCAAAATCCCATGATATAGGGAAAACCCCACAATACAGAACTTGATTTTTTTTAAAACCCGAGATACAGCGAAGCCACAATAAGTGAACCACGATATAACAAGGGACAACTGTAACCTGAAAATGTCATCGTGCCCTGTGACATTGTCAACACACTGGTTCTCAGGACTTTCCCAAAACTAAGAGGCGGAACCTAACCCACCCTAGACAAAGAGCTGACTCCTGTAAAAAAAAAAAAAATTTTTTTTGTTTTTGTTTTTTTTTTTTGTCTTTTTGAGACAGGGTCTCATTATGCAGTTCAGGCTGGACTTGAGCTCACTTTGTAGCCCAGGCTGGCCTCGAACTGGCAGCAATCCTCCTGCCTCAGCCTCCCAAGTGCTGGGATTACAGGCATGTGCCACCACGCCTGGCACACACAGCAGTTCTTGAGACAGTCTGGCCCTGGCCATTCCTTCTGTTCTGATCTTTCTCCTTCCTCTCCCTCCTCCTTCTCCTCTCCCTCCTCCTTCTCCTCTCCTTTGCAGCACGGCACATTGAACCTCAGACACTTTACCACTGAGCTACACCCCCAGCTCCTCTTTTGATTTTTTCATTTTTTTTTTTGACAAGGTCTTGCTAAATTGCTGGCAAGACTGGAACTTGAGATCCTCCTGCCTCAGCCTTCCAAGTAGTGGGATTACAGGCTTTTGACACCATGCCTAGCAATTTGGCAGGGAGGGGTGGTGAGCAGGGTTTGGTAGTATAGTCCATGCTGGCCTTGACCTTGCTTAGTAGCACAGATTGGCCTCATACTTGAGACCCTCCTCCCTCAGCTTCCCAAGTGCTCAGGTTACAGGTGGGGCTACCACACCCAGTCAATATCCACTTATTCTGAACTTGTCTCCCCCCGACTGTAAGCCCCACGAATACAGGGCCAGTACCACCCCAGTGTTCTTCAGAAAGGGCTTACACATGGTAGTAATTTTGGATGCAAAAATGGGAGTTTGTCCTAAGGCTGTGTTTGTGTGGCACTTCATGTAGAATGGGAAATACTAGTTGTCCATTTTACAAGGGAACTTTGGGGATGGTAAGGAGGGGCACAGGAAGCAGCCCCCTCCCCACACCGTCTCCTGGTGCTGCTGTTGACAGAGGCTGAGTCAGGCAGTATGGTGAGACCTTACTGGCTCCAGAGGCGCTGGACCAGGCAGTGTTACCTGGTGGAAAGATAAGTGAACTTGATCCCAAGCATCATCTCCTCCCATGGCCCCCATGGCCCCAGGCTGTTCTTTTTTCTTTTCTTTTCTTTTCTTTTTTTGAGAGAGGGTCTCACAGTGCAGTTCAGACTGACCCTGAGCTATGTAGCCCAGGCTGGCCTGAACTCCTGGCAATCACCCTGCCTCAGCTTACCAACTGCTGGGATTACAGGTGAGTGCCACAGCACTCAGTGAGAGGAATCCCTCTTTCGAGCACATGAAGTGTGATCAAAAACTACCATGACTGCCGGGCATGGTGGCACACACCTGCAATCCTAGCACTTGGGAGGCTGAGGCAGGGGGATCATTGCGAGTTCAAGACCAGCCTGGGCTACAAAGTGCACTCAAGGCCATCCTGAACTGCATAGCGAGACCCTGTCTCAAAAAGACAAAAAAAAAAAAAAAAAAAAAACCATGACTGTCTACATTTTTAAAACTGTATTACAGTAAAAGAGACACTGCCATGACTGTCCCCCAAGGTGCCCCCCTCACTGCAAACACACCCACCCCGTTATCTTGCCGGTTTCTGATGCAGCTCTGGAGTCCTTTTCTGAGGCCCATCAGTAGTGTCGTGGTGGCTGCCTCAACGTCCTGAGTCGATTCGAAACACTTCCCTATCGTGGTCATTTTGACCTTGAGGAAGAGCCGGAAGTCACATGGTGCCGCTCGAGTAAGGTGGGTGAGGGTGCGGCGTCGTGTTTACGTGCTGCCTCTCCGCTGACAACATGGGGGGAGGGCAGCAGCATTCACCATGTTTTTGGTCATACCTCATAAGACTCTTAGGAAAGAGGACTTCCAGAGCTGCTCCAGAAAGTGGCCGGAATCGTGGGCTAAGCGTGCTCAAAGTGAGGGCGAGGATTTCACCGGGGGACTTGGCAGTGCGTCTTTTGCTGCGACCATTTATTTAAACATCACCGTGTACTGCAATTGTACCATGTACCTTTATCACTGTGTTTACAACCTTGAATATAGTTAGAGTTTGTGTCTTCCATGAGACTCTAGATTACGCATGTTTTGTTTTGCTTGCAGTAGCGATGATTCGGCCCAGGAAGTACTGGGCTATATCCTCAGGCTTTTTCATTTTTTATTTTGAGACAAGATCTCACTAAGTTGCCCAGGCAGGTCTCCAACTTGAGATCCTCCTGCCTCAGCCTCCCAAGTGCTGGGATTACAGGTGTGCACCCCCACACAAGGCTTTTTTCGTGTCTGTTTCTAAGGTTCTAGATACTTTTATATATTACTTCATTTAATCTTTACAGCAATCAGGCAAGTAGATATTATTATCTCTGTTTTGGGATGAAACTGCAAGCAACATAAAATCCCCCTTTCAGAGTAGGGAGCGATGTTAAATAGGTCACGCAGGGTCGCTGAGGAAGCAGACGGTACGACCAGAGCCCAGCCCAGGCAACCTGGCCCTAGAGCCAAGCTCTCAGCCGCTGTGACCACACGAAGCCGTAGCCGTCCTCCTCTGGCACCCGGACCCCTCTTCGTCAGGGGTGAGGGCCTCTCTCACCACCGCAGGTCCTCAGGCCTCGCGGAGGACTCAGTTTGCGACGGCGTTCAGCGGCACCTGGCGGTAGGTGGGTAATAGAGTGAGTAACAGATCACCGTTGGTTTTCGCACACCGCAGCAGACCGGTGACGGGCTGAGTCACCCGCCATGGGGAAGACAGATGTTTTTATTCTCATGAGTCCGAGCGCACAGCGCACAGTGCGCTGCGGCCGCGGTCCTCGAGGGGAGCTGGCGCTGCACAGAGCGCCTCTCGGTTCTGCTTTTCACCCCCCTCCCCTCCCTCCCGCCGTCTCTTGATGCCCTTCCCACTTGAGACGGCTCTTTCTCCCGGTTTCCTACCCTCCATCGTTTTTTATTTTGCCTTTTACTGTATGTGTGCTTCGGCGTTCTCACATGAGGGAGGCCGTGCGCTGTTCAAGCTGGCCCTTTGGTTTCTGTCCCCCGGTTCTGGCTAAGGGAGGAAACTGAGGTTAGCAGGAGGAAGTGATTTGTCCAGAGCCCTTCAGAGCCCGGCCCTCTTTTCTATTTCGTCTGCTGCTTGCACAGAAAGTTAGAAAACACACACTGCTCTGTCTGTGTGTGTGTGTGTGTGTGTGTGTGTGTGTGTGTGTGTTAAACCAGGGCCTTTGCGCTGAGCCACATCCCCAGCCTCATCTGATTTTTCATTTTGTGACCATGTCTCGCTTTGCAGTCCCTGCTGGCTTCAAACCCGTGATTCTCCTGCCTCAGCCTCCCAGGTGCTGGGGTTACAGGTGCGTGTCTTCACCACCACGAGACACATGTTTGATTAAGATGTCACCCTAAGAAGGAGGAAAATCAACTGTCGCTCACTCCCTTTCCCTAAATCCCTGCAGCTGCGGCTGACGCTCACCTACAGTGCCCTGGGCATGTGGCCTGGTATCCCAGGGCCGGGGGGATCTTAGATTACTACATAAGCGTGTGTCTCTGCTTAGCCTGAGCACTGCGTGTGTGCATGTGTGGGTACACCTGTGTGTGCACCCGCACCGGAACTGGCCCAGGGAGCAGACCAAGCCCAAGGTCTAGAAATCCCAGCCCAGGCCACCTCGAGCGCCTCTGTTGTAAACACAGCTGTCATCTCTCTGCCTGCTGTGAAGCAAAACCCTGGGCCTGGCCTTCCGGAGGCCACAGTGCCCCAGGACACGGTGAGTCACCACCCTGAGGGGTGTGTAGGAGCTCCTGCCTGAGCAGGACTCAGCCCCTGCGGGAGGGGAAGAGCTCACTGTTGGCACACAGCCCGGTGTCTGGGAAAAAGGGCCCTGCCGTGCGGCACCTGTTGGTTTCATAATGTAACCACTCTGCTGCCGCCAATCTCAGGCTCCCGATAGTTTAACAGGTGCTTTGCAAACTGCGTGAACGTTTATGAGCTGGGTGTCGGTGTGCATGGCTGTCATCGTAGCACTTGGAGAGGCTGAGGCAGGAGGATCGAAAATTCTAGCCCAGCCTGGGCAATTTGGGGACTTAGTGAGACCCTGTCTCAAAATAAAACATAAAGAGGGCTGGGGTGGAGCTCAGTGTGAAGGCCTGGGTGCAATCTCTGGTGATGCAAAAATAATTATAAACATTTACAATTTCTTTCTGTCTTTTTGTTGTTGTTGTCTTTTTGAGACAGGGTCTCGCTATGCAGTTCAGGCTGGCCTTGAGCTCATTCTGTAGCCCAGGCTGGCCTCGAACTCTCAACGATCTTCTTGCCTCAGCCTCCCGAGTGCTGGGATTACTGGCATGCGCCAATATGCCCAGTTTAGAGCCTGTATTGTTACCCTCTGGGGCCCAAACCGAAGCTAGCTGCCTTTTTCTTTTCTTTTTCTCTGCTTTCCACTTGGCGGTGCTGGGGCTGCCACTCATGGTCCCTTGCATGCTGGACGTGAACCACCCCCGAGCTTCCCCAGCGGGTGCGATCGCTTCTAACCAGTTCTGTGAGGACACAGCCACGCGCCCTCACTGCCATCTCCAGTGGCTTCTGTGCTGCAGTGGCAGAGGCTGGCGCTGCGACACAGCAGGTGACCCGCAAGGCCAAAGTGTACCTTCTGGTCCCGTGGCGTTGGCCGCCTCAGCTCCGCCGTGCGCTGCCTGCTTGCACGGGGGAGACACGAAGCTGGCTCAGCAATGGTGCAGCTGGCCAGTATGGCAAGTACAAAATAATGGCAAGATTACAACTTAATGCCAGCACTCTGGGAGGCTGAGGCAGGAGGATCACAAGTCCAAGCTCAGCCTGGGCCCCTTAGCGGGACCCTTTTTTAAAAGTAAAAAGGGGTTTGGGGCGCAGCTCAGTGCAGAGGCTCTGGGTTCAGTTCTCAGCATAAAGAAAAACCAGCTGAGTGCTAACATTTGCACTCTAACAATGGGCCATTGAAGGAGCGTGCTCAAGCATAAGGCGTGACCTTTCGAACACACGATGCGATGCCTGAAGCTCTGTACTAACAGTGTGTCAGACCTCACAGGACCCCACCACTTCCGGCTGCGAGTCAGTCAGAGACTTCAGCAGAGCCCGGGCGCACCGCCTGGGCACACAGCTTTGAGTCTGTAAAGTCAACGCCGTCACCCGAAAGCCTGTCATCCCAGCACTCCGCATGCTGAGGCAGAAGGTCACAGGTTCCAGCCCAGCCTGAACAACTTAGCAAGATCCTGTGTCAAAATAAAAATTTGTGCTCCTCCTTATTTCCAATGAAAAACTCACTCCCCTGATTTAAAAATACAGTGAAAAATTTTGAAACAGGGATGTAGCTTACGGCTCAAGGTCCTGGGCTCAATCCCCAGGACCACTGAGACGTTCAGGTGGGTAAATCCCCAGGGCCTTCCCTCCAGTCTGCAGGGGGCCAAGCTCTGCAGAGCCAGCCACACAGGCTGGGGCACAGGCGGCCCTGCCTCAAGGATGAGGCGCCGGGCTTGCAGCCTCCCCCTGTCCTAGCGTCCTGGCAGTCTCCCCAGGGGCCTGTTTCAAATGCCACACATGGAAGCAATGCAACACCTGTCCTTCACCAGCCTCCTGTGGGTCATTAGACACTTCCCCTGCCCCTTGCAGGAACTTCCTGCCAGCTCTCAGGGACAGTCACTTGTGACCTATCTTCAGAGTGGGCGGCTCCAGCTTCTGGAGGGAACTCAGGACAAACCCAGCTGACAGGAGGTCACTGGGCTTCTTCTTCTTTTTTTTTTTTTTTGTGAGACATGCTATGTACCCAGGCTATCCTGGAACTCAGGGAGATCCTCCTGCCTCGGCCTCCCAAGGGCTGGAATGACAGGCACCAGGAGTGTTCACTGGGCTCCTGGAATGAGGACAGAATTGCTCAGCAGCAGCAGGCTGGCAGGTCAGATTAGTCAGCGGTTGCCACACTCAGGGAGGGGCTGTCACCTGCCACTGCCTGGGGATTGCCAGAGGCCACCATCTTCTGTCTGCTGAAGACAGTTACTTCCTTTTTTTTTTTTTTTTTTGGTACTGGGAATTGAACTCAGGACCTTACACTTGCCAGGCATGCGCTTGCACCACTGAGCTATATCCCTGGCCCTTGACAATTACTTCCTTGAGGGGCAAGAAATTGCTCTACTTGTTTTTTCTTCTTTTCAAAGCACAGATGCCCACTAGAATCTGCACATGAAGGCAGCACTGGCTTCCCAGCTGTAGCATGGGTGTGTCCTGACTAAGACTTTCCTTCAGGAGCCTCTCAAAAGTAAGTCCATCCAAGCTGTGCATGGGGGTGCGTGCTTGTCATCCCAGTACTCCAGAGGCTGAGGCAGGAGGATCACCAAGAGTTCCAGGCCAGCCTGGGTTATATAGTGAGTCTA
>NW_004955420.1:14284284-14286739 GCF_000276665.1 Chinchilla lanigera | reverse complement strand
AGTAAGTCAATCCAAGCTGGGCATGGTGGCTCATGCAGTGGTTCAAGTCCAGCACTCAGGAGGCTGAAGCAGGAGAATCACCATAAGTAAGGCCAGCCAGTAAGACCTTGTCTCAAAAAACAACAAAAAAAATCATAACTCAAACTGTCTTTTTTTTTCTTTTTGATACAGGGTCTCGCTATGCAGTTCAGATGGGCCTTGAGCTCACTTTGTAGCCCAGGTTGGTCTCAAACTCCCAAAAATCCTCCTGCCTCAGCCTCCCGAATACTGGGAATACAGGTGTGCACCACCATACCCAGCAACGCAAACTGTTTTATTTATTTATTTATTTATTTATTTATTTATTTATTTCAAACTGTTTTAAAACTGTCAGTAGATACAAGTTTTAGAAAGACTCAGGACCCTAAGCATCTCAAATATCCCTTCCAGGATAGCTAGCTAGCTAGCTTTGAGAGTTTCTGAAATACTTGACTTACTTGTTAGGAATTATGTGTTTCTGCAAATATAAATCATGTCCAGTGCTGCCCTCCTCCCCAGCAGCTTAGACATTCAGACTGATCACAGCACCAGGAGAGAAGGTACAGTCAGAGTCACCTTTGTACCCATCAGAGAAAGAATGTGAAGTGAGTAATCCTAGCTATTTGGGAGGCTGAGGCAGGAGGATTCCAAGCAAGTTTGAGGCTACCCTGGGCAATTTAGTGAGCCTCTGTTTCAAAATAGAAAAACAGGGGCTGGGGATTTAGCTCAGCACACGGCACCTGCCCGGCAAGTGCAAGGTTGTGAGTTCAATTCCTGGTACTGGAAAAAAAAAAAAAAAGATTTACAAAATATGCATAAAAATAAAAAGAGTGGGGATATAGCTGAGAACTCCCTAAATTCAGTCTTCAATATCATGTCAAAAAATGTGAGACGGGCTGGAGCTATAGCTCAGTGGCATAAAGGCCTGCCCAGTAAGTACAAGGTCATGAGTTCGATCCCTGGTACTGCAAAAAAAAATGTGAGAAAAAAAAAATGTGAGAAGACAGCCCAGTGAATGGGAGAGAATATTTGCAAATCATATATAAGAGGCTTGAACCCAGAAAATATAGAGAACTTATACATTCAGCAATGATAAGGCAATTACAAAAATGGAGGGGCTGGGGATTTAGCTCAGTGGCACAGCACCTGCCTGGCAAGCGCAAGGTCGTGAGTTCAATTCCTGGTGCTGAAAAAAAACAAAAGAACAAAACTGGAAAGGACTGAAGGGGTAGTTCCATGGTAGAGCATTTCCCCTAAAGTGGGAGGATCTGGGTTCTGTTCCCAGGACTGCAGGAAAAAATGTCAAGGTGGGCATGGTGGTGCACACATGTAACCCCAGCACTTGAGAGGCTGAGGCAGGATGATCACCGTGAGTTTGAAGCCAGTCCAGGATACATAGTGAGTTCGAGGCCAGCCTGAACTACACAGTGAGACCCTGTCTCCAAAAAAAGAGGGGAGTTTTTACAGTATATGAATACTATCTGAGTAGAGCTGTAAACTTTTCTAAATTGTGCACTGTTACAAAGGGTTTAAAATAGCATAGTGAGCACTCGGGAGGCTGAGGCAGTGTTATAGGCAGCTGAGTTAGATAGAAATGTTATAGGTAGTCAGATAGGGCCAGGCCCTTGAAGGAGGCAGCATGAAAGACAAGATTTGTATTTGCTGTGGGCCAGACCTCATGACAAAGGACTAAACAAATGTACCCACATACCTCCCTAGGTGCATTGGGAGTTCGAAGCCAGCCTGGCTACAAAGTGAGCTCAAGGCCAGCCTGATTGTATAGCGAGACTGTCTCAAAAAGACCCGGAAAAAAAGAAAGGAGCAAGCCGACTCCCCCCCCCCCAGGGTCCTGAGTGCAGCGGGTTTGGCCCGGCCCTGGCACGCAACACCCATGTGACACCTCCGCCCCAGTGCACCTCGGGAAACACGGCCTCTGCCGCTGCAGGCCACCACCCAGGGCTGTGGTTTTGCTGTGGCTGGGAGCTTCTCTGAACAACCGTCCTTTCTTCTGAAGTCTGACAGAAAAACATACCTGCAGTCAGGGCCCCCTGGGGAAGAAGACGCAGGAGCCAGAGAGCATGTGCCTTTCTCTCCAGCAGCGGCTCCCACAGGCAGGGCGCTGGCTCGGACCCATCCATGTGCATCAGAAGAGAAAGCAGCTTCTCTGACCCACTGCTCCCTCCATCACCTGTGCCTGGACCCAAAAAGAGTCTTAAGAAGCCAGGCACAGTGGCTCAGGCTTATAGTCCCAGCTACTTGAGAGGCTGAGGCAGGAGGATCTCTTGAGCCTCAGAGTGCAGGACCAGCCTGGGTAGCATAGCAAGATGGTACCCCCACATCCCCACCGTGAGGGCACAGGGGGTGCCTATTGCAATGTGTGCTGTGAGCCCAGAGTGCGGGCGGGACCCTGTCTTTTTTTTTTTTTTTTTTTTTTTTT
>NW_004955420.1:14282622-14284009 GCF_000276665.1 Chinchilla lanigera | reverse complement strand
CTGGAAATGGCAGACTCATAGTGAGTGAACTAATCCCTACTAAAACCTATAGTGGTGGATGAAGCCAGAAAGCCTGAAAGGACAAGACAAGATCACAGCCAAGGACCCCTGGGTCAGATCTCAACTAGATGAAGACTGTAGCCTCACGCATCTCACTCTTCAGTGGATTCACTTCAGACCTTACTGAAGAGAAGTCCTCGAGTAGTTCTGCCCTTCTTGAGTACTCCCCTCCCTTCTTCTGATAACCAGGTAAATATGGGCCACCCAGAGAAGGTCGTGGTCTTAGCCCAGAGAGAATCTTAAATTATGTGAAAGGGCTTTGATCCTCCTGGGGCCCTGAAATCATTCCATTTGCCTCTTTTTATTTAGCTTTCGCCATATACTCATTCAGGAGATTACGGACCTGATCAGGCTGCAATAACTAAAGGATATTATTAACCCCATAGGGTCTCACTATGCAGTTCAGGCTGGTCTTGAACTCACTTTGTAACCCAGGCTGGCCTCGAGTTCACAATAATCCTCCTGTCTCAAGCCTCCTGAGCGCTGTGATTACAGGCGTGTGCCACCACGCCCAGCAAAAGCCCTTTACCATTAAAGAGTCGATCCTGCCTGCTGCTAAGGACATTTGTCATGAACTGTTGGAAGCTACAGCTCAAAAGGCGGCCTATGTGCTCTTTAGACCAGAGCTATAACTGGATGAGTCGATGAAACAGCAGTGTTCTCAGGTGTAACTGTTAGGGTCAGTGAGTCACTCAGCTACACATCCAGGCTGACGCATCTACTGACGTTGATCCAGGACCCTAAAGCACATGGCACCCTGACCCAACAAAAGAGAAGAACGGCTACGTTCGGTAGAAGAGGCGAAAAATAATGAGATGCACCAAGTGTTTTCTAAGAACTCTTAAAAGACCACACATCCAAGGGCGTGACAATGCACACTTATAATTTCAGCATCCAGGAAGCTGAGGCGGGAGGATTCCTGAGAATTTGAAGCCAGCCTGGACTACCTAGTGAGTTCAAGACCAGCTTGAAGTACATAGTGAGACCCTGTCTCGAAACAAAACAAACAAAAAAACATATGGTACTCAGACTTTATTTTTTAGCAAATAAGGATAATAAATTCTCCTGTATCAAAAGAAAAAGACTGCTTTCAGGGCTGGATGTGGTGGTGAACACTTGTAATCCCAGCACTCGGAAGGCTGAGGCAGCAGGATTGCTGTGAGTTCAGGGCCGGCCTGGGTTACAGAGTGAGTTCAAGACCAGTCTGAACTGCATAGTGAAACCCTGTCTCAAAAAGACAAACAGGGGCTGGGGATATAGCTCAGTGGCATAAGCATCTGCCTGGCAAGTGCAAGGTCCTGAGTTCGATCCCCGGTACCGCAAAAAA
>NW_004955420.1:14280811-14282522 GCF_000276665.1 Chinchilla lanigera | reverse complement strand
AAACAAAACAAAAGAGCGTATCTTATGATCGTCCTGGGAGCATTTAAATTACAAACACCCTGTGGGGAGAGGAAGCCCAGCAGAGGGGAAACGCACATCAGATGTGGTGGTGGTGCTCAGGGAGACGCTGCACGGAAGGACACCATGCTACGACTGCAGCTGTGTTTCCGGAGCTTCTGTAAGAGTCTCGGGGAGTGGAAACTGCGGCACCTACCCGCCCACGGAGCATAGGCCCGGGTGATGAAACAACTACGGTAAAGAGTGCACCAAGGCTCTTGCGGAAGAAAGGTAAATCCCAGCCTCCGGGCAAGGAGGAAAGGTGCCTGCCCGCCCAGCAGCTTGAACACGGGAGCACTAGCCCTATCCTCTGAGCTCATTTCTTTGTGTCACAGCCGTTCTCTCCCTCTGTCCTCTGGTTTCTGGCCACTCTCATCTGCCTTTTAAGGTTCTTCACTTTGTAAAAGGATCTCATATGAATGAAATCATGTAATACGCCCGGACTTCAGCCTGACTCCTTTCCCTGCCAAGCTTTTGGGATGCAGTCATGTTTCTGCCTATGGGTGGCTCGTTCCTCTTCACTGCTGAATACTATTCCGTTCCGACACCGCACCACACTTACGTACTCACGTATCAGTGGATGGGCATTGGATTATTTCCAGTTTCTGATTATGAATACAGTCACTGAGAAAGTTGTGCACAGTTTTATTGAACTACATTTTGAAAAATTCAGACCAAATTTAAATTTACAGAGGCACACGCAGTTGTAAGAAGTAATACAGAGAGATCTCTGCATCCTTTCCCCGCCCCCCATAGTAATGTCTTGTGGAGGTGTAGTGTAATATTGCAATGGGTTAGATCCAGAGTCTCCCCTGAATGTCTGTGTTTGGGGCGGGGCTCTGAGAAGGCGGCTGGAGTGTGGGGTGCCGTGCTCATCAGTGGATTGCTTCTTTGATGAGTTCTGGGCTGAATTTACCATTAGGAGGTGGGGTCTGGCTGGAGGTGGTCACTGGAGCTATTCCTGTCCCAGCTGTCTGTCTCTGTCTCTCTCTCTCTTTCTCTCTCTGTCCCTCTCCCTCTTTTTCCTTCCTGGTCTCCAGGAGGGGAGCACCTCTCTTCCTCCTGGCCCTTCCACCGTGCTGTTTCTGCCTGGGAGCAGCTGGCTGTGGACCGAATCCACTGAACATGTGAGCCTAACCCTCCTCTCTTCCTCTCTGCTATGAGTATTGGGTTTTTTGCTTTCTTTGTTGTTGCTGTTCTGGGAATCGAACTCAGGATATTGCACTTGTGCTGCCAAGCTATATCCCCAGCTGAGTATTGGGCATTTGTATCAGCAACGGGAAAGCTACTACAGAAAGCTGGTACCAGGAGTGGGGTAGTTACTGTGACTGTACTTGATGCAGATGTCTTTGGAAGCAGTTTGCAGGAGAAATTTTGAAAGTTTTGGAGATTCTGTCTACAGAAGTCTTAGAATGCTATAAGCAGAGACTGAGAGACTCTTTTCAGAGCTCAGAAGGCCAGTGGGCCTAAAATCCCAGCACATGAGAGGCTGAGTTTGAGGCCAAATTCTGCTACAGAGTGAGACCCTGCCTCAAAAGTAACTAAACAAACAAACAAAACCCCTACTTATTTGTCAATATATGGTTTGTAAAGATTTTTTTCACCCTCTGTAGATTGTCTTTTCATCCTTTTAACTTCGTTTTCTTTTTTTTTT